>NW_004955406.1:40627109-40629978 GCF_000276665.1 Chinchilla lanigera | reverse complement strand
AAGGGGTCCTAAGTCCAGCCATTATGATGGCTACCCAGAACAAAGGCCTTGACCCAAGACGGATGAACGGAGGTTTTATCCATTCATGAAGAAAAGAGTGGCTTGAGGATGAGTGAGAACGGCAGGAAGTAGGTGTGTACTGTGAGCTGGGCTAGGTAGGAGGCCTGAAATCACCTCTGCAATGCAGAGAGAAAGATATGTAGAAAGAGTAATCTGCATAACACAATTGTGATAGAATCTAATGTTTTGGGGTTGGTACTTTAGCTCTGATGTGTAATCTTTCAGCCCCAGGAAGTCATAGCTGCTATCTCAAGGCTTGATCCCAGTGGACAGTGGGGAGCACTGGCTCTACATCCTGCCTCCTCCTGGCTCACACGTGAGAACAACGGGGATCCAGGGAAACACCTGCTGTCTTCAAAGACTACCATTAGCACCTCACTATCAGCACCTCAGCTAGACCGATATGCATTGCTTAAAACCAATTGAAGGGATAAGGAAAAGGCCTAGCCAGCTCTGTACATATCCGTACATGGAAATAGGGTCAGGCTCAGCCAAAACGGAGGCAATTGCTCCTCTTTCAAGGGTCAGGCTCAGCCAAAACGGAGGCAATTGCTCCTCTTTCAAGGAGAGTCACCCAGGTGGTCCTCCATAGAGATGACACTGTGTAAAACAAAACACTCAGCACAAGTGTTAGGCACTGCCTGGTCTTCTTTCATGTTTAGCATTCCATCTTAGGCTGAGAAGTGATGTTCATTTTTTGTAACAGTGAGGAAAACAGAGGCCCAGAGAGATAGGGAATCATATTGTACCTCCATGGTTGATGCTGCCCTGGAACTCAGCGCCCTAGGGTAAAGAAATTAAGTCTGAGTCTGAGGGCAGCAGAGAGACCCCAGGAGACCTGTGGATAAGGAAGCGGGCATTTCCCTAGACTTGGTGGCCTCCTAGGTTTCTGAGTGTCTACTCAGGGGAGCATCACCACCTGCTGGTGATGGACTGTGGGGTGGAACACAGCTGCCCACTCCCCAGCTATTCTGCTTGTAATTCCAGAAAACACACAGTGTGCTGAGTGGTGAGGGATAGGGCAGAGCTCCAGTGGTGTGTGACAGCCTCTGTCCCTTCTACATGGGCCCCAGGAGGGACAGGGAACCACAGAGTCATGCATTATGGGTGGAGAATTAACTGGCATGGTCTTTTGGGAGAGCAGTTTGGTAGGACCATCAAGACTTTAAACATACCCTTGGCCCATCTGTGCCACTTCTGAGACCCCAGCCTGCGGAAACACAGGCACAAACTGTAGGGATGTGTAAGCAGCCCATAAAGAGTGCAGTGTTAAACATTATAATCGTACATGCAAAGGAGAGGTATGGAGTGCTTTTAAAAATGCTAACACATCTTTTACAGTCAAATGCAATTTAAGAGCACCATACAGAGTATTTTTGCTTTTTTGGAGAAAAATTAAAGCAAGCTGAGATAAAGGGTGGGAAGAAGAAAGGGAGCGAACAAAGAGCTGCTCCAGTTTAGAAGGTGAGATCAGAACTCCTGCAGGAGACCAGGAGGGGCTTAATGTGGGTCAAGCCTTTCGAATACCAGGCCCTATATTGCTCAGTCCTCCTCCAAACCCAGTGAGGCAGGACCACGGTCACCCACTCAGTGGTGAGGAAAGCCCTTGGTCTCCAGTGTGTGCCCTGTGTCCACATGTGCTAAGCTACTGGTGACAAGTCCCAAAGGACAGAAATCCTGGCATCGCGAGGGATAACAAGGCAGGGTGGTAGCCAGGCTAAGCTGCAGGAAAGTGCACGGAGGAGGGTCCTGTAAGCAGGACTTAGGGGAGCAAGCAAGGAGCATGTTCAGAGGGAGCTGAGAGGAGCAGGTTTTAGCCAGTTCCAGGAACCTAGGCCCCTCGCAGTGCAGTAAGGCATGGAAGAAGCCACTGGGCAGACCAAGGTTTCCCTGCAGGTCCCCCAAGAAGAGGGACACCCTGATTGCTCTTGTCACTCCGTTGGTACCTCTTACCATATGAGGGAAAGTCACATCATATCCCAGTTTGTCTCTAGAATTTAGGGAAGGAGAGAGGGAACTGAGAGTCTAGGGTCTGACCCTTCCCCCATGTGCCCAACCCACAATTAATTGCTGGAGGTCGCCAGTGGTGGAGGTCCCCAGTGGTGGCCTAGGTGGAGACCCCACACTTTCTGCAGACCCCTCACCACCTCCCTACCTGGTGCATTCTGCCCTCCACCTGGGGAGCCTCCAGAGGAAAGGGAGGGCCTAACCCTTCCCACGAAAGAACATCTCTCCATCTGCTTCTCACTTCCTGCTTTGAAATTAACAAAAAACAACAAATCTGCTTGGCAGGAGAAACCACCAACAGAGTGATGAGACAAGCCACAAAGGGGGAAAAATGTTTGCCAGCTGTTCCTCAGACAAAGGGTTACTCTCAGGAACATATAAAGAACTCAAAAAAACTCAGACCCCCAAATTTAAAGACCCAACCCAAAAATGGGCATCTGAGATGAATACACACTTCTCAGATGAAACAATATAAACAGCAAATAAATATATGCAAAAATGTTTAACATCACTGGTCACTTGAGAGATGCAAATTGAAACAACAGTGAGATTTCTTCTCACTCCAGAAAGAATGGCTATTATCAAGAAATCAACCAATAACTAACACTGGTGGGGCTATAGGGAAAAAGGACCCTCCTCTACTGTTAGTGGGAATGTAGACTGGTGCAATCACTGTGGAAATCAGTGTGAAGGTTCCTCGAAAAACTAGGATTACAGGTCCCATTTGACCCAGCTTTTCCCCTTCTGGGTGTCTTCCCAGAAGAATGAAAATACCACAGTGATATATGTGCACCCATGTTTA
>NW_004955406.1:40624160-40626924 GCF_000276665.1 Chinchilla lanigera | reverse complement strand
CCGCTCCCCTCCCTGGGCGCGCCCGGCGGCCGCCTGCGGACCGGGCCGAGGAGGAGCCGAGGATGCTCGGGCGCCACCCCGCCCCGCCCGGCGAACGAGGCAGGATCGCCGAACCTGCAAGGGAGGGCTACCTTCCCTCCCAGCCGACTCTGGGCCTCTTTGCAGAGCCACCTTGAGAAGGATAATAACTAGCGCACAGTTCGTTTGCGAAGTGCCAAGCACACCGGAGAAAAATCGCTGAAGCCCTAGAAGTGTCACGTGCGTGTCACCCCTTCACCATCAGACTGTGGGGCCTTGGGGCCACAGCTTGTCTTCCCAGGGGCTTAGCCCGGCGCTTGCTTAGGGTGCACTCCCCAGGAACGTTTGTGATTGAAGAGTTGTTGGATCCTTTCAACGTTATGATGACTGTTACTGGAACTTGACTCCCCCAAGAAGAGACTTTGCTAGCTTAGGAGGACTCAGGCCACTGTCCCAGACCGGAGTTAGGGTGGAGATCTGAGATCGAACTAGGGGACAAGAGCAAGACTCTTCAGTTTCCTCAAGACCTCAGTTTCCTCAAGTGAGGGGAGAAAATTTGACTTCCTGGTTGCCCAGGACCCTTGTAGCTTTGACGTGAAAATACTGTTGGGGCCTGGCTCTCGTGCACAGACAGACACCTGGGATCGAGTTCTCACCTGAAGCCAGGGAAAGATCCCAACTGGAGAATCACAGAACTTTAGTCTTGGAAGATCCCAAGACCGAGAAGCGTCTAGAGCAGCTCCTCAGCCAACCCACAGTCCCAGTCACAGCAACACCGCTGTGAGCCGCATTCAAGGCCACACTGAGCCCCGGACACCTACTGACCCCAACGCACTTTCCCACCTTTGTCTTCCTCTCCAGCCTGCGAACTGGAGCACAGGGCTGCTCCTTGTTCTGCGTATTATCGCTCCTCAGCGCATCTTAGCTGCTCAGTAAGTACTTCCGGCAGGCTTGCTCATCTACTGAGGATAGACAGAACCATCCAGGGAGCTGACCGGAGCTCCTCTCTGCAGCTAGATGCTTCGAAACCTGTAGCTGCCGCTGTCAGGCAGAGCCCTAGGATGGGAAAGGGAGGATGACGACTGGGCAGGACCTGAAAGCAAAACCGCTGGTGGCTGTTGGGGACTCTGGGCAGATGTTTCTTGCAGGGCCCCTGCCTGTGCAAACAGTGAATCACTGAAAACCTGTCACACAATCCTGTGAGTGAAACTGTTAATTCGGAAGCAGTGTGCAGCTTTCAAAGGCATGTGCTCAGCCCTACCCCAGGGAGGGGATGCTGTGGAAAACTCTGCTCAGGGGAGGATTTGCAAACTGGGAGCTCTGTCCAGATGACACTCCTGGCCCTGGCAGGTGCTGGACATTGGAGGGGAACTTAGAAAACTTACAGCAAGACTCTCAAGAGCACGGGCGCTCAGGTCTGGGCCCAGGGCAGGTTCTCCCTTACCTTTCTTTGAAAGCCAGTTGTGCTGACTCCATGGAATAAAGAAAACAGTTCCCTTTCCTAAGCACCTGTTGTGTGCCAGGGGCTGGGTCTCCCGTGTCTACTGTTCCTTTGCCTTCTGGAGCTCTTGGGGTGGGGGGTGGGAGTGGATTTTATCAGCCGTGTGGCATGATAGTGATATAATAGTGGCATGGCCCCAGCTTTAGAGGCAGCAGGCTGGAGTTCAAGTCCCATCTCCCCCATATCAGCTGTAGTGAACTTGGGCAATTTATTTATCTTTTGTTTCTTTCAGAAATTATTATCAAAGCTATACAAATACACAGTTGAATGCAAGTCCAATCATCCTATAAGATTTCTTATAAAGTACATTTACCCTGTTTCTCCCTCTCCAACCATCATTCCTTTCAACTCCTTTGCGCTGTCTCTTTTGCTCTTCCCACCATATCTCTAAACAACATGCTGTATTGCGACTTCTTGCTTTTCCTGTTTTGGGAACTAGCTCTTGATTTCCTCTTATGGAAGGCTGTCTTCCACCACCCCTTAGACTCTTCCTGTCCCCTTCCCTGCCTTCCAATTTAATCACTTCCTGATATTGCTTATATGATAATCAGTATTTATTACGGCCACTTAAACCCCATTTACAATTTATCTTTTCACTTGCTGCAACCTTTTTTTAACCTTTCCTTGGTGTTAATAATTGCCATTTTTTTGTTTACTTGTTTTGTTTTATGTGAAGCAACTACCTATCACTCAGTCTTCTCCATCAGTTTTCTGTGTCCATATGTTCAGATCCAAAATCTTTTCCGAAGGCTTCAGACGTGTTCCAGTCTGCATTGGATCCTCCAGGTCCACAGCTGTGTTGTGGGTCTCTATAAAACTCAGTTCTTTCATCTGAAAAATGGGGATCACAATGATACTTCACAGAAGTGTCATAAGGAAAAATGAAATAATCCATGTAGCACAATGTTCTCTGTGTCATAAGCCTTCAGTAAAAGTTACATACTGCTACTCTAGATGAGAAAACTGGAGTCCAAGCAACCACCTAAGTAATAGATCAAAGTCCAGCTGCCTGATGTGCCTACTGAAAGCTACTTCATTATTTTAAGATGGCTCTAAAATTTTTAGATGTCCATACTAGAATCTTCCAATAAGATCAAGTTGAAAGAACACAACATTTGCCAACAAAGTCCTGTCTTGCAGGTGGGGTGCAGTTGGGCAGTTCATGTAACCTGACTTCTTTTCCGCATCTGTAAAATGGGGATAATGAGAACATCAGTGAGATTATAGACAGCCCTTCCCAGTCCT
>NW_004955406.1:40517246-40620766 GCF_000276665.1 Chinchilla lanigera | reverse complement strand
TTTTTTTGGTTTTTCTCCGGTACCGGGAACTGAACTCACGACCTTGCGCTTGCCAGGCAGGCGCTTTTGCCGCTGAGCTAAATCCCCAGTCCCCTACTAATTCCTCTTAATTCATTGAAAAGAAAGATTTCTGCCACTATTGTTTGGACAACTAAATGCCTATATCTTTTACTCTGAGTAACTAATTTAAAGATAACAATATGCAATACATTAACTGTTGTTACTTTCCTATTTTCTTGTTTTGAAATTTTGTGGCTTTTTCTCTTTAAAATGAAATTGAAAAGAAAAAATCTGCTTGGGTTGAGCCCCTCATCCACCCCTACCAAGCGCCACAGAGCTGAGCTTGGGAGGCTGCTTGCCACCATAAGGCCCTAGCTTCCAGAAGCAGAGTCCTCCCTGTGTAAGCAGGTGGCACCCACGCTGGGCTGGGACACAGAGCAGCTCTGGAACGGTGACCCCACTACACCGCCTTGACTCTGATCCATGCCCCAGCTCCACCACTGCTCCAAGAGCCAGGCAGAGAGGGAGCTGCTGCCTAGTGTCTCTTTACTGCAGCTGCCTAGAGCCTCTTTAATGGAGGGTGTGGCTCCACCTTGAAAGTCTACCCGCAAATGCATAAAAGTCCTGGCGGGAATAGGGTTTGTAAAGCTTTTCTCCACCACAGTAAAAACCCTACACCTGTTTATCTACAGTAGTAGGGAGAGCTGCCCTCTCTCTCCTACCTGCGCTGAGACATCCAGTGAGAAGAGAAGCACAGCCGGAAACTTTCTCTCATTAAATATATAAACGTTCTTTCCCCGCAGGCTTTTGAGGTGATCGTCTCAGCAGGCGGCTCACACTGCCCCTAGCTGGGGGAGCAAAACAAGGTCCCTCCCCAGCTGGAGTCTCAGGACATCTCACTCTGGGAAGAAGGGACTTTTTCTTTACAGTTGCTTCAGAACCACTGAAAAAAATGAAAAACAAATGAAAAAATAAAATTTTACAACCAAATAAGAGAATAACATTAGTTAATACACTGTGTATCATTATCTTTAAATATTTACTCGGAATAGGACACAGACAAAAAAAGATTCTCTCTTGCAAAGAAGAAATAAACACAATAGCACAAGACTTTCTTTTCAGTGAATGTAGAGAAACTAGTATTATAATGGAACGTATGAGCGTATATACTGGAACATTTTTTGAAACAAGAGAATAAGTAATGTGGGGAATTCTCTGAACTCCCCGCTTCCTAATTACCTATCTTCTCTTTTGCTCTTAATTTGTGTGCATACACTATACCTGTATGTTTTCTATGTTTTAGTTCCTCGTGTAAGAGAAACCATGTGATGTTTAAGTTGTGTCTGACTTGTTTCACTTATGTTTTGTTTTGTTTTTCTCGTTTTGTTTTGTTTTGTTTTTTGGTTTTTCTCCAGTACTGGGAATTGAACTCACAACCTTGCGCTTGCCAGGCAGGCGCTGTGCCCCTGAGCTAAATCCCTAGTTTGACTTGTTTCACTTAACATTATATTCTCAAGTTGCATCCAGTTACCTACGAATTCCTCAACTTTATCTTTCTTTATTGCAGTGTAGTACTCCACTATGTATAAATACTGTATCACACTCTCCTTATCCATTCATCTGTTGATGAATGTATGGGTTGTTTCCAAGGTCTAGCTATTATAAACTGTGCTGCTATAAACATGGGTATGCATGTATTCTTATAACATGATGATTTTAACTCTTTTGGGGAAGATACCTAGAAGGGGGATAGCTGGATCAAATAGAATTTCTATCTATAGTGGGTTTTTTTGAGACAGGATCTCACTGTGTAGTTCAGCTATACTTATACTCTCTATGTAGCCCAGGCTGGCCTTAAATTCAGGGCAACCATCCTGCCTCAGCCTGCCAAGTACTGCATTATAGGCATGCAGCAGTGCACCTGGCTCTAGTCTTAGTTTTTTGAGAAATTTCCATTGATTTTCATGGTGTTTGTACTAGTTTACATTCCCACCGCCAATGTAGAAGGCTCCTTTCCCTCTGCATCCTCACCAGCATTTGTTACTGGATTTTTTGATGACAACCATTCTTTCTGGGAATCTCAATGTAGTTTTCATTGGGATTTCTTTAATGGCCAGCAGTGTTGAGTGTTTTTTCATGCATTTACTGATCTTTTGTACTTCTTCCCGGAAGTGTCTATTCATTTTGGTTGCCCATTCTTTGACTGGGTTTTTTATTTGGGGAAGTCTAATTTTCTGATCTCTTTCTGTCAACTGTAGAAGTTAGTCCTGTGTCCAAGGAGTATCTGGCAAAACTTTTTTCCCATTCAGTAGGTTGTCTCTTCATGATGTTGCTCGTTTCCTGTGCTGGGCAGAGGCTTCTTAATTTGATCTGATTCCGTTTGTTGATTCTCAGTACTATTTCTTGTGCCACTGGGGTTCTGGTTAGAAAGTCCTTGCCTCTGCTTATGTCTTCAAGAGTTATTGATTCTTCCAGCAGGTCGTACCCTTTCTAACATTTAGATCTTTGGTCCATTTCCATTTTAGTTGAGTACCTGGTGAGAGACAAGGGTCTAGACCGAGTCTTCTGCATGCCGATACCCAGTCTTCCAGTGTGCTAACAGTCTTGAGAGCGCTGCGCATTGAGAGTACCAACCACAGAGACATCGCTTTGTGGAAACCAAGTGGTTAAAACACGTGAAGCAGCCTGGCACCCGCTTCATCTCTGCAGCACCTAAACACCTCTCATGGGAAAAGAGCCTCTCCCCACCCACCGCTGGGGCCAGCCTCCTCCGAACCTCAGTGCATAGGGAGATGCCCCTGCCCAGCGCTTAGTGCCTGGGTGTTTCCTACAGTCTTCCCTCTGCGTCCCTAGGGGCCAGCACAGCCCACTGCTCACAGCTGAAGCTCCATGTATGTTTGTTGAGTGAATGAGTGACTGCACAAATAAGAACACAGCTGCTACGATCATAGATGTACTGTACTGTTCAATAACGGTAGCCACTAGCCAGACATGGTGACTTAGATTTACATTAAATACATCTTAAAATTTAGTTCTTCTGTCATCCTAAGCACATCTCAAGTGCACAGGAGCCGCATGTGCATGGTGGTCATTGCAATGAATAACCCGGATTGAGGAACATCATTATTACTGCAGGAAAGTTCTATGGAACGGTGCTGGACTGACACGACCTGGAATTCACAACCGTCCAGGACAGGTCTGCGAGAGCAAAGTACTCTCCTGTGTGTGGTGTGTGCGAGCTGCTGGTCAAAGCATTACACTGACACTTACAGTCTAGCACGAGCATGAGAACATCTAAAAGCATATGACAAAGAATGCTTCTTCGTGAATAAATATAGGCTAAATGAAGTAAACAGATTATTTTTATGTATCATCAAATATATAAAGAAATGAACAGACCAAAGGAAGGACATGGTAAGAGGTTTGGCTGTCCTCATAGCCTGCAAACTAATATCTGTTTCCTTTTTTAGACGTGGAATGGACATTATTTGCTGGAATTATTTCCTGGAGAAATAAACACATTAGACAGAAATAACCCGCCGGCTATTGAAATACAGCCAAATAAAATATCTGTCTTCCTACAGCAGCCAAGAAATCTCTAACACAGCAGCCACCGGATTTCTGGGTAAGATAAGATTTATGATGGTCTTTCCTATTGTTTCCCATAAACCACTGAAATATCTGTCCTCCGCAACATTTCAGCCTCCGAATTGACTTTTCCACACTGCTTCTTGTCAGAGTGAATGCACAGCCATCCTTTGTTGGACGCACATCATGGTATCCTAGTAGCAAGAGGTGGGCCTTGTGCTTGGAGGGTCCTGTTCACCTCCCACAGGCTGGGTCCCTCGCTGAGAAGAGGCTGACCATGGGCTCTCCACACGTGGCCAGACGCTCCAGGCCAGGGACAGGGTGGGGCCTCGCCTTCATCCCATGATGCTGTGCTGCCAGCCCTGTAGCCTGGCCCCCGGCCCCCCTGCTTCCACCTGTCCACCCGATCCCCAGCCTCCATGCATGCTGGCAGCAGGAGTCAGATTGGAGGCCAAGAGGTAGCAGCTGAGACTCATGCTGGGGACCTGGACACCCCAATTACTTCACCTTATTGGTGCCAGTTGACTGGCACAGAACTCCTGGCAAGTGGGCAGGAGGAAGTGGCTGCTAAAATAAGTATCTATGCTGCAGGTGTGTAAACTGGACACCTGTGTCTGCGGACTGAGCTGGTGGCCTCCTGCCTCTCACCTCCTCGAAGGGACCCAGGGCAGTGGACTGACTCATTTTTGTTTTTGTTTTGTTTAGGGAATTAAACCCAGGGCCTTCACATCAAACTACGTCCCAGCCTTTTTTCTTTTCTTTTTTGTTATTTATTTATTTATTTTAAAATTTTGAAACAGAGTCTTACTAAGTTGCTAAATTATCTAGGTTGGGCTCAAACTTGTGATCTTCTTGCCTCAGCCTCCCGGAATGCTGGAATTATAAACATGTACCATTGTGCTTCTTTTAAATTTTCAGAGATCTGTGACACTGTCGGAAGAGTTACAGTGCAGGCTTCCCTGGATGGGTCCTCTAGAAGTTAACCCACAATGAAGAATTTCTCGTTAAGCACACAGGGCTTTGTAAATAACAACAGCCTTCATCATCCAGCCCCGCTCCCTCCCGGGGCTGCAAGTAGACCGGCTCTGTCCCTTCTGAGGACTCAGGAGCTGGAGACACGCTGTGGCCCTGCTAGAGCGTTCCTGGCTTGTAATGATCCTCCTCTCTCACCCCTCACTGGAGCTGGGACCCAGATCAGGTGTGCACAGGGGCACTGCCAGTGAAGTGTGAGCAACCTTCATTTAAGATTTATTCAGAACACTGAAGTTTCCTCTGCCTTGTAAGCACCGAGCAGCAGGAGCAGGAGGGTCTTCCTTGCAGAGGTGTGGGTACTGGGTGCTGGGGAGAGGAACCCTGATGATGCTTCCTCCCTGCCTACTGCCTGCATTAAAACTCCAAGAGTACACAGAGGCTTCAGAGGCCATTCCTCCCCCTAAGAGGAGGCCTCTCCTGGCCTGGCATTCAGCCATGGTGTGTGTGTCCGGCCGTGGCAGGGGGACTGATATTTAACATTTGGGTCACTGGAAATAAAGGGAACCCCAGTGTTGCCATGTGGTGTCCAGCGACTCCAGACTCTCTGTCCTGCCCAAAGAATTGGCTAGAACAGCCGATGAACAGGTAAATGTAACTTTTATTTAAGGTAAAGGAAGAAAAAGAAAGTGAAGAAGAGAAAGGCAAAGCCAGGCATGTGGTGCATGCCTGTAATCCCCGCTTTTGGGAGGCTGAGGCAGGAGGATCCTTGTGAGTTTGAGACCAGCCACGGCTACAAAGTGAGCTCAAGGCCAGCCTGAACTGCATAGAAAGACCCTGTCTCAAAAAGACAGAAAAAAAAAAAAAAAAAGGAAGAAAGAAAAAGAAAAGAGAAGAGCAAAAAGAGATACTTCCTGCAAGCAGGATGGCCACTGTAGAAATTGGAGGACAGTGGACCAGGAAGACAGGGATGGCAGTGGAGCTGATGGCCGACATCTATGCTCTTCCAGACCTGGATCACCGGAAGTTGTTCTGCTCACGCATCCCGGCTGTGTGATTGACAGGTCACATCCTGCTGTTCAGCTCCATCCTGGCTCAAGTTACATCCTGTTCTCAGCCAGCCTGCCGTGCACTCATCTCCTGCCTCAACAATGCATAGTCTTCCAATTTCTATGGTGTAAATTCTCCCACTGTGTCACGTTCAAGGTCCCACCATAATGTCACTCCTCGTGGAGTTGGGGATCTGCAGAGGCTCATCACCAGGTGATATTTGCACCACACAGATAAGAGGAACATAAGGAACCTTGTGAACATTTATGGTAGCAAAATAACCAGGAAATGAGAAGTTGTGAGTTACTTTTAAATGTACTTGTCAGTTTATGCATTTTAATTTTTAATAAGGACTGCATTTCACAACTGGCTTACAAAGCTCCTGAACTGGCATATGCTGGCTCTGGGACACTTTTGCACATGTGTTCCTGCCATTGGCCTTTTCAGTTTAGAATTTCTGTGTCACAGCTTCCATACTCCAGGGAGGTTAGTGCATGATCCGCGATTTAGGGTTTTGCTGTTTTTCTTTTCTCTCTTTCTCTCTTTCTTTCTTTCTTTCTTTCTTTCTTTCTTTCTTTCTTTCTTTCTTTCTTTCTTTCTTTCTTCCTTCCTTCCTTCCTTCCTTCCTCCCTTCCTTCCTTCCTTCCTTCCTTCCTTCCTTTTCTCTTTCTTTGTAGTACTGGATTGAACCTAGCACCTTCCCACTGAGCTACATCCCCAGCCCTTTTAAAATATTTGATATTGAGTCTAGGTCTCGCTATGTCACTAAATTACCTACGTTGGGCTCAGACTTGAAATCTTTCTGCTTCCACCTCCCAGAGTGTCCGGATTACAGGTGCGCACCCCCCAACACACGTTTCAAGGAAGTAGGAACCACACGTAACAGGTACTGCTGTGACCCATGCATACTCACGCTAGTAGCTGGTGTCACCGTCCCCAGCTGCTGTGAGTGCTGCAGGTAATGGAGAAGGGTCGTCCCTGTGCCCTTCTCTGGAGTCCTGCTCCGGCTGACCTGAGATGCCTGAGACCCCTGAGATGCCTGGAGGTCCCAGAGACCAGGGTGCAAATCCAGGCCCCGGCCTCAAGGACCATCCTGTGCAGTGAGTTTCACCCAGCGCCCCGTGGGCCAGGCCACAGCCCTTATCTCAGACTCACCCTGGCCTGCCAGCTTCCTGTTTACTCTGCTCCTCATGTTCCCCTTCTCCATGGATGCTCACCAGACTGCATTAAACATGGCCAGAGACAGTGTCCAGAGGCCACTCAGGCTGACACGCAGGCCTGAGCCCGGGCGCAGGAAGAGATGGTGGCTGAAGTCCATGGTCCAGCAAGCTTGGGCTGGGCTTCCATGCCAGGCAAAGGGGTTCTGGCACCGGTGGAGGGGAAAATGGGACCAGCTGGTGCCAAAGACCCTGCTCCAAGGAGGTCGGTCAGGGCTGCTATGGGGTCCACTTTCCCCTGCTTCAGGCTTTTCAGCACGGGGTCATCGGTACTGTGCCGAGAGCTCTAGAACATGACATAAAATTCCGGCCCATCAGCTTGTGCCGAGAGCTCTAGAACATGACATAAAATTCCGGCCCATCAGCTTTGCTCAGGTTTTCTGGGGAGGGTGTGGAGTGGGGGAAATTTTATAATCTAGCTAATAAGTAATTTTGTATTTTCTTTTACTAAAATAGCAATAATGAACACAAGTAGTGCTTACTTCGTGCCTGTCTCTGGCCTGAGAACTTGATATAGGTGAAACACACTGAGTTCTTAAGACACCATGTGGGGTGACCCTGAAGATGAAGGGATAAATTCTTTGCCCTCAGTCTCTTGGCTGGCAAAACAGAAAAGCTGGACATGAGCCCCAAAATTCGATGTCTAAAAGCAAACACAGGTTTGTTTTAGAGGAGGAAACAAACTGTTCAGGCTAAAACATCAGGCCCGTGTTTTCTGGGGCTGGTTACCACTGTGAGCTCGGGGTAGACGGTGGAAAGACTTTTCCATGCTTGGGTCTCTATTTGGTCTTCAGGGTGTGGGGCAAGTAGGGAACAGATGGGTGTGGGACTGAGGCTCTCTTGGCAAGAAGAGATGAGGACAGGCTTCAGTCCTGTGGGAGGCCAGCTGCAGGTCCCTGAGGTCAGCTTTCTGGGAGGATGGGCCGGGCCACTTCTGGGTCGGCAGGGTTAATACTGAACCTCCCCCGCCCTGTGGGTGCCCTGGGGACACCCTCCACCACCGAATATCCATGCCACACAGAGGCCAGCTGTGATAACACGACAGAGACAGGGGCCAGAGAGCCCTGCAAACTATAGGGACAGGGACCGCAGCAACAGCGCCACCCCTGGGCAATGTTGACTTACCTCAGGGAAGAGAGAGAAGGGGTTTCTGGGAAAATGTGTGGCAAAGAAAGCATCCTTTGTGTCCTACCCAGTGCAAACGCCCCATAAAGCGCTAGGGGCTCATGAAAGTGTGAGTGGATGTATTCCCCTACCCTGTATTCCGATTTTGAAATTTTCTGGCAGGTTGTTATTTCAGCTTTCGAGTAATAAGAGAAAATGTTTCCTAAGGAAAGCGGAGATGCTGGATGTATAGACGGAAAATTTGACTAGCTTGGGACAAAAGCTAGCCAGGGCAGAACCCTCTGCTCTCCCTGAAAATGTCCTTTCCTGAAGTCTGCAGATCACTTTTGTCTTGGTCACTTTCTTGGCATTGGGACACGATTCCTGACACCCACGGCTTCTGGGGGAGAGGGTTATTTTGGCTCATGTTTGGTCCACAGTCAGCTGTGGCCTGGCTGTAAGGCAGGAAGGGTCTGGGTGGAGCAGAGCTGCTCACGTCATGGCAGCCAGGGAGCAGAGCGAGGAGGACTGGGAGGGACGTGCACCCTTCCGGGCTCCCTGAGTGCGTACTTCTCCCAAACACCTCACAATGGCACACTTAGCCATAAACTCATTGGTGGATTAATCCATTGATGAAGACAACACCTGCGCCCTTGACTGAATCATCCCCCAAGCACATTAAGCTTTGGGGACACCGGATCCAAACCACAACGACGCTGCCGTTTGTAAAGCACTCACAGACCCTATGCGTTGTAATGTAAAGTAGGGGGAGCGCATGCTACTGCCCCTGTTTTATTAGTAAAAAGCTAAACTCCGGAGGAAGCTAATGTCCTGAAGGGACTTGCTGGGGTTCTCACTGTGACCACGTGGTTCCTGCACTTTGGGGGCTCAGGGCAAGCTGTTTGTTTCCATCTCCTGAGGTCACTGCTAAGCAACCGTTAAGCCCACATCGCACTTTTTGAAGCATAACTGGACTGGAGCTTGGGAAGCAGTCTGGGAACCAGACCGGAAGGGTGACAGATGAGGCGGACACATGAAGCTGCCCCAAGCTGTGGTGTCCAAGGCTTCTAATGTTTTATTGGGGATCAGCCTTGCTCACATGGCTGACCTTCGTCCCCAGCCCTCCAGAGGTCAAGGTGCTACTGTTTGGCCCAAGGGCCCGCCATTATTACCTCATTAGCATGGCAGGCTGCAGGTAAGCAAAGACCCACTTTTCAGGCAGAATGTGCCGAGGGCTCAGAGGTCGCAGCCCAGCACCTGCGGAGGGATCCGTCCTGCACTTGTGGGCCAGCGCAGGCTTCACATCCCCTTTGGTCACCATTGTCAAAGTTGGTCCGTCAAACTCTAGGCTGTGGCATGACGGTATGGCAGGTCTGCCAGCCAGCTTCTGTCCAATGCTCTGCAACAGTGCAAGTTCAAAGGTCATAGCCTGACCCATCCACAAAGGAAAGCTGTGGCCCTGACACTCAGATCTTAGGGCCGGATCAGTTCTCATGGAGAGCTGTGGCTCGTTCTGTGGCCGTAAACCTTAAACCTCTGAATTTCTCCTGGACCAAAGGGATTTAAAGACACACAGGTAGATAGTCCTTATCAGAAATCCTTGGGCTAGGTGTATTTTGGAATTCAGGTTGTTTTCAGAGTTTAGGAGGACACTTTGGTGCAGGTATTGTACTTTATGTAACAACTCCAGTGAGGTCTGGGGCTGCACCCTGTAAAGCAAACACTTTCAGATTTCTGCAGTGAAATGTATGAATATTCACAACCTGAGACGCATAAAGTTGTAATTTATTGCCTTGTGTCAGCTCAAGCTAGGCTTTGCCACCAAGTAATTTCAGGTTTAATCAAGTGTTGCTATCATATAAATTATGAAAAAAATCAGTTCATAGAGCTTCTTGAGCTAAGTATTTTGCATGTGTCTTTTACTTTATATACTTTGTAAGCATTTGAGCTGCTCATGAAAGAATGGTGTCTCACTCATCTCCGTATTTCTAATGTGTCAGCCCTAATTCCCGGCCCGTACAGACACTTGCGCCATGCTGAATGAGAGGGGAAATTGCCCTTGGGTTTATTTGATTATTTCCTTGTGGGTAACATGAAGGGGAGCCAGAGGAGTCCCGGAAGAGCCAGCCAGGTCCTGGCTGGGCATCAAAGACCCGGGACACCAACCTGGCACAGATGCTTCCCCAGCTCTTGAAAAGAAAATCCATCAATCATTTTCCTTCTAAGTCTGCTCCTGGGCTGGGCTGGGAAGACAGGGGTGACACATGTGTGGGAATGATGGAATTTTGGGCAAAGAACTATGAATCTTTTACTATATAATGTTAGAGACAAAGAGGGACACTGCATAATAACAAAGGGTTACTACAGTAGGAAGACACAATTATAAACATATGTGATAACAGGGCCCCCCAAACACGCAGCAAAACCCGACAGACATGAAATAGACACCTACATAACAATAGTTGGAGACTCTACTGTCCAGCTTCAAAAACAGAACAACTAGACAGAGCAACAAGGAATCAGAAAATTTTAGCAACAGTGTAAACCCGAGGGACCTGAGAGACGTCTGTGAAACGCCCTGCCCAGTGACAGAACACTCGGGCCTCCCAAGCGCCCATGGAGTGTGCCATGTTGGGCCATATGCTAAGCCATTAAACAAAGCCTCCATCGCACCTGGGGGCATTTATGTCCACGACATGGAAAGTTACATTCAAACAAAGCCCTGTGGGCAAATGTTTGCAGCAGCACCTCTGTTTGTGACAGCCAAGAATCTGAAACAGTCCAGAAGTCCTTCAACAGGTAAATGGTTCAACAAACCATATTTTAATCATAATTATTATAAGTATGATGATTATTTAAAAGCACCTGGAAATCTTACCACTCAGACAACTCCTGCTGGACTCTGTGAGCTCCCCGAATGTTTACGTGCACAAATAGGCCCTGTGAGCTGAGAAGCTCTCCCTGAGACTGGAAATGATGCCCCTGTCTAGGGTCGAATCCCACCTCATCCCGCTACCTGGAGATTCCCTGGCTGCTTGATTCAGCTGGGGTGAGACTGCTTGTTCACTTTTGTAAACCACTTTTCACTTTCTGCATGATTATATGAGCGGCAGAGGATTGCATTTTTTGTTGTTATGCTAGAAATTTAAAACTAATTCCACACCGATGTTATTTAGACTTTCCCATTAAAAATATAAAATTTTGTGGTGACTATCTCTGTGTATGTAATTAGCATCTTATGCTAAATTCCTATTAGTGGAATTTCTGGATCAGTGGATTTGAGTTTTTAAAAATTTTGAAATAATGCCCCAAAACCGTCTAGGTAGAGGTCATGGCTTTAAATTTCCATCAGCACTGGTCCAACTTGTATTGCTTCAGGCATTGTTCAGTTTTAAGAGGATCTGTACGATCTATAAATTTAAAAGTTCCGAAGGTCTTTGATCAAATACAGTGAAAACGCTAAAGGTACCCCGGGATCTGCCCAGCCCACCACGCCCTCCCCTCGCCATCCCCCGCGCCCCCCAAGCCGGCTGCACCATTTGCTTCTCTTTGCTGCCGCCTAGTGGTGGAATAGAAGCTCACTAGGGAGGACCCAAAAGGCAGCCCGCACCGCGGGCCAGGAGGAGAGAGCTCAGGGCCGGGCTTCCGACCCAGGACGGGCGGCCCCTGATTTACTATACGGCGAGTGCGTTCTTTCCTCGCCCCCTCCCCACTCTTCTCCGTGTGGATCTCGGTTCTCAGGTTGACCTAGGCCAGCAGGTAGTGACCCATGCTATCGGTTTGATTGTTACACTTGTGGCTTTTTACTTTAAGGAGGACAGACCGAGAGGCAACGCCCAATTCCTCGTCTTGCTCACTGAACCTTCTCTGTGCGCGACTCCCAGGGCCTCTGGCGCTCTCCTGAAAAGTATTTCCTACTGCTGGTCTTGGTCAGTGGGGCTGGAAGGCCACTGGCTCAAGGGAGCCCCAGGGTCCTTTGGGATTATTCTGCCCAGAAGGCCTCCCTGTGAGGGGGAAATTGTGGTGCTGTGCTAAAGCCCCCAGCTGTTCAGCGGCTCTAAGATGACCGGAGGCCCGGGCTGTAATGCACATGTCTGGAGAGCCTTTCTCATGGGACCCCAAATAAAAACAGCACAACAAGCTACAGCTCTCCAGTCAGAATTCCTCCGCGCAAGCCTGGCGTGGTGGCATGCACATGCTTGTAATCCTAGCACTCTGGGAGGCTGAGGCAGGAGGGTCTCAAATTTGAGCCTAGCCTGAACAATTAAGCAACTTAATGAAATCTCATCTCAAAATATAAGAACAGAGGAGGGGGCTAGGGATGTAGCTCAGTGGAAGGCTCTGGATTCGATCCTCCGCTCTGCTCTGTCTCAGATGCGCCAGGTGGGGTGACAGGGCTGGTGCTCGAAGCAGTAGGTGGAGCCACTGTGTGTTCCGCTTTCCCAGTTCCCGGGCCCGCAGGACCTGCAGAGGGCAGTGAGAACCCACGACTCGGGGATGCGGAGAAAGCCACGGGGCTTGAGGCCTTGGGTGCACGACCCGGCTGTCCCTGGGTTCCAAAAGCCTGGAGCTGTAGAAGGAGACGTTTTCACCTGACCCAGGGGTCTCCTATCCCGTTGCCGAGCTGCTTGCTTCTGCACCTCGATGAAGCTCACGGGAAGCTGCAGAGGGCAAAACTGCCACCAGGGGGAAGCAAAGCACCGTCGTTGGAAGCCTGGGGCCTGGCTGGCCGGAAAAGGATCTCAAAGGCCAAAGGAAGTAAGAGGCCGCCAAAGAGAGAGGCGGGCTTGTGATCTCCCGGGAGGCTCCGGACTCCAGCTTTCAAAACAGGGCCCAAGGGCCAGCTGGAGCTGGGTCATACAGGCTCCTTAGAGCAGATACAGAGCCGTCACGGAAAACTACCATACAAATTATATTAAAAGCCAAGATAATAAACACGAAAACTCGCCATGTTCTCATGATTATACTACAGTCTGTGATCATCTGTGTTCGCGAGGTTATTTGCACGTGTTCCACCCATTCGGTGGAAGCCGAGCACGGTCTCGCCCTGATACACGCAATACTAACCGCCTAACCTTGCAGTGGGAAGTTGGTTGTGGAGCGGGGAGAATTCACTCATGGAAAGCGGCAAACGCTGCACATCAGAGCTGCTGCTGCTTTGGGAAAGGGGTGGGTAGGGATCCGCCAGCAAGCCCTGGGGCTCACTCTCTTCCTGTAGCCACTTCATCCCTTCCCCCACACAACCGCAGCTCCACCACTGTTGGTCTGCGAGGGAGCCCTCAGCAGAGGAAGGAGGTAAAGGCCTGGTTTGACCGCTAGCTCTGAGAACTCCTGCTTGGACAAGCAGGCGAGGCGGGCAGCAGAGAAGAGTTCAAAGGGAAAAGTCCAGGCAGAGTGGTTCAGTACCTGTTCCCCCCCGCAAACTGCCCACCGCTCCCAGCATCCTGGGGCAGCTGGAGGAGAGACGATCAGCCCGAAGAAGGGACAACAGAGGAAGCCAGCAGGAATCTGAAGGGCTGAGAAGCGAGTGAGGATTCAGACTTTACAAAGCCAAGAATCCCAAACGTGGCTTGGTATGAAAAACCTCGATGGGGCCACCCAGAGCTGGAACAAGATGGCGCAGGTGTGCTGCTTCCTCCCTCCAGGGTGGGATGCAGAACAGGGAGTGCAGGAATCACTCCCAAAGGGGTGTGGTCCTCACATCTGCATCATAATGTCATCCGGGAACTTACTAGAAATGCGGGAGGCCAGGCTCCGCCCCAGACCTGCTGAATCCAAATCTGAATTTTAACAAGATCCCTGAGTGATTTGTAAGCAACAATAATTTCAGAAGCATCAAGCTAAATTAGATGCCTTTGAGGCGAGGGCTCATTACACTATTATTTGTAATGGCATACTGTATGGAAATAATCTGTATTTGGTGGCTGGTTAATACATGAGAATAATTCACGTGATAGAATAATAGTTCACAGAGTAAAAAAGAAGATGATGTTTATAAACTGGTGAAGGTGTAAGCTCAGGTACACAGTTAGGTGAAAGAAACAAAATCTTTCCTGAAATTGAAATTTGTTCTATGTCACTAAAATCTAAGTAATTTTTCTTGTTGCTGGGACAAAATGCCAACACCCACATGTTAAAGGAGGAAAAGTTTATTTTGGCTCACAGTCTGTAGAGGTTTTGGTCCATATATGGTGGGCTCCAAGGCAGGGCAGCATGGCAGAGGGGAAACAGTCCGTGGCAGGGCAGGAGACAGCAAGCCTCCCTTTCCCTTTTATTCCATTCAGGCTATGATCTGGTTGAATGGTGCCATCCCAACAGAGCCCTTCCCACTATCTACACCCAGAACTATGATAAACCAATCAGTGGAATAATGTAGTTATCATACACCCTTAATCCATATTCACATACCTTTAATGTACATTCACATATGCATGATCCAACCCTCTCAAAAACCCCATCTATGAGCACATGAGGCTTTGGGGGACATTTAGATATAAAACATAACATCAAATAATTAAAATAAAATTGAATCTATACAAATACTAAAAGAAAATATGTGAATATATTTTTATAACTTTGAAGTGTAAAAGATCTAAGTGTGGTATAAATCCAGAAGTCATAAAAGAAAAGACTAGGAAGTCAAACCACACACATAAACATTACGCATTTCTATTTGGTAAAAACCACTGTATTAACTTTTTATTGCTGGGGCAAAATACTCCAACACTGGCAACTTAAAAGAGAGATTTGCTTTGGCTCATAATTTAGAAGATTTAGTCCATGGTCAACTGGCTTCAAATCAGAAACATATGGTGGAGGGGTTTGGTGGAGCAATGTGTTTACCCCATGGCAGCTGGGAAGCGGAGGAGGGGCACAGCACAGAGAAGCAGCAGCAGGAGCAGATATCATCTCCAAAGCAACACCACCATGACTGACCCAGACACACTGAGAAATGTGCTTTACTAATGCTCCAGGCAGCAATCAAGCCAATCAGAATGACAGCACAGCTTAACTGTCACAGCCACCATAAAAAGTAAAAGCACAAAGGACAGGAAGGAGAAACATTTGCAACCGTATGTAAAAAGATGTTACTTTAATAAATAAAGAGCTCCTACAAACCAATAAGAAAAGCACCAATGCTTTAATAGAAGGAGACAAAAGACATAAATAATTCACAGAAGAAGGAATGAAAACAAATGTCTTATTTTATTTTATTTTATTTTATTTTATTTTATTTTATTTTATTTCATTTTATTTGGTTTTTCTCCAGTACCAGGAACCGAACTCATGACCTTGTGCTTGCCAGGCAGGCGCTTTGCCACTGAGCTAAATCCCCAGCCCCACAAATGTGTTTAAACATATGGAAGGAAAAAAAAGAAAGGGAGCACGTGGGAGGAAGTTCAGGTTAAGCATGCAGATTAGCGATCTGATGACATACATCATCCCGTAGGTCAGCACAGATAAAATACAGAGTTTAACGCTGGTGGGAAGGACAGCTTCTGTGTAGGTACAGAAGGCTACTGGGGGTAGCTGTCATGTTTCAAATTCACACACCCATTGACACAGGTATTTCTATAGATTCACATGTGTAAACTGACAGATATTCGAGAATATTTTTTCAGCAGTAATTATGAAAGCAAAAAATGTGAAGTAACCTAACTGTCCATCAACATAAATCTGGGTAAATTAATTTGTCACATGCATACAGTTGAACATAATAAAGCCATAAAAAAATAACCTGGCAATTCTGTAGGGACGTGGAATGGTTGCTGATGTATTTTTAATTTTACATGTAGCATATCACCACTTGCATTAAAATATAAGCGTTTGTAGTCTTTGAAATTTCTGGGATGGTAACAGGAGAGGCAGGTTCCAGCAGAGCCTGAGGAAGGAATTATGGACCAAGAGTTAAGGTAGGAGAGAGTTTAGATTTTCAATCAATATCTTTTTTACTTATTTTTTTCTAACCTGGGGATTGAACCCAAAGCCTTTGTGCTAAGCTACATCCCCAGTCCTTTTATTGGTTTTTTTTCTTTGAGTCAGGGTCTCACTAAATTGAGACTGGGCTCGAACTTGTCATCCTCCTGCCTCAGCATCCCAGAGTGCTGGGATTATAGACATGTGCCATCCACGTGGCCGTCAGTATTGTTTATACTGTTAATTCTTTAGAGTACGTGTACGTCATCTTTAGACTTTGGAAACTATCATTTCGGGGAGGAAAAACTCCAGCTGCAGATCAAGCACCCGCATTCCCATCCCACCCTTGAGCGGCCTGAGCATCTCGGGTCCACCCTGTCGCTCCTTGCCTCTTGCCCTCCTAGTTAAATGCTTCGGTGCCTTTGCGGCTCTTTAGTGTCTCGCTCCCTCCCCTGGGCCCGTGGGGGCGACCTTCCGTGGTTTGTATCTGCTCCCTTAACATGCTTGCACCTTCCATTTGTTCTTTCATCAGTCGCCTCTCTGGAGCCATCAGATTTGTCCTGTGCGTCTTTCCACCACCCAGAATCCGAGCGCCACCCTGCCTCATGGCCTGGGTGCTCCCCTCCCTTGACCCCGGACACCTGGCTGTCCCCTGGCTAAGCCGCTCCTCCACACACTGTGGCTCTCACTTCCTTCACTGCTGGGGAGCTCCTGGAAGGGGCCTGGGCTCCATTCATCTCCCTGTCCTCCTCCGTGCTGAAAGCCCCAGACAGAGGTCTCCGCGTCTAGGGGACAGACGGCTGCTCAACTTAACGTGGCTGCTGTCTTTCCTACATGCTCACCTGCGTGGCCTGGCCCTGGCCCTGGGGGACTGGAGTCGTGGTCACTTTCTTACAGCTGGCCACATGCTGGGCGCAGAGCACCCAGCCCTCCGCACCTCCAGGAGACACGGAAAGTCAGGTGAGGCTCCTTCCTCCCTCACTCACCCACCACCACCACCACTATGTTAGGATTGCTGGCTTTGCCTTGGCTTTCGTGAATTTTGGGAGATTTTGCCAAATATTCCTAAGTGCTGTTTGGGGGGCCAATAGCAGTCCAAGTTTAGCGACAGCCAGGTCATGTGCAGACTCTGCTTTCAGGGAGTTTACAGTTTGTGGGAAAAACAGTCATGTGAGCAAAATCACTGCAGTGTCCTGACCACAGCTGGGGGCCCGCCCAGGTGCAGGAGAACATGGGAGAGGGGGTTGTATGGGCAGGGGGTCGCGGATGTGGGAGCTGCCTTGGAAGTGGTGATTCTCTGGCTTGAGCCAAGCGATGAACAAGAGTCGATTCCCAGGCTGGTCCCTCGCCTTCAGCCTTCAGCACTGATCCTTTCTTTTGTTTTTTGAGAGAGAGTCTCACTTTGTAGCCCAGACTGGCCTTGAACTCACAGCAGTCCTCCTGCCTGAGCCTCCCAAGTGCTAGGATTACAGGCATGCACCACCACACACAGCCCAGCATTCATACTTTCATCTTCCTTCCTTCTCAGTAGAGAAGCCATTGAGAGACAGGAAAGGAGACTGGTTTGGCCAAAGGGGCAAATGGCTGAAGTTAGGCCCTGGTGAAACAGATGTGCAGAGTGTAAGACCCTACTGGGAAGGTCAGCAGCTTAGGGTGCAGGGCTGCAGGGGATGGGATGGGGCTTGGGAGGCAGGGCCTGGCCTCATGGAGAGTCTGGCTGGAAGGCATCTTCTCCCTGGCAGGGTGCAGGCTCCACACAGCTCTGGCTGACTACAGCCCTCTGCCCTCCCAGTCTCCCAAGGAAAGTCCCACGGGACAGGTCCTCCAAGCTGTGGCCCTCAGGCCCTCGCCCTACTCCTCTCCAGCGAGCCCCTCTCTCTCAGGCCTTTGCCCGCCTCTCCTCAACCGCCTGAGTCCAGAGGACGAGAAAGCGTCTGTCCCTGCTCTGAGTTTGTGGCCACCTGAGGAGCTGCCAGCCAGCCAGGGAAGGAAGGGTCCTCTACATGCACGAGCCCTTGGCTATGCACTGGGAGTCTGAAATGTCTGCCTTTCCTGACATGGTGGCTAAGTGCCGAGAAAGTGGGGGCAACTCCTGGGGGGCCCCTGGAGCCTGGGACACTTCCTCCCTGAGCTCAGGTCTTAGGAGATCCGTCAGGGCTCAGCCTCAGGGCAGCCAAGGCGAGGAGCATTTCCCATCCCCTCGCTGTCCTGAAGCCTAGGCCTGCAAAGCCAAGGAGCAAAAGCTCAAAGGCTGGTGATTCTCAAAGTCCAGCTACCAGGTGATCTTACCTGCAAATGCAGACTCTCAGCCTACCTACATGAAGGGCAGGCTTTCTGAGAGGTCAGGAGCCTCCTTCCTCTCTGTGTCCACAGCTATTGCCTCCGCATCCAGGACCCCTCCCCACATAATGGCTTCTTGTGCACAGAGCTCCTATCCAAAGCTCTAGGAATCCTGTAAGCCCACTGCATTAGCTACACGTCATAAATATTTATGCCCCTGCTGCCGTGTGTCAGAGCGTGTATGCCATGCAGGGTAGGGCTGCTGAGGGACAGAGGAGGCTGACTCCAAGTCAGGGAAAGGCAGAGAGAGAGAGTGTCCCCACCCTGCATGTTGCCCAATGTCCAAAATGTTGGACACTTCTGTTCCAGATGTGGTCAAGCACCAGGGACTGTACCAGGAGTTCCTAACGGGGTGGGAGGCAGACATGTCCAACTGTGCGAGCCCACTCCAGTGTCTGGGCTCTGATGCCGGGGATGTAAATGTCACCGCAGCACACAGTTCATTACACTTGGAGGCCCAGGGTGCAGCCTCTGTGCACCCGGCTCCAGGCTGTGCAGGGCTCGGTGCTGACCACTTCCCCACTCCGTAAGGAGACTGAGTTCAGGACACCACAGGCAGCTGCACTGGGACTTGAATTCAAGTTCTTGGCTCAAGATCACAGATACTGGTGACGTCACACGTCCTGTCTCCTGGCCACTCCTGCAGAGACCTCTGAAGAGGGGGTGGCCCCTGCAACACGTACAGGCACCCGACACCCTGGCTGGGGTTTGCAGGTCATCTGGAGGGGTCAGTAGGTGACAGCACAATCCTCAAACACGGTCCAGAGAAGAGGCCTGGTGCAATCCTCTCCTCTTCAGAGCAGGTTACTTACAGGCAGCACTGAGGGGGCACTCACGGGTACTTCAGAGCCTTGTAATCCTGTCAACCCTTTCAGGGCCTCTTCCACATAAGCACCCTTCAGCAATGTGTGGGACCCGGCGCACACCGTCTTCTGAGAGATGATGGTGGGCACCTCTTCTCGACTCTGCTTTTGGGGACCTCGTGTTGGCAGCATGGAATCGGGAGTTTACATTAAGGAAACTGGCACCCGGTAGGCACCAGCCTCCCTGCCCCTCACCAGCTGTTAAGCATTTACCAGCAAACCGCTCACCACGGCCTGTAAATTTCAAGGACTTACTACGCAACGGAGCCTCGAGGAAGCTCCTGGTCCCTGCTCCAAGGATCGTCTTTGGTTAACCCCTGGAGAGAAATCTGCACCAATGAGACATGTTACTTGCTCCTGTAGATCCTGTACGTTTTGTATGAAATGAAATGTGTGTGTGTGTGTGTGCATGTGTGTGTGTTTCATAAAAATCAGGCCTTATATTTACAATAAAATACATATTTTAATACATACAGGGTGTGATTCAAAAACACAGTAGATGTTTAATTAAAAAAATTGATTACAGTAAAAAAAATGCCATTAATCTCCCTTAAAATACCACCCCCCTCTTTGAAACACATTTTTTCTCTTGTCCTTGCCACTTCTGAAGCATTTCTGGAAGTCCTCTTTCGTGTGTGTCTTTTGTTGTGCGGTCATGGCCCCCTCAGTGTTCTGCATCACTTTGAAACATTCTCCTTTCACAGTCACTGTGACTTTGGGGCAGAGGCAGAAGTCATATGCTGCCAGCTTTGATGAATGAGGTGGATGAGGACACACTGTCTGTTGTTATGAGCCTGCCTTTCCTCTGGATGGCACTCAGCAGCAGCATTCGCAGTAGTTTTGATTGCACGTTGTAAAGACACTCATGAAAGAGCATTTCCAGAAGTGCTTCTGAAAAGGGCAAGAACGTTAAGAGTATTCAAAGTGAGGGGAAGTATTTTGAGTGGGATTAATGGCAATGTGTCTTTTACACTAATACGTTTAAAAATGTACACATTCACAACACACTTCAATCACACTGCTTATGTTCATTTGTACAGCAGCCCACAGCTCGCATAGTCAGAAGTGACTAGAGGTACGGGGGTCCCTCCCAAGGGACCTTTGCACAAGGGCCCTGTCCCGCCAGGCTTGAGGCCAGGCAGAGGTGAGCTCACAGAGGCGGGGGTACCAACAGCAGTTATGGGAATGTTGCCAGGCAACGAGGCTGTAATAGGACGAGCACTGGGTTCTGAGAGGCACAGATGAAGGCAATGACCGAGCCGGCCTGGGAGGAAGAAGAGGAAGGAAGGGCGGGAAGAGCTGCAGGGGTGCAGGGAGAAGGAAGGGAAGCCTCCATCCCAGCCAAGAAGAGTTTACATGCAGAGAATAAAAGCATTCTCTTGCCTTTGCACGCTTTCTCAAAGTGTGGAGTTATAGCCCCAGCAGCGCCTCCACTTTTGTTTTCAGACAGAGTTTTCTTTCTTTTTCCTTTTTCTTTTTTTTTTTTTTAGACAGGGTCTTTCTAAGATCCTCAAAGTGGCTTGAACTTGCAATCTCCCTGCCTCAGCCTCCCAAGGTGCTGGGATTACGGGTGTCTGCCACCATGCCCAGGTACCTATGCCTTCTTACAGACTCCAAAGGGGAAAGTGGCCTGGTCCTGGCTGTTGGGGGAGTGACATTTGCCTTCTCTGTCCAGGGCCCAGGTGAGACAAGGCTGGTGTGCGATTCCTCAGGCCCTGGCCAGGCCGCTTCCTTTCTTGCTAGAAGATGGCACGAGAAGATGCCCCACAGGACCTGGCTGCCCAGCACCCCCTGCTCACTTCCCAGGTGGCCTCCCAGCCCTGGGGCCAGAAGTACAGGCTGAAGTCCCTCAACCCAGAGCCTGTAGACCCCATTCGGCTGGGGACTGACAAACAGCTGCTGCCATCTGACCCTGCCTTTTGCCATGGGACCAAAGAGTGAGGCTGGTGCCCAGATCCTGTGGGGCGAGGTGCTCTATAAGGGGAGAAGAAGCATAAAGTATAATGGGAAGCTCTCAGGGTGCACAGGGTCCTGGGTTCAAGTCCCTGCTCCTCCGTATGCTAGCTGTGTGAATCCAGGAAAGTCATTTTCCATCTCTGTGCTTCATCGGTTCAGGGCTGTATGATCTGCACCTCACCGAGGAGTTATGAGGTTAAGCCGTGATGCTCTCTGGGCAGGTGCCCAGCAGGTGGCCCTGCACCCCACTCCGTGCTGCTTCTTCATTCCCAGCACTGCTCTCCGCCTGTGGCACAGTTACCCATCCTTCCGTCTCTGTCACTTTCTAAAAGGTGGTCTCCAGGGTCAAGCCCAGACAGCCCTTGAGAATGGGAGGTGCCTGTAGGTCCAGGGGGCTGAATGAAGCATTTCTCCAAGGCAGAGAGGACCTGTTTGTGCCTGGCAGACTCTGCTGACTGGCAGCTTCCAGAAACTTGGTGCCTGTGTTTGCCTAAGAAGCTGGCACTGGCGCGGGAGATGGCACAGACACAGTCCCGGGGGAAAGGTGAGGTTGGGACAGGAGGGGTGAGGAAGGATCCTCAGGTGCTCACCCACTTCCACACCCCCGCGTGCGCACAGGCGGGGCTCAGAACAGCGGGGCAGGGCCCGGCCGGCCCAGGGTCGATCAGCGCTGCCCGGGAGGCTCAGGATGCAGGCGGTTGGTACATGTGTCTGCTTCTGCCGCTCTTACTCAGGCTTTGGACAGCAGAAAATTCTCATACCAGAAAATTTTAATTCCAAATATAGAAAATCTGCAAGCTGGTTATCTACTCCAGTCCCTCAGGGGGAAACCAAGGAAAATGAGCCCCAAGGAGGGCCAGCAGGTGCTGGGCCTGCTGCAGATGGGGCTGTGGGGTCAGGGCTGGACCGCCACCTCTCACCCTCGGGCTGAGAGCCTCAGGGACGCTGCCCACTGGGCACCAAAGAGCAGCCCTGGCTCAGGCCACACACACTCCAGGCATGGAGCTGGGGAAGACATGCTGCCCTCAGACAACCAGAAGTGGGGTGGACGCAGGTTCCATGAAGCACCAGCTGGAAGGTGGGCTTATAGTAGCCCAAGCACCAGGAAGGGATTCTCAGGTCAGACAGGTGTTTGGTGAATGTTTGATGAATGAATCTATGAATGTATATGCTCTAAGTCCCCTGGAGGAAGCAGGCAGCACACTCCAGGGAGGGGAATTTGAAGGAAGTTGAATAAAGGGAGTCTCACCAAGGTGTAGGCAGATGTGATGGTTGATTTTATGTGTCAGCTTGACCCGGCCACGGGATGCCTGTGCTGTCTTGTGCATGCTCACTTGTCCCTCTGCCATGTTAGGATGCAGGGTGGCCCTCACCAGACGCTGGTGCCATGCTCTTTCCAGCCTCCAGAACTATGAGCCCAGATAAACTACCATTGCTTAGAAGTTGCCTGTTCCGTGGAACTCTGTTAGAACAGCAGAAAATGATTAAGATGGACATCAGTCTCCTGACAGGGGCCCTCCTGGCCCTCAGCCCTTTACACTTGCCCTGGAGTCCACAACATCTGCTCTCTGGTTCCCATGTCTTTGAACTACACCAGCCCTTCCCAGATCTCCAGCTTACCCATGTCATAGGGTGGGGCTTCTCAGCTCCCATAATTGCACAAGCCAGTGTCTGTCTGTCTGTCTGTCTGTCTGTCTGTCTATCTGTCTATCTTCTCTCAGTTCCTTTTTGTTAAGAGTTCTAATACAGCAGGGTGTGGGAAAAACATAAGACAGAGTACAGGACCTAGCACCAGTACAGCGAGGGCCGTGACCATCTTGAACCTACAAAAGGCAGAAGGAAAAGTCATTATCAGAACTTTAAGGAAAGACTGGTGTGCAGAGCACCCCTAGAGAAGAGCTGTGACATCAGGGGAAGGTGCAGCTGGCCTGAGGCAGCCCATGCAAAGGGGCAGGTAATCAGTGTCCCTTCTGGCTGCCCTCCAGCCCTCTCCTCCTCTGCTGGGGTTCCATGGGGCAGAGTTCCCAGCATAGGAAGGCACAGGGGCAACCAGAGGACATCCAGGGATAAGGGAAAGTTTCTCCTCGCAGACCAAATTCTGACTCCACCTGGCTGCTTGGCTCCATGTTGCCCTTGTATTTCCTGTAGGAGACTCCAGGTTCTCCTGGTCATTGAGGCCATGGAGCCCTCTCAGCTCTTTGCTCTTCCTGGCAGAGGTCAGGGTGGCTGCCCTGTGTCTCCTAGACCAGCCTTGGTACCCATCAGTCTCTGCTCCTTCTCTCTGCTCTCACTTACTCTCCAATCAGGCTTTTCTACCATGCACTGTTGACATAATAAGCTGGGTAGTTCTTTGTTGTAGGAGCTGTTCTGTACATTGTAGGTACATTTTAGCAGCACCCCTGTCTGTGACTGTTCATCATGATGTGGCAACTGACTATGTTAATAAACACCCAGAAGATGAGTAACATATACTTCTAGAAGGGTGTGAGTGGGTCATGTAGGTGTGACCTTGGGTACCGTATGTGCTCCCTGGCCTCTTCCTCTCTAGCCCTGTTCCCCTTCTCTGCTTTTCAGCCACCATGAACTGAGCATCCTTGTTTTCACCATGCCCTTTCACTATGATAGTTCTGCTTTGGTCAGTGAGGGCAGCCTACCAGGGACTGAATCCCATCAAACCGTGAGCCAAGTTAAACCTCTCTTCCTCTAAGTTGTGAGTGTTGGGTGTTGTGTCCTAGCAACAAGACAGCTGATTAATACAACCCCCGATCTCAGCCTACCAGACTCCAGTGGCAAAAGCAGATGCCTTTCCACCACACACTGTGAAAACTGGAAATGGCTCTAGATATTGCTCAATGCCCCCCTGGAGGTGAAATCTCTGCCTTAAAGTGGCTTGCCAGAGCAGACACCTGGGAAGGCCCACCCCTGCTTTTTATACTGAAAACCAAGACATTCTGTTTCCTTGCTTCCTGGGTGCTCATCAGAACTCTGAATTTTAAATCTAGTCAGTGACACAATTAGCACAGGCAAACACAGCCATTTGCAGGCATCAGCAGGCAGTCATTTTTAGAGAAAAAGAATATACAAGAATACATACCTAATACAACGGGAAGCCATTGAAACACAAATCAAGTGTATTTATTTATTTCCCACCTTGTTCCAAAATGAGCTTAAAGTAAATTAAAACAAGGAAGGGAAAATGAGACAAAGGGAAAATCAGAGCAAGAATTTTAGGTGGAGGCTTGTGTAAATGAAGTATTCTGTGCTTGCTAAATATGGGCCATATATTTAGCTCTAGGGTCCTTAGCATCCAACTCAAAAAGGGAAGCAGGGCCAGTTACAGTGCTGGTAGGGAGCTTCTGGTCCCTAAGATCCTCCGGGCTCCGCCTCCCCAACATCTGTGGGCCTGTGGTAACGGGTCTCTGAGCTTGAGGCACCTGCTGCAGGCAATATGTGCCTGGGATGGGTAGGCTCATCATGACCGAGTGTAAGGACCAACCTTGGACTTCTCTTGGGAGGGGCTGGCTGAGACCCCCAGGCCACACCCAGAGTTAATTTAAGAACCAGGAGGGGCCAGGGCTTTAGCTCAGTGGTGTAGCACCTGCCTAGCAAGCATGAGGTCCTGAGCTCACTTCCTGGTACCAAAAAAAAAAAGAAGAACCACAAGGAGTAGCTCCACAAAGAAGAATGGAGCCCCACACTTACTTTTGGTCTCCTTCCCTCTAGTAATTTTAGCAAACAATTTGTTTCACTTTGGGAATGAGGGCAGAATACCCACTTACAGGTAATTCTTTTTACATAATAATCAGTGTTTATTGAGCACTTACTATGGCCAGGTCCTCTGTTAAATGATTTATGTATGTCATCCCACTTCACCTTCACAAACCCAAGGAAGCAGATACAGATGAGAAGATCGAGGTTTACAGATTAGAAAACTGAGGGTTATAAACTGTTAAGCAACTCTTCCACAGTAACAGAACAGCCTGTCTCACTTGAGAGCCAGCAAACAGGCTGCTTCTAGTGAGAAAGCCGGAGAGCTGAAGACAAAAGACATCACACCTTGAGCCAAGTGGCAGTGATGGGCCAGGCGGAAAACGTCCCCCAAAGCCTCGGGCACTTGCAGGCTGGCTTTCGGAAGGCGATCGAGTCATGGACTTGCTGTTGGGAGGTGCAGTGGGGTCAGAAGGGGCAGTCATCGGGGCTGTGACCACAAAGGGTGCGCCTCCCTCTCCTGCCCCTCCCTTCTCTCTCTGCTTCCCAGCTGCCACGATGTGAGCAGTTTTCCTTCCTATGCCCCGTGCCATCCACTTTTGCCCTTGGTGTCTGCTGGCCATGGACTGTAACTTTGAGCCAAAACAAACCACTCCTCCTTTAATCCTGGGCAGCAAGGATTGCGTCTTAGTGACAAAGAAGTGGCTAAGACAGTCACTGGGATGAACGGGGTCCCCATATGAAGCCCTAGGTCACATCTCGTGCACCCTGGAACCCTGGCCTTTGTGCTCAGGGCAAGGAAAACGAACTTATTTTAGGAGATAACTACGGAGCCTGTCTTAATTTTTAAATTAGGTATTTTAACCTCATGTCTGATGGTACACACCTGTAATCCCAGCACTTTGGGAGGCTGAGGCAGGAAGATTATAAGTTCAAGCCCAGCCTGGACAACTTAGTGAGACTCTGTCTCAAAATAATACAGAAAGGACTGGGGATGTAGTGTGGTATGAAGGCTCTGAGTTCATTCCCCAGTGGCAAAAAAAAGTACTTTCTTATTATGGAATTTCTGCAGTAATGTTGACTTTTTAAACCACTCCATTAAAATATTATTTATCTTGATTACTGAGGTGTTTGGCATTTCCTGAAATGTCACTCTCCTCACCCTCCTCTGGCCCTGAGAGGAGTACAGATCACAAAGCCCACGAAGAGCCTGGCACTGCCCATCCAGATCCACGCCTGCTTTCCTCTGTCCCCAAGCAGGTTGGTGTCCACCGCTCGGCTGCAGTTCCCGTCATGAGAGAGGAAACTGCTGTCACTGTCTCCCTGATAAAAGAACCAGGAGGAACTAAAAGCTGGAGGAACCAGCACTTTAGCAATGAGGCCGTCTGTCCTCATTTTCAAAGCAAATGCTCGTAGCTGTATTCTCTAATCTATTAACCAGCAAGGGTTAGAGCCCCACTGAACAGGTGGACGAAAGGAGATCCAGTGTTGGATTCTAGTCCAGGGCTCTCCCTACCCCTCTGTCTTGCTCCCAGGCCTGGGCTCTGGGGTGCTGCCAAAATTCACAGGCTGGTGGCTCCTGTTCCTGGTCACTCTGGTGCAGCCTCTCTCTCTAGCACTCTGAGAGCCGTCTCTCTGTTTCACCTCTGCAGGCTGCAAAATCCTATCCAATCCAGTCTGCGGGGAAAGCAAACAGACTCTGCAGAGAAAACACAAGATGTCTGAGTTAATAAGATAACAATTGTGTACGTCTCTCTCCCCTGCCCCCAGCCTCCGTCTTAAACAAGCTCCAAAGTGTTCAGTTTGCCTTTAAGTAATTTAGGGAAGGCATTTGAAATTCCCATCTGCCCTGCTCCCCAACCGGCTATGTTTCTTGTCACCGGCTAACAGCATTTAAAATATTTACAGCCCTTTCTTTGCCCTGGGGGTGTATCCGAATGAATCATTGTTACCACCAATAAATCAAAAATTAATCTCCAGAAAGCTCAATGCCTGTCTGATCCCTCAAATAACAAGTAGCAGAATCTATCCAGGTGACAAGATGTCAACTGAACCTGTTTCCCTGCCTCCCCAGGGAGAAGGTGAGTTATAGGCAGGGGGAGCGAGGGCTCCACAGCGCCCCCTGGTGGAGATATTCGGGTGCCAGTGACCCAGCCCTGGGACTGGACACAGGCACGCCGCCTTAATCATCACTCCAATTCCTTCCAGATTCCAGTTCTGCTGTCCAGAGAAGGGCTCTCTCATGCTGGGAAGGTAATTTTTCCTGGCTATTTTTTCTTTCATTATTTGCTTTTCTTGCGCTTAGACATCTCTCCTGTCTTCTCTCTCTCTTTTCCCTCTTGCCAAATTCTTAAATTCTGTTGATCTTTTCTTTCCCTTTCCCTCTCCTTGTAAATCTCTGTCCCTCCCTTCCCTCTCACCCTGGGATTTGGGATAGAAGAGTTAGAAATCTGCTTTCAAGACTATGCTATGTGCTACGTACACTGTGAGACAATCCCAGAATGCTCCATAATATCACCACTATTTTACCAACAAGGAAACCGAGGCTCGGAGAAGTTAGGTAACTGATAAAATGTGACGCTAAGTGGTTGATTCCAGAGCCCGCACTCCTAACCACTGCTCTGCCACCGGTGGTCTTAACAGTCAGTTTAAGGAGTCTGGAAATTATATGGAGAGCAATTTGGATCCACTGAGGCTTTTCAGTGAAGAAGATGACATGAAAATTTAGAATCTGTGTTTTAGAAATATTCACCTGTGAGAAACTAAGTAGAAACTGCTCCCACTTGTTAATTCCAATTGTAGGTGTACAGACTTTTATTTTACTATTTATTCCTCATATCTTTTTTCTGAATACATGAAATAGTTTCTAATTTCTTGTTAAGTTAGAGAAACAATTCTTGGGGCGAAACTGAGGGCCTTGAGGGTCTGGGGATGAATCAAGGGAGGTTGTAACAGTTCATGCAAGAGGAACAACCTGAATAGAGCCTGGTACTGGCCATGAAGGATGCAAGAAGCTTCTGAAAGATGCTGAGGAGGTGGAAAAAGGAGGCCTTGGTGACCAGTTGGAGGAGAGGACAAAGAATGACAGTCACAGAATTCTTCGGATTGGACAGAATCAAATGCGCGGTGGTGACATTGGTCCCCAGGAGGAAGTGGAGGAGGTGGAACTCTCTTGAAAGGTTTCAGAGGCCGGGGCCCTCTGGATTTGGAGCTCAGCTGCAAGGTCAACTTGGGGAGTGCCGGCGAGGATGAGATCACTTGACAAGCAGTGTGGTGTGAGAAGGACAACCAGGAGTCTCTGTTCTCGAGGAAGCTGAGGTGATGGGAGAAAGTTTCAGGGAGGGAGCGGAGGGAGCAGAAAGTGTGCGCAGCGTCTCCATCCCACAAAGGCCCCCACTTTCTGACACCCGACGCTCCTGGTCCATATTCTGGTAGCCACACCTCCCTCTGCTCACTGCACGCACACCCTCAGCCTCCCTGAGCTACGTGAAGGAAAATACAAACAGAAGCTGACCGCCCCCGCGGTCACAGCCAAGGGTGGTGCACATGAGGTCCAGCGGGTCTGGAGTATAGGAATCCACACAGGCCGGACAGGAGCCTCTTCACGCATGGGGTCCTGGTCCTGCTCTCTGAGTGACTGGTTCTCAACGAATGTGGAATTGGATTTTCTTTCTTTTTGTTTTTCTTTCTCTTTCTGTCTTTAAGTCGCCTTGAATATACTTTGTGCACACCTCCTAGTAATGTTCTTTCTCAAGTTGTTATCTCTGTGTTACTACCTGAATGTAGAGATTTTATATTTGTCTGAATATCAAATAACAAGTGTTCCTTGTAGCAAATTTGGAAAAGGCAGAAAAGTGCCAGGAAAATAAAATCCTCCCACAATTCTGCTGCTGACAGATAACCACATTATTAACAGCACTTCATTTCTTTTTCTTTTCTTTACCTATATGTAGATGTTATAAAGTTTTCACAAATGGACCATAATCAGAGTGTATTTTTGTTTGGTTTGTTTTTGGTACTGGGAATTGAACTCAGGACCTTGTGCTTGCCAGGCAGGCACTGCACCACTGAGCTATATCCCCGGCTCAATCAGAATGTATTATGTAAGGTAGTTATACCGCAACAATAAAAATAACCCCAAAATTTCCATGGCTTAAGCCATTAGAAGTGCTTGTGTGGCTTCTGTAGCAATCTTGGCCAGTTGTTCAAGTTGGCTAGACAGTGCTCCACACTGTCATTTGGGGTCCTGAGCTCTCCCCCTCCTGTGGCACCCTTCTCCTTGGGCCCTGAATTACTGTCTCTATCCAGCTGTCCAGAAGGGGAGAGAGCATGAAGGAGGCATGCTCACAACTGTTCACTGCCACTGGTGATGACTTAGTTATGTATCCTCACCTAACAGCAAAGGAGGCTGGGAAATACAGTCCAGCCATATGGCACAGATCCAGCCAGTGGCTATGAACCCATTTCTGTTACATGAGAGGAGGGATTTCAGTGGCAGTAGCATTGTGCAACACAGGGGCAGTGCTGTTCTTCTGTCCTATGGTATCCTAAGCTCCCCACATCAGAGCTGTGCTCTGTATTGCTCAGATCTCCTGCGCTTCACCTGCATTACACAGGCATTCACATCCTTTGCAGCTGCTGTCCCCAGGAGCTCCTTCAGTTGGCCTGCGTACCACTTCTCTGTCCTCATGTCCATCACTCTGCAGTGATGACTCAGCTGCCTTGCCAACCTTGAGGAGCTCATCCTGATGCACAACCTGAAGTCAATCCCTTTTTGCTGTTGAGGAGCACTGTATTTGCTGTGCAAGAAAGGGAGTAAGTGGGAGAAAAGCGTATGGTTCACACTCACCTCTGTGGCAGCGAGGTCAGGAAGGATAAAGCTGGAAGATTCATTAGGTAGACGGGTGGGAAGAGAGAAGAGTGGCCAAGAAGCAACCAGCCTGGGAAGCTGTGTGACTCAGAGTGGAGGCCAGGAAAGGCGGCTGTCATCAGAATGTCTCCATCATTTTTAAGGAAATACGTAGATGCGGTGATTAGTTAGACAGTAACAAAAGATATTAGAGGAGCCAAGAGGAAGCAAGACTCAACACAAAGAGAAGTAGTCAAAGGGTTTCCCCAGTCCTACCATTCAACTCCACACGCCCCACTTCTGTCCAGCCTGGCTACCCCGCCCTCCCCCAGGAGTCAACAAGGGAGAGGTAAGAGACACCTAACTGCTAGGACACGGCAGCACTTCTGAGGCCAGAGAGGCCGCAGGGGAGTGTGGGTAGCAATAGGAATGAGGTTTTGGACAATGCGGAAACAGTAAAAAGATTTTCTTTTTGAGCTGCTTGTTTGTGAAAAGAAGAAGGATGACACCAGCTGGGAAGGACATGAATTCCATAAATGGCTTTTGAAGGTGTTTGGTTCTTTGGATTGGTTTGGTTTGGTTTGAGTGGTTATTGGAAGAATGAAATATTGATGTGCTGAAGGGAAGGAGGCAGCAGAAGTAAAAAATCTAGGAAGATATGGACTAGACTCCATAAAAATTAAATTAAATTGTGTTCTTCGAGAGATACTGTTAAGAACATGAAGAGATACAGACATAGATATATACTGAGAATACTTACATGGTACATTTTCATGTTATACTTTCATATTTGTATATATTGTCATATATAGTTACACTCTTACAACTAAATAATGAAAGAACAAAACAATGGGCAAAAGATTTGAATGGGCATGTCAAAAAGGAGATATAAATGACCAAGGAACACATGAGAAGATGCTCAACATCTTCAGTCACGGAGAAGAAAGTTAAAACCACAACGACATACCACTAAAAAGCCACTAAAATGGCAAAAATTAAAGAGGTTGACAATAGCAAGTGTCAGCAAGGATGCGAAGCAACTGGAACTCCCAATATTGCTGGCATAAGCATTAAATGGTATGGCCACTTTAGAAAACAATTTGACAGTTTCTTATAAAGTAAACATGCACTTAGCATAGGATTCAAAGTTCCACTTCTAGGTATTTACCCAAAAGAATTGAAAATATGACCACACAAAGATTGTATACATATAATCATAGCAGTTTTATTCATTTCATGTGTTTGTCTTGTCTCTGATCTCAGAGGCTAAATAATTTGTGTGTCTGTACAGAGCACTGCTACTCAGCAATAAAAAGGTGAGGTAAATACACACAATATTATGATAAATCTCAAAAACTTTATTCTGAGTGAAAGGAGCCAAATATGAAAGGGTATAGTCGGGTGTGGTGGTCCCAAGCACCTGTGATCCCGCACTTGGGAGGCTGAGGCAGGCAGATGGCTGTGAGTTTGAGGCCACCCTGGGCTACAAAGTGAGTTCAAGGCCAGTCTGAACTGCATAGTAAAACCCTGTCTCAAAAAGACAAATAACAAAAAAACTCAAAACCCCTCCAAAAACAAAACAACAAAAAAGTGTATATCCTGTGTAACCACATTGATGCGAAATTCTGTCACAGCCCAAGCTCATATTTACTGACAGAGGCAGATCTCTCATGCCTAGCAGTGGTTGCTGGCTGTGAGGTGGATCTGAGGGGGAATCGGTGGCATGAGGCAGCACTGTGGGGTGATAGATCTGTTCTGTGTCTCAGTGGTGTTGCTAGTAGTTACACAGGTGCATTCATTTGTCAGAACTCACCTATTTCTTCAAATGGTTGCACTTTACTGTGTATATATTATACTTCAATAAAGCTGATTAAAGAATTTATTTTAAACGCAGGAGAAAGAATAATGAGACTAAATTCTAAGTGTAAAATGGGATCCAAACTATAAATAGAAGGACTAATGTGCGATAAAACAAGGCACAGCGTTTGCTCTGTACTCCACCTGGAGCAAAGCCCGCGCAGGAGAATATAGCTGTTCTGGGAGACGCGTGTTTTTGCATGGAGGGGTCGAGGACAGCTGTGAGGTGCAGCAGGACGTCTCCCACTCCACAGCCTCTCCTTGTACCTCCATAGGGAGATTAGGAAGCCCTGCTTTTCATAGGTGTAAAGTAGACCAGGCAGATTTCAGAGGTTACACAGGGGCACTAATGAACCCAGGAATTCAGGCTATGAGCCCCCGTTTGCAATCTGAGCCCCGGTTACATTTGCACAGAGCTCTTCTGCAGTTGCAGGAAAAACATCAGGTTCCACAAACCACCCAGGAGCCTTAGAGAACTCAGGGTACCTCTGACCATACATTACTATGCAGCTGGAACCACAGATTTTTGTTGTTGTATTTTAGCCTTGGGTTTTAAGGCAAAAGAGACAGCTCGGCAGAGTCTTACACATGTTATTTGGAAGTATTGTGACAGCCAAGAAATTGGGCTAGTGTCAAGAGAAACCGCAGTGGCTGTTTCCTTTTTATTATTTTTTAAAAAGCAATTTTGATCTTTCAAGCCCTGGGAGGAAAGAAGTTTACTAAATATACCTCTGCGGGGGTGTGTGTTGATTCAAGCATTTATCTTGTCTGTGATCTCAGGGAGGCGTTCATCTTCCTCAGCTCCTCACCCTCTGCCTCCACCCATGGCTTCTCCTTCCTGCGTCCCACTCCCCAGGCTTCTAAAATCTCTGGGCTCAGAGGCAACGGTCAAAGCACTTTCTAGAGAAGGTGGGCCAGCTCCTCTCCTTACCACATTTGTTTTGTGATTATGAAAGGCAGACAATTGTCTTAAGCATGGAAAAAAAAGAGATGAATGTATGGCTTATGTAACAAAATGTCCAGAGAGGGTCAGGCAGTGCTTATGACAGGATCAGGCTCAAGTCTATTAGGGGAAAGTGAGTTGGTTATCTCTGTTTGCTTTTGCTTTACACTGACCTCAGTGTAAGCTCCATTTGTAGAAATTTGGCAGCCAAAGTTGGACCCTAAATCCTGAGGCTCTTATTCCTCTGATGGAATCCAGGGAGTTGACTTTCGCTGGCTCCTTTTGGCCTGACTTGAGTCATGTGCCCTTCTTTGAACCAAGCATTATCGCTGAGGTAGTGCACTCTACTACGAGCTTAAGGGCTCATCCCAGAACTGATGGCAAGAGGAGAATGAAAGTTTCCCCCAAGAAATGTGATAGAATAATTACGCCATGAGAGGACATGGTGAGTGGGGGCCCAAATGACCAATGTCCACTGAGCTCAGGGTCTCCAAAGCTGCCCCTCTGGCCCACCCTACAAGTCTTCAGAGGAAGCAAGAAGGGGTTTCTGAATTCTTCCAGGCTTGACTAAGTACCCCAGGGGCTTGCACTTAGAGAGAGAGCTAATGAGTTCCTTGGACCAGATTTCAAGTGTTCCATACTTCGCCCCAACTGCTGTCTTCATTTCTCCTCTAACTGAACCCTCTTCCCTGGCCTACCTAATCTCATTTAGCGGGGTATAAACACTCAAGTTCAAATTACGCAGTCATAATGCAGCCCTACCATTTACTATTTGTAGAATCTTTACCAAGCTCTTCTCTGAGCTCTTTTCCTTTCGGTTAAATATGGATAATGATAATGATAATTAATAATAATAAATGCCTTACTAGTTTAAAAGGTTATGGGAGACTGTGTAAACAGCAATACTTACATGGTCAATAACTTTCCTTTGTCCTTCTCCCTCATACTTATTCTCAGACTTTATTTACCCTGTTGAGGCCCAAAATACTTCTATTTTGGACAACACCTCCTGGGTTCCTTTGCTCTCTGGCTCCTGAATGGGTTTGGCAGTGGGGTTGGAGTACAGTATTTCCCACCTGCCCCTTGTTTCATGTCTGTGGCAGTGGTTGTGACCCACCGTGGACTGCACCTCCTGCCTCATGTCCCCTCCTCCAGGACCCTACCTCTCACGTCTTCCCTTGTTGATGTTATTTCTTGCATTGTCAGCCCGCAAGGTTGTGAAGGCTTCATGTAGTTGCTAGGTCCTCAGTCCCTTAACAGTCTTCGTTTGTTCCTTAACCTTGCTCATAACTCTGTCGTCTCTTCACAGAGACATCTGTACCTCACCCATCTGGTATTAGATGTTGGTTCCTGCAGAGACCGTGACTAATACAATAGTTGCCCACAGAAAGAGCGGTCCTAGTAAACAATGTTCAAAGTGATATTCTATGACCAAGTTGCTTATTTATTTAATGAAGACATAACTGGAAGGAAATGGAACACCAGTGTGGTGTGAAGTAGCATAAAGATTATTACTGGGCTGGGGATTTAGCTCAGTGGTACAGCACCTGCCTGGCAAGTGTGAGGTCCTGAGTTTGATTCCTGGTACCCTCCCAAAAAAGAAGTTTATTTTTTAAAAAAGATGATTACTACTGTTGATGTGGAATGGGAAGTCAGTGGAAGGCAAGATTTAAGTGAGCAAGTGACTCATCGTAGTCAGGGTTTAAAAAGGAAAAGATTTAGTACAGGACACATAATTTATAGAATTATTTTGTAATAGTCACCCAAAGAGTCAAATGCAAAAGAGTGTGAGAGATCTGCCCACACACTAGAGATCCAAAGAATCCAGCTGAGAGGGGCTGGAGATATAGCTCAGTGGCACAAGTGCCTGCAAGGTCATGAGTTCAATTCCTGATACAAAAACAAAAACAAAAACAAAAACAAAAAAAAGAGGAAAAGAAAAAGAATCCAGCTGACGGCCTGGATCCTATGGCAATGTGCCGCATGAGTCCTGCTGAAGACCTAGAGCCCATGGCAATGTGTCATGCCAGTTTGTATCAAGGATCTGTGCTGAGAAGTCCCAAAGGTGAGTGGTGAAAGTTAGAAAATCTGTGCCAGTGGGATGAAGGATCCGTGCCAGTAGGCTGAGGGATCTGCACTGGAGCCAGAAAGTGATGCTCAGGGACCAGAGCTCTCCTGAAAAGGACCGAAGCCATTCTCAGTGACAGCAAGGACCCAAGCTCCTCTGACAGTGAAAATAGCTGAGTTCATATCAGGAAAGCCAGCACAAAAAACTTCTCAAAGAGAATCAACAGCACACCATCTTCCCTTCCAGTTCTTCTTTTATGCTATTGGCAACAATCCTCAAGTGGGCCTTCCACACCCAGCACCACACTGACTCAGTTCAGCTGGGTGTTACAAGTTGACCATTATTTAATCCACCACACACTATAGCAATTAATTGCTATGGCAACAGTGAGAAATACAATAACTGCAGAGTAAATTGGCTACTTATGGCCATGCTGGAGGGTGTGTGTGTGTGTGTGTGTGTGTGTGTGTGTCTCTGTGTGTGTGTCTGTGTGTGTGTCTGTGTGTGTGTGTTAAAGAGACAGCAGACAAAGGTAGACAGAGACAGAGAGAGGCAAAGAGAGAGAGAGGGAGAGAGAAAGCAGTTTTAAGCCTTGAATTTCCAACACAAGACACAGGTATAGAATAGAAAGTTTCTGTGAAGGCCTTAGAAGGGTCCCTTATCGCATGCAGCCTGAGAAATCATAGCTGTGGATCAGGCCTAACATGTAACCCTGTGGGTTGAGATCTGCCACACCTGTACAACCCCGGGACATATTTGTGGTAATGTTAGGGGACTGGTTGGGAAGGAGGAGGACCTGAGAGGGAGATGATGAGAGAAAGGAAACTGAGTTGCCTGAAGCCCTAGTCCGCCTGAGTAAGACTTCCCATGGGACAGCCGCCTGGCAGTGGGCTATTGTCTGCAACATGTAGCCTTACTTATCTCCTTGCCTTCAGGCTCATAATGAGAGTCACAGCTCATTACAGCCCAGAGGAACCATGGAGAGATCTCCCCGAGACAGAGACAGGTGTTCTTCCAAAGGAACTGTAGTTGTTCCATTTGCACTGGACGAACTTTGGAACATGTGTGGGAATAGATTCCAAGAGTATTAGACCAAGGAAGATGAACTGTAGTTGAATTGGATCAAATTTGTCAATATGGGCGAATTCATCTGGGATTCGAAATGTAATATAGTAACGTAAGAGGACCTGAGATTGGCTCTAACAGTTTGCCTGCTTCAGTAATTAATCCTTCAGTGAACAATGTGCTATTCTAACGAGGCTGGGTGTACCAGGACTTCTCTTCGTGTGATAGGAAATGTATCTATAATATGTACCTTGCTTGATCCCTCACCTAAGGCCCAAAGAACACTCTTCTCACAAAAGAATTTGGAAAAATTCATCAGTAAGAAAAACACAGAATCCTTGCAAAGCTCTGCATAGCTGTCTATAGAGCAGAAATGACAGTGAGCAGTTCTGCTGTTGAACTGTGGGCTCTAACACTAAAAGCAATAACGGGAACCAATAGTCACAGCCAGACACAGTGACTGACTAGTACTGACAAGGCGGCCCACTGCCCTATGCCAGCAGAGCATCACAGTAGGCAGACTGTTTTGCCCCACATGGATTTATGGTGGTGGCTAATTGATCTACATAAACACAGTCCAATAGAAATAGAATGCAAGTCATAGTTTGTAAATTTAAAATTTATAATAGCCACCTTAAAAGTAAGAAGCAACAAGTGATAATAATTTAATGATATATATTTCAACTCATAGCTAATGTGTGATTGCAACATGTAATCAGTGTAAAACATTATTAATGAGGTCTTTTACATTATTTATCTGTACTGCTTTGAAATCTAGTGTCTACTTCCCATGTGAACACATCTCAACTGGGACTAGCCACCTTTCAAGGGCTTGCAAGCTACATGTGACTAGTAGCTAACTGTTCGGCAGCTGTAGTGGTTGATTGATTGTGTCAATGTGAGAAGTTTAGAAGCTTAACTAAATCGGCTCAGCAATTCTACACCGTAGGGTGTGGAGGACCCACCCTAGGGCAGGTCATCACCTAGATGATATAAAAGGGAAATGAGGAAGGGCCGAGGGGCTTCCATTCTTCAGAGGAGCTCCATTCTTCACCTTCAGCTTGAATGTCATCTCCTGGCTTCTAGTGCAGACTCTTCAGCTTCTGCCTTAGATCCTTCAACCTTCTGGTGTAGACTCATCAGCCTTTCATTGCAGACCCATCAGACTCCTGATACGGACTTGTATGGAATACTGCAGTGAGCTCCAGACCTTGGACTGAATCCTTTAGTCTCCGGTGTGCAAACACTCTCTGTATGCTTTCTCATCCAACTCTGTGGATGACTGTCGTAAGCCAATCTTGTAATTTCTTATACATTCGTATATCTTGTGTAATATCTGTTTCTCTAGTAAATCCCTGACTGATACAGCAGCCTAGGTCTATATAATTGGGACAGTTATAATTGAGATGGGTAGGACCTGGTTCAAGCAGCTGTAGTGATCATTCTTACCTTCCTATCTGGTTCTCTGAGATAAAGGAGTTCATACACTAAGAACCTTTTGACTGAGGGAGAGACCATGGTCCCTTTCAGGAAGAAACCTGAAATGTGACCATGAGTGTACTCTACATCTCTGCCAAGCCTTCTCCAGAGGTGCTTGAGAGTGATGTGCTGGGGAGACTGGACACAAGACAAAGGGAAATAGACTTGGCAGAGGTTATTGGGTACTAACTCCTAACCAGTGCCAATCTTCAGAGGTGGTAAAAGTCTCCATGGTCTGTTGGCCAGAGGGGGGCCTTGAAAAGACCTGGGGAGGAATGGAGTCTTGGCTAGCACTATCTTATCCTCCAGCAAGCTTGTGGACTGAGCAGGTTACTGAGGTTACTGCCTTGGGTCTCGAAAGCATAGCTGGAGCAGTCATAAATGGCAACTGCAAAATTCCCATGTTAGTTCCCTGAGCCATATAATGAAAACTATTAGGTAGAAAAGGCAACAGAAGCCTCTGGAAGGCTGATATTACTCATCCTCCCACCTGCCAAAAGTGGAATCCAAAAGTGATCCCACATTCCCAAGGGTACTGTAGGGATTTCAGTCACCATCAAACCTCGGAAGATGAAAGGGTGGTAGTTTCAATCATGTCCGTATTTAATACCTACTCCAGGACTATAGACTGTCCTAAATTTTGTTAGGTAGTCGCTGCTGACCCCAGCTCCTGCCCTGGCTGTACTGTCTTTACTAGAGCAAAGACACCTTGGTACATCCTATTCATTTGGAAGGTGACTATTATATCTTAATGAGCAAGAATCAGAAACAGTTTGCTTTCACCTGGCTGAGACAGGTATACACTCTCAGTCTTCAGGGTTATGCCAACTCTGCTGCTTTCTATCATAATATAATCTGAAGGAGGCTTGATACTTTATAGGACTTCCATGCTGGTCCCTTGCACTGAATTGAACCTAGTAAGCAGGGAGAATCCTTGAAGCCTTTATAAACTAGGGGCATGACAGAAGGAGGAGGAGAAACCCTATAATATGTAGGAGCCAGACCCTAACACCCAGACCCAACAGTCCTAGGGATTCAGTGGAATACAACCTTGTGCAACAGCCCTTCCAAAGTTAAAGTTAAATTACTCTGCTTTGTACTGGGTACCACACAGAAAAAGGCCCAACACTTGGTAGATCTCTTTGAATTTCTGGAAAAAAAAAATTGGTTATTCCATTCTGGCCCATTTGTGCTGTATCCCATGAAGCTATCATGTTAGGGTGGGTCCCAGAGCAATAGGGGAGTCTGCAGCAAGCCCAGGCTGTGGCATGAGTTGCTCTCTCACTAAGTCTTATTACCTGGCAGATTCAACGGCAAGCAGGTATTTTGACTAAAGAATATCAAGTGAACCCTGAATCTGTCCAAAAGACACCAAGTAACCATGCAGCCTGAACTGTTCATGATGAACTGCTTCTTATCTCATTCACGGCTCACAGATTTAGGTATATGCAGCAGCATTCAGTTATTAAATGAAGGTCTGTCTGTGAAATCAGGCCTGTGTAGGTTTGAGAGGCATCTAAATAGACTCAGATTCCTATTGTATCTATTCCTGCCATATCACTGTCTCTTCTTCAGCTCACAGACATGGTCTCAATGGAAATTTCCTCTGACTAGTTAGCAGAAGGAGGAAAAACTGCAGGCCTTGTTTGTAGGTAAGTTTGTTTGTATCCTGGCACCGGCTAGAAATGGATGACCACCACATTGCCACTGTACTCAGCAATGAGCCTGGAAGACAGGGATGAAGAACAACCTCTCAGTGGACAGAAACTTAGAAAAATATATCTGATTTGCTTGGAAGAGAATATGGGCTGAAGTACTCATTATTCAGCCTCCCAGACCATTTGACTGGCTGGGGACTTGGAAAGATGAGGAGGGGAAGGCTGATATGATAAGAGACCCAGGGAGCAAGCTTGTGGATGAAAGGCTGGACTGGGTGAGGATTGTGGGGATACTGATGGCCCAAGGAGAGTGGAGCAGAGAGCACTCATTGTGGAGGCAGCCTCCCGGAGTAAGGTAGGCAGGATGGCTCATCTTGCTGCGGTCATCACCTTTTTCCCCTGGCTACTGTGCTGCTTGTCCATGACACTGAGTATAAAGTGTCCATAACAGCAAAGAGGTCACTATAACAGGAAGTCCCTCTCACCAAGCCCTCTAGAAGTCACAACAGCTGAGTGTCCTCTGCCAGTAGCAGAAGACAACATTGAGCCCTGGAAAGGCACAATTCTGTGGGAATCAGCCTGTTGCCTAGCTTTGGAATCGCTCCCCCTTGGAAGAGGCAGGGCTTTGTCTTCATGAGTACAGATACAGATTCTGTACGCAGATTTACCTTCTTTGCCTGGGTGAAACTCCTCTGCCAACACTATTCTCAGAGGCCCTACAGAATCCCATTATTATAGTATCTGGCAAAACATTGCCTCTGACAAAAGAACTCGTCCTAATACCAAAATAGTGGAATAAGAGGTCCATGCCCACAGAGGTGGTTGGAGCAGCTGGTCCAGTGGAAAAGTGGAATGGCCAGGAGAGAGAAGCTGACTTACTGGCCTAGCTAGGGGGCAGCATCCTGAGAGATTATGGTGCTGTCCTATTGGATCCCATAAATGCTTTAAATCTGTGGCCTAATAATGGTGCTATTTCCTTCAAAGCCAAAATATAATGTCAGATGACAAAGTGGAAGAGGTGGCAGTACCACTTCTCACAATTACTCTTAATAGTGTATGTGTGCACACCTTCTGGTCTTGGCACATTTGGAGGTGCTAAAACTTCCATGGGTGGAACAAGGAAATAGCCTTGGTTCCATCCAACTGGAATTTAACCCTCTCTCCCTGGCTATTAGCAGCTCCCTTCTTGCTGAACAAATAGGGCTCAGTAAGGGGCTTCTAGGCCTAGTTAAGTTGTTTGGTCCCTGGTGCCAAGAGGACATGGGGCTGTCTTGGTTACTTTTCTCTCATCACTGAGACAAAATACCTGACACCCAAAATTAAGGAAGGAAAGGCTTATTTAGCTCACCGTTTGTGGAGGTTTCAGTCTGTAATCACCTGGCTCCAAGGCAAGGTGGCATGGCACAGGGGCAGCAGAAGACAGCAAAGCAGCAAGAGCAAAGGGGAGGAGCAGCAGCAGAAAGCAAGCCTCTTTCCCTCCCTTATATTGTATGCAGGCTCCCCAGCCCAGGGCGGGTGTAACACTCACACTAGTAATCCCAGCATTAGAACATGAGTCAATCAAAACCTCTAGAAGCCTGCCCCAGGACTGCATGAGGCTTTGGGGGGATATTCAGACATGAACCATAACAGGTTGCTCTTCTGCCCTGGAGCTACAACTTCAGAGCCCCATGCATGTGGCTCTAGAATGCCATCCACGATGACCTTGCCATGGCAGAAGGACTCTGCAGCTGCCTCAGAAAAGCACAGGTTGGAAGCCGTGGCTGGGTGCCACCTTTCTTTCTTCTCAGCCCTAGTGGGTGAGAAGAAAGATCTGTGGAGTTCCCCACAATCTGACCAAAGCGATTAGAAAGCTTTTGGAGGCCACAACAATCAAGCTTCATGAAATGAATTGTTCTGGTAAATTGAGCTTCTAAGTAAGTTTTGTTCTGAAAACTCTTGTTAAATGTCTTCCTGAAATGTCTGAGTTTGCTCTTTTCCCACCATAAGCACAGGCTGGTGAGCATGGTGGATGCTTTCTCTGATGAACAGGGGTGTTAAAGAGCCTCCAGATGATTATTTCCAGAAGACCAAGTCTCAAGGTGATAATGCAGATAAAAAAAGGGAAGATGATGGGGCTGAATGAACTGCTCAAGACAGAAGTTACTTTATCAAAAGATAAATTCCTAATATCAGCTTGATTCAAAGTCATTTGCCTTTTAAAGGAGGAGTCCCAACAGAGTTCTGGTTAGTAGAAAGCTGTTGAGAGCTGAGGATTTATTATTGTGATGATAAAGGCTGTTAACCTGCAGTGCTCATGTTTATGTGGGGTGCTACGTTTTCATGCCTCTTTCCTATTTATATTCTCATTCGAGTCTCGCATCAGCCCTCTGAGACAGCACAGGCATGTTTTGTTGTTCCCACTCAACATTTAGAACAACTGAAGCGCGTGGGGCTGAATGAGTCCCCCGCATGGGTAGCAGCAAACTAGAACACCAATCCCTTGAATTGCTGCTCTCTATCGGTTTGCTTTCTGTTCTGGGGTATTCTCTCAGGCCTAGAGGGAGGGAAAAAGTTGCTACATTTTCAGGAATCTCAAGAAAGGAACAAAAAAGAGAAAGAAAAAACATAGAGATTCTATTGCAGTGGAAAAGCTGGGCTGCAGAAAGACTGGAGGGAAGCCAAGGATTGCCCCGAAAGTCCTTTGTGTGGAGCTAAATGTGGCAAGTCCAGAACCCCAGTGGCACAGTGCAAGGATCATTCCCCTGCAGCGGCAGCCTGCCACTGTCCAAACATTCTCAGCAACTATCTGGTACCTGCCATGAGCATAAAGTCAGGAGATGCTCCCTCCTTGGGAGAAGGATTGTGGACAATAAGATGTGCCTTTTGCTTCCTGTTGATCCTCCACAGGGAGGAGAACTGCCTTTCTGAGGTGCCAAAGTTGCCCTTAATCAAGGAGCAAGCAGAGATACAAAGAGTGAGAAGTAGGAGTCAGAAGCTCGGGTCTGGAGTCCTACAACCTGAGGCAAACCAGATGGATTTTCTGGGGCTAGCTGATTTCCTACACATGCAAAAGAGGAGAATTATCCTTGCTCCACTTGAATTCTAAGACTGTTCTAGAAATAAATGAGATCATATGCAAAAAAACCCATATTGTGTTTTTTAGATATAAGAAGGCTACGGACAAGCAAGTCACTTCTACAGGTCTACCACGTACAACATTTGCAGAGAGAGGACAAAGCTAGGTTTTCTAAGTGCAAGAAAACCACCTGGGCCATATGCACACATGTAGGACACATCTAACTTGTTTGCAGGGAGACCAGCAACACAGCCTCTTCCTCTTGTCTCCAATTTTTGCCCACTATTTGTATGTCTCTTGTATTGTCTTGTCTCTTGTGTTATCTGGTACCCTGGGTCTAACTGCTATTGAGGGTGAGGTGAACACTGCTGTCTGACTGTGAACTGAACACAGGAGTCACGTTTTTCCTCTGCACATTAGTTTTCACATATGTAAGACAGAGAGGAGGAGGTTGAATGTTATGGCTTGTGTCTAGATGTCCCCCCAAAGCCTCATGCAGTCACGGGCTGGTGGGCTTTTCAGAGGTGGCTGAGACTAGAGTGTGTGATGGGATTAAGGATGTGACCACTACACCCACTCTAGGGCGGGTAGCCTGCATACAATATAAGGGACAAAAAGAGTCTTGCCTTGCCCCCTTGTTGTTCTAGCTGTCTTCCATCACCATGAACTGTGGCCCCTCTACCATGTGCCAGCCTGCCTTGGAGCCAGCCGATTATGGACTAAATAAACTTTTCCCCCTTCAACTTTGAGTGTTGGGTATTTTATCTCAGCAATGAGAAAAGTAACTAAGACATTGAGACAGAGTAATCAGTTTTATTAGGTGATCTCTAAAGCCCATAATCTAAAATCCAATGGATTAAAAATTCTGTCTCCCTGAAGAGAAATTTTTCTGCTGTGGGTCATGTTCATGAAAGACTAAGGACTGGGTAGGTATAGTAGAAAAGGTAAGAGGCTTAGGATGTGCAAAACGTGGGGTGAGGTGAAAGGAAGTAGCCTCCCAAGCAGGTGAGGAAGCCCAAGAAGAATGGATTGTCCCACTGCTGAGAAGAGTGAGGACCAAGGGGAGTTTAGGAGCAGCCTGGGAATCTGGGCTCCTCAGCTCTGGACTAAGTTTAGTATGCATCATACTGGTGCTGGTCTCCTGCAAGTAGGTTAAACACGTCATGCATGTGTGCATGCCATCTAGCACATAGAAAGCCTAGCTTTGTCCTCTCTGTAATTTAGTGAAACCAAGGAGAGTTGCTCATCTCCTTTGAGGACAAAGAAGGCTGAACATCACATTGCAGGAAATTCAGGGGGCAGGAGTAGAGTCCTGTAACATTGCACCAAGCAATGGGCACAAGAATATTCCAGCCCATTAGCCAACCTAGCCAAACCTGGCTCAAAGACAAGCATGCAGAGTGGCCCTGTAGAATGGCTTAGGGCACATCCCTGCACCCAAGGTCTGCCAGACCTCGTGGTCAGGTGGATTCCCTCTGAGGAGGAAGGTTGGAGGTGAAAGAGGCTCACACCCCACTAGACAGAGCCCTACACCCTGTCCCTGGGCTCTGTGGTTTCAACAGAAAGCATGAGCAGGGTGAGGACTTTGGCAGGCACGGGAGGTACATGGTGGAACCCTCTGACTCTGAGGGGAATAGGTGTATTATTCAATGCTTACTAGAGTCAGATGTAGAAGAATGCAAGAGGCTGTCTGCGCACTAGAGATGTGAGGAATCCAGCCGATCTCATGCAAGTCTATATTAGGAGGCGGAAGAACCCTTGATGGAAGATCAAAAGGTCCACGCTGGGAAGTCCAAAGGCTGGCACTGGAGTCTACAGAGTCTGTGCCATCAAGCTGAAAGACTAACGCTGGAAGTTGAAGAATCCGCACAGAGAACCAGGAGATGATGCCCAGGGCAAAGGCAGAGACCAGAGCTCTCAGCGAATATAGCCATTCTCAGGGAAGGCCTCCTAAAGCTTGTCCAAGGGGAATCTATATTAAAATCCTCCCCTCCTGTTCTCCCTTTCTACCATTCCACAGAAACACACTAACTCAGCCCAGCTGGGCGTTCCCACCCAAGTTGACCATCAGCTAACCAACCACCACACTAGTTCATGTGAGCCAAGAATCGCTCTTCTCAGAACAAGCCGATGTGCCCATTTAATGCATATCCCTGCATATTGCTGGACTCTTTACCATTGAAGCTGCACACTGGGGGCAATGGCATTTCCTAGCAAGCTACTCAGTGTGATTCTTGTGCTCAACAGTGTTGAAACTCATATGAGCTCTTTGAGCACCTGGCAGACACTTAGCAAAAACAAACTGAAAGACTTGATGCACATATGATCAGGTGAAAGAAAGCTCAGTGAATCAGGAAGCACCAACTGTGACTAGAATGACAGGTGGCGTTTGTTGGACCTGAGATTGGGCTCAAGGGCTTCCAATGTGGTCAGTGAACTCCTCTACCAACAGGTAGATCTTTGCAATTTACAAACCTTCCATGTTTTTACTTTTTTGAATCCTGATGGAAAAAACCCTAAAATAGATGACACTATTAGTAGCCCATTTTACACATGAGAAAATCGAGGCTCATAGAATAGTCATTTTCCAGATATACAGCTGTTGGCCCATTGGGGGCCCCAAGAGAGATTTTCAAGAGTGAGGTCTAAAGGTTAAAGAATGAACATGCACAAGACATCAGAAACAATAGCAGGTAGCACAGAGCAGAGCAGAGTGCAAGAGTGCAAGAGCCACTTGCATCTTTATTGTATAGTTCTTACATGGGTTGTTATCCCATATTTACATTCTTACACAGTGCCATAAGCAGCACATGCATGTTGACCTGTGCTAAGTCATGGTTATATCACTGTATCCCACTGTGTGCCTGCACTAGACACTCAGAGTCATTCCTACAGGTGTCCTTACAGCCCCTGAGCTTTGGAGCAGTCTGAATGGTTCCCCACAAGAGCTAATAAAAGACATGATTCAGGTTCTTTGACAAACAGCACCCTTGTACAATATGTCAGCTACGACCATCCTCGCCAAGTACAAGATAATAAAGACCACTGCACTTGACCTGCAAGGATGTGGAGAGAAGGAAGGGAGAAGCTCTCATGTGGGGGGGAGGTGGATTGTGAGGAGAGGGCAGCACTGGGTGAGGAGAGGGCAGGTAATGTACACACGCTGAGTGCCAACTGCCGCCACAGCCCTGGCCTTCACATGCGTCATCTCACATCAGAGCACCCTGAAAAATTTTATTGCCCCCATTCTACAGTTGAGGAAAATGAGGCTCAGAAAAGAGGACCACTGAGTATCTTGTCCATGCCTTGCCCACAGAGTTACCAAGTGGCAACTCCAGTTTTGCACTCAAGCCTTGAATCCAAATGCAAAGCCCATTAAGCCTTTTCTTTTATTCACCCTTGTTGCCCATTGTTGGATTGGTCTAGTTATTATAAATTTTTGATTCACCTTTTTCTTTAACTGGCTTGGCAGTTGTACCTTCTATATTTTTTCTTTCTTGGAATTACAGTCAATTTTATAAGCATTTTTACTGAATTATGTACCCTTAACATTTTAAATATGTGCTTAACAAAGTCTAATATAACTTTTCTCTTCCTACAATGCTTTACATTTGGTCTCTCCCTCCCATCTTTCAAACTACTGCCATCTATTAGATTGAGCTATGTGAAATTGTCAATATTCAATTATTCACCCATAAAAAGTGCAGTTTCATAAAATAATATTTTCACTGGAACTATATTTTAGTTATATCTTATGTTGAAACATCCTCAGATTCATATTTAATTTTTTAACTTAGATTTACCAACATATAAACCAATTTCTTAACTCACTATTAATTTGTTTTGGTTTTGTTTCCTAAACACAGAATTTATTTATTTAACCGCAAAAAGAAACCAGCAGGAATCAGCCCAATTACTATCACACTGCATTACTGAACGAATACTGGGTTAAGAAACAAGCCTCTGGCCCTTTTTCTCCTTCTATGATTGCCTGGTTCTGTGGCCTTTTCTTTCAAGCTAAGCAAACTCTGAGGCCCATGACTGAAGGAACTGTGTCAGAGAAAGCAAGGATCGCTGCCTCTTTCACCCAGCACCTGGACTTGACCTGGGGTAAATATCTCCCCTCTTAGTTTGTGCTTAAGTAAAGTCCAGGTTTGGGTTGGAATCTGTGGTTCTTAGCCAAGGGTTTGTATCAGAATCACATGAGTTTTTAGTATTACTGTGAGTTTTGTTACCTGACTCTTTTTCTTTTTTTTTTTGGTACTGGGAATTGAACTCAAGACCTTGTGCTTGCTAGGCAGGTGCTTGTACCACTGAGCTATATCCCCAGCCCCACTGAGTTTTGGAGTGTCATTTTTTTCTTTGGTTTAGTTTCTTTAAAAGTTTTTTTCAGCATAAGTCTATAAGTAGTGAACTCACAATCTGTGAGTGTTTAAAAACATTTTCTTTTCATGTTCATTTATGTATGATAGTTGAAATGGGTATAGGATCTAAGCTGGCAGTTATTTATACTAAGCATTCTGTCTTCCCCTTTTCTCTATTTTCCTAACTCTTATTTAACATATGCCTAACCTTCTTGTTCTGCCCTTTTTATCGCTTAGCCTTGCTTTCTTGTTTTTACCTCTGTCTTCCTGAGCTGCACTCTAGGTTGTTAGCTCAGATTTAGCTTTGTGAAAATTCCAGATTATTCTCTCTTTGGCCTTGAAAAGGATACTGTTCATCCTTCCATCAAAATTTTAAAATTTTGACTATTATATTTTTATTTCCAGAATTTTCATATATTCTTTTGTTGGATGGTCTTATTTATATTGTTTTGATGTTTAATTCCATCTTTGCTATTTTAATATCTCATATATATATATATATGCCTCATGCAAGCCAGGCAAGTGCTGTACCACTGAGCTTCACTCCCATGTAATATTTTAAAATTCAAATGTATGTACTAAAAAAGTGTCTTTTAGGTTGCTTTATTATGTCATCTTATTGTGACCTGATATTGAGGGTGCAAATTCATTTAGTTGTTGTATCTGCCAACCACACCTCTTATTTGCTTGTTTCCCTTGTGACGATGATATTTGACAGTGAGTTGCTCACTACGGCATTCCCATGTTGCATGGGCTACAGAACTGTCTACAAGTGTCCCTTGTCATAAGGCATCTGCAGGGGCTTACAGGTTGCAGCAGTTTCTGGTGGCTTTTATGGTAATTCTCAGCTGGGGTCCCTGTGCATTGAACAGTGGGAACTTAGGACCCTGCCCATTTAGGATGCAGCTTTCTCAGTGATAACACGGTGCATATGCACGGGCAGAGCAGGCACCAAGCTCTCTGCATCAGCTTTGGAGAAAGCTAGTAGGGTTCTCTTATTCTTGTGCTGTGGGTTTGGTAGCTCTCATGATCCCCACTTATATGGATGGGGCCTGCAGCCAAGACTCTTCGCCCCAGTCTGTAGAAACACAATGGACCTGATAATCCTGTGAGCCTCTTAGCCTGGGTCAAAATTTCACACTGAGTCTGAGTTTTCCCTCTGGTGGCATGGAGGGGCCAAGGCTGAAAAGTACAGCAGCGCAAATTCCTCTCTGCTCAGCACACCCCATTGGCCCCCAGTCCCAGCCTTCTCTTTTGTAGTACACAGCTTCTTCTTTGGGGTTGGAAGAAACTCACAGAATTTGTGCTTTCTTTTTTCTGATGGCTGTTGAGAGGGAAGAGGAGCTGAATTTCCTCAGAAGTTATGTGATCAAATGAAGATTTCTCTCCCTGAAAGTTGGGAGCGAGAGTGGGCGAAGTAGCAGAGGAGGTGGCAGGAGGACCTGTTCTCAAAAGAAGTTCACAGCAACTTGGGAAAGTGGGAAATGGAGCCTTGGAGCTCTGAGCAAAGAGGCAGGGAGATGATCAAAGGCCCAGGAGATGATCAACATCTCGATGTAGGCAGAACCTACCCACAAACTGCTTTAGAACTGTGTGAAGAGGCCCAAGGCTTCCTGGAGGGGCAGGGGTTAAACAGCAAGTGTTCCGAGGAAGAGGGTTTATGACGGTTCTGTCAGTGACAAAGTGTTCAGTTTGTACTATGGAGGTTTTCTTCCAGACTTTCTATCACTGGGATATCTCATAGACCCTGAGAAGAGCTTTCTGTGCCATTAGCTAATTAAATACTGCATATGTTTCTAAATGGAAAACAGGAGAATGTATTCAGTGTTGTATTTCTGTTTTCTGTTACTTCATGCAGTAGCCAGCTACTATCTAGCACTTACCCAAATAAGGCAGCATCGATCACACGGGGGTCTGTCTCTAAGTGTCTGTGGGAAGCCAAGAGCATCCACTGGTCCTTAAAGGGTGAACAACCCAGTGGGCGGTGGGACTCAGCACAGGGACTCGGAGTCAGGAGGAGCAGAGTCTGTCGGGTATAACAAGGGCAAAGTGTGCAGTTTTCTGGACACTTAATGCTAAGGGGAAGGTGAGCTGCTGCAGAAGACTGGAAAATCTCAGGAGAGGCGAACCCCAAGACCTGCTCTCTGGTGCCCCAGGAAGAGCAGCAGCAGTTAGTTTGCAAAGAGAGCTGGAGACTAAATTCTATTCTTACCCAGCTGTGTGACTCCAATCACTGCAGCACAAGCAGCCTGATTATGGGAGCTAAATAAATAGCAGGGACACAAATATCCTGGGAGTAGGGGTGAGGGGAGAGAAGGTAACCCACCCCCTGACTTCCTGTGGGCTGGAAGGGAGAAGACACGCGCTTGGAGATGGAAAGGGGGTGGAGAGAGGCTTTTGAACCTTGCTGTGCAGCAGAGGGGGTTGAGACCTGTCAAAGCAGGGAGGAAGGGCCATTTACTCTTTATGCTGGGCATTATGGGGTGAGCGAGTAGCATAGATTGATGCCTGGACCCCAGGGCTGCTGAAAAGCAAGGAATTCAGAGACTCTTTCCATAGTGATGAGGGTGATGATGATGACGACCATGTTGGTGATAACGATATAAACAATAAACACTTCCCCACTGCATACTATGCCAGGTGTTCTGTGCAGCCCTTTGCATGTAGTAGTTCACTGAATCCTCATAACCTTGCAAGTTAGGTAAACTGAAGCACGGGCTGAGAAAGAAACTTCCTCAAATTCATATACCTAGTAAGTGGTGGACATGGGTTTCAGATCTTGGCTCTTTTCCTTAGCTTCATTCTCTTTTGCCAGCAACAGTTTTGAGATATCCCAGGAGTCCGAAAACTGAGCCCAACCCTGTCCATCTCTATTTTGTTAATAAAGCTTTGTTGGAACACGAACACACCCATGATTTACGTGATGTCTGTGGCTTTTTTATGCCATAATAGTACAGTCTGGAGTAGCTGCTGTAGAGACAGCTACAGTATTTACAGTCTGACCCTTCATAGGAAAAGTTTGCTTATCCCTGCTGTAGAAGTCAAAGCTGAAAGGATCTGCTAAGAGATCGAATGTGCAAGGAGCAGGAAGGGAAAACTCCAGAGTAGTGGCTTGCAGATTTAGGGACACTCAGTGATTCATCTCCTTCTGCTGAGCCCCACTGTGTCAAGCAGTGTGCAGTGTCATGCTGAGGATGCAGATGTACAAATTACAGCCTTCTGGGAGAAGTGCACACACAGGCAAGTGCTATGCGAAATAGAGCTTGGCTACATCTGGGAAAACGAGCTTTCACGGCATCCATGAATGATGAGGACAGAATGATTCCATTCTTATTTATTATCCCAGATCCTTAAACCAACAGGATGGGATGTTCCTCCCCCTCTTTCACATGTCCATAAACCATTATGACCAGCCTAATAGCTCAGGAAAGGCTGGAGAATTTATTCATGTATTCATCGATTTGGAGAGCCCACTGGGTGCCAGGTGCTGGGCCAAGTGTTGAGAACAAGACAGACATGGTCCTGAGCTCATGACTCTTTCCCGATTGTAACAGGAACAAGAAAAAATGCAAGGAGGGGAAGAACTTTGGAAACAGGGTGGGGTGCACTCAGATGCCTTCTATCTTTCCAATAAAGTAAGAGGGCAGGGGCAGGTTGAGAGGCTCAAAGGCAGAACAAACTCTATCAGATAGTCATGACCTGAGCGCTCAGCATTTCCCCAGGAAGCGAGCTTGGCAGGATTGCCAGGCAGGACTGGGGCTGGTCTGAGGGCAGGAGCATAGATTTGCTGTAAAAGCAGGCTTAGCAGAGAGGTTTTCTTGGAGCAGCTCTGTGTGAATGAGGGGTGGCCTCACTTGGGCAGAGACAGCCATTGGGAAGTACAGGGGTGTGGAGTCTATTAGATGCGGAAGCATCGGGGAGGCAGACTACCTACCTTGGAAGGTCATGGGTCATGATATTGGATGTATTGATTAAGTCCAGGTCTGCCGAGTAAAACACCCTACATCCCTATGGCAATCTCTAGACCTGATCTCATGCTGACAGGCTCCAGTGATTCTAATACATCGAGGACACTTCAGTTCCAAGAGATGATTAGCATTGCCAATCAGGCCTGAGTGCATTGATTTTCTAATTAGCCTTAGGTGTGCAGTGGCCGCTTCCCTTGGTAGCCTGTGTGAGCCGACAGAGCCACCTGCATACAATGGGGAGGCAGACTACCTACCTTGGACATGGTCTGGGAAATTTCAAATGTATATTTCCTAATTTTTGATGTAAGAACATGACCTTTCTTGTAAGTATAGATCCACTTTCTCTCCCTCGTCTTTCTTCCATAAATCACACCCACAAGACACCAGCTAAGATTTATTTCTGTTTTACCCAATGACTTGAAAACACTGTGTAGTGACCTGGATGCAGAGTCCTGGGGATTTTTATAATTCTCCTCCCAACCTTTACCCTCACTAATCTTTCACAGACAACCACACCTACACAGAAAGCTTTTTTTTTTTTTTTTTTTAAGTAAATTGCTTTGATGGGCTCTTTCCAAAGTATTCAACCTAAATTTTATAGAAACGATTCTCTCTTTTTTGGCTTCTATTTCACTAGTGTAAATATTATTTCATTAAAAGCATGTAATTACAAAAGACTGCAGTTGGCATTAACAGTGTTTGGACCGTGCACAGCCGACTTTAAGTAGAGGACAGAAGAGGTGGGGGAGGCGGGGCTGGGGTACTCCTAGGCCTTTTCTGAGGGCCTCGGGGCTGATTCGGCGGGGTGGGCTGAGGGTTCTGCTGGGTGGAAATCCGGGGGTGGCTGGAATGGAGGGATCTCAGCGCAGAGCCCGCACCACTGTACACAGGTAGCTGCTGGCTCGGTAGTGGGATTAGGGCAGCACTCAGGACTCCTGCCCTGGCAGAGGGGAGTCCTTCCTGGAGGCTTTCGATTGCCCCTTTTCTGAGTCATCTTTCAGATTACAAATAACCTTGGGAGAGGGAGAAAGACTCCTTAAACTCCTCGGAAGCGTTTATGAAATTCGCTTTCTTCCCATGCAGAAGGCTGGCAGTGCTTTCCCAAATTGTCAGTTTTTGCCCAGTGCTCCGGCTTGAGCCTGCTTCCTGCGTGTGCAGCCTGGGCTCGGCGCTACCACTAGAGGGCGGCAGGCACAGGGCGAAGGTTGGGAACACAGGCAGTGGCATTTAGGGGGATGCATAGGGGACAACCCACCACGGCTGTGTGGCCCGAACTAGCTGACCCTGCTTCATGGCCCCAGCACCCTGGCATTAACTGTGGGCACAGGAATTTATTTCTGGCCCCAGTTTCCAGTATCCTAGAGATGAGGACCAGTGTGGGCCTGAACATCGCTCCTTCCTGCAGGGGAGCCTCAGTCCTCTCTCCTGGGTCTTTCCCCGAGTCTCTGGCTCTGGGGGAGCCAGCAGCTGTGTCTCGAGGACCCTGTGGCATCCCCAGCACAGGCCCACAGTACAGTGGCTGAGGCTTCTTGCCCACACCAGCCCCTTCTCGCCCTTGAGGTGGGTAAGCAATTCCCTGGGTCTTGGCCGACACTAAAGGTGACAGCCGCCCAGGCGACAGGTGTGCCACCATTCTCAGAGAGGCCGGGAGACAGGGCCACCAGCCTGGCTTCTCCTAGTTTCCCAACCTGCATATACGGAGTTCGTTATCTTGGTTCCCATTGGGCATGTTTTCATTACTATGCTAAGCCACTCAGTGAGGGCGGAATAGATGTGCAGCAGTAGAGGAGGAATTCACCACCTTGTGGAAATGACAGACCAGGCCCCCTGCTGCCCTCAGAAAGCGGCAGGGCCTGTGGGCCAGGAGCAGTGCTCTGAGGACAAAAATATTGGCTCCTTTTTAATTTTTTTTTGATACTGGGGGAAGAACCCAAGGCCTATACACTGACCTATATCCCCGGCCTTTTTTTATTTTTGAGACAAATTTTGGTTAAATTGGCTGGGCTTGAATTTATGATCTTCCTAGCTCAGCCTCCCAGGGTGCTGGGATTAAAGGCATGCACCACCACACCCTGTAAAAAAACAAATCTGAGCTCCTGGGAAGCTGTCCGAGCCGCTCCTTCTACAGTGGCTCAGTAGAGAGGCTGCTCGTGGCCCTGGCAAGCAACTGCCCTACCTCACAGGACCCAGAGTGTGACGGCAGAGCAGCCACTGCAGACCTAGTTTCCAGAGGGTCTCCAACGCTCACCCTGCCTGACCCTGCAGGGCAGAGGGCCATTCAGTGACAGCAACCAGTGAGCCCGGGCTCCACGCCAATGTGGCAAGTGCCCCTGTCCCCCAGGGTAGTGCTGTTCCCCTGGGCGCTGGCCTCACTGGGTGGGCGGCACCTTCCGTGTCTGAAGATGATAAATCACACATCTGTAGGAGACCGGTGGGCAAGTGAGATTTCTTATCACTGTAAAAAGATTGACATAGCCCACTGGTCACCAAGGGATGGAAGCTCTTACCACTGCCCTTCTCCAGCCAGGAACTGACCCCACCCCCACACAGGGCCGAGGATGTAGGACCCAGTCCCTTTTCCCTTCCTACCCTTGCTCATCACACTTCAGGGACCCAACCCTCCTTTGCTCCGAATGCCACTCATATTCTGGTGGTGCCCCTGGAAATGTCCACAAGCCCAGCTCCCTTGCATCCGAGATGAGCCTCCTCTCCTGCGACCCCAGCCTAAAGCCCTGGATTGGAACCCAGTGGAGGAGTTTATCTGCTAGTTTATCTGCTAACCCCTGTGGCAGCCACTGTGAGTTGCCAATGAATAACTCACCTTCCTTCTTTCTTACCAAGAGAATCCAGCGAAAAACCATCGTTCCAAGCTTCTTTGCAACATGCTACTCTGCACTTAAGTTCAAGTAGTGACATAGAAACAAGTGAAATGTGGGAGTTTTGAAAAACTGTTCAAAGGAAACTGACTCAGCTGAAGGAAGGAGCTTTGTCCTCACCTTTTTGTATTTCTGCTACCTAGTGTTGGGATGTCAAGGGCTGGAGCTCCAGCAACCATTATGGACCATGAAGTGACCTTGAGAATAGAAGTCATGTGCTAAAGGTAGTGGAGCAAAAACTAAAATATATATTTAAAAATATAGATGCATATACATTAAGATATATGTGGTGGCAGTATATACCAGGGTTATTTTTCAAAACATGTTTCCTGTATCAAACCATTTAATTTCCACTGCGATCTCTGCAGTTACTTTTATCATTGTCATATTACAGATAAAGGGGCAGAGAAGGAAGTAAGTTCCTCAAGGTCTCATGGCCAGGGAAAAATTAAAGCCCAAGCAATGGGACTCTGGAATCTGAGTTCTCCGCAGTTACAGGACCCGTCCTAATGGCTGAGTTGCTACCACACCACACCGGGGCTACCCCACTCGGCTCTTCCTTTCTGTGTGGGAGAAAGCAGCCTGGAGGTGGCTTGAGCCGCTGCTATTTTGAGTTTTCTATTGTCAGCTGCCAGGCGAGTGCCTCACTGATGCCTTCTCCAGATTGATTTTCATGCCCCTGGGCACCTGCTCCACTGCTCCTGTGTCTGGAAAGTCTTTTTCTTGCACACTCTGCTGTTTGCATACCTCTCATGCAGAGCTTCACAGGCGCTTGTCTGGCTGGCCGTCACCCAAGCTGGATGACCACCTTCCCAGGTGGGACTGAGTCTTAGCTTCTACACACACACACACACACACACACACACACACACACACACACACACACCCCTTAAGCTAGTGTGGCACATAATAAGTGTTCAGGAAATGTCCCCAGGTGTAATTGAATCCGGGAGGAGTGCCAGTGTTACACAAAAGTAGAATGGGATATCACATTAGATATGTTGGGATACAGCAACCCCCTTTCCTCCTCTCTGACCAGGCTGCCAAAAATCCCTTTCTTCTACAGTGTAATGAAACTTACTTTTTTGTCCAGTACTAGGGATTGAACTTAGGGCTGCTATACCACTGAACTGTGTCCCTAGCCTAAATTGCCCAGGCTGGCCTCGGACTTACAACCGTCCCGCCTCAGCCTCTGCAGTCGCTGGGGTTGCGGGCGTGTGCCACTGTACCCAGCTGACATTCACGCTTAATGAGTACTCTGTGTGAGTGGGCATTTATATGTCACTTGGGTCTCTGTAACACTGAGAGGTTGTCAGAGATGACGAAAAGGAAGCTCAGAGAAGTCACACAGCTGATGAGGGACAGAGTCGATGAACCCAGGATTCCCTACGTCCTGCACCCATATTCTTACAATTGCCTGTTTGAAACACATCATGTGGCATCCAGAGCACAAGTCTAGGTCCCCAAGGCCAGTTTCTAATCAGCCTCCTAACCCTAGCTGGCCTCTGTTTCCCTAGCTATAAACAGTGGGTGATTGCTGAGGCCCCTTCTAGTAGTGTGTGGTACACGATCTTGTGATGTCAACTCGAGCCAAGGCTTGGTGATGGCAGCCTTTTCCTTAGAGGAGAGCAAAGCAGGCACACGAGCGCAAGGGAGGCATGGGGGGACCCTGGCCAAGAGGCGGCTCATGGTCATCTCAGGCCACGTCCAGCTCGGTCACTCTCTGAGCTTAGCTAGTGATGGCACAGCGAGAAGCACGCTTGCTTGGAGAAGGCTGGGCCACAGATCTTTCTCTATCCCCAGAGCCCTGGGACAGAGGACTGCCCAGCCCAGGCTGGGTGGTGTTGACATTCACTGGTGTTGAGCTCCTGCCACATCAGGAATTCCGGGGAGGCTGTCACCTTGATTTCCGGGGGAGGCGTCGTGAGTGGGAACAAAGTCATGTGTTCTCTCAGAGGAATCCGAGTGCGGGAGAAATCCCCAGGGATTTCTCTGGCACAGAACGGAACAATAACTGTAGACAAGCAGCAGAGAAGCAGCTTCCCATCCACAGCACTCTGGGGGACCCCAAAGCCATGGCCCTGCTGTGGCCAGAGTCCTGGCTACCCACTATGTGGATTTAAAATTTAAATTGGGTTCTCTAGTTTGCTGTGTACGCCACAAGCAGAACTAAATCAAAGGACACTGATACTCAGGCCTATCAGCTCTAGCTTGCCACACGTACCTGATAATGATCAATACTCTCAAACCCACGGCCACATCTGGGCCTCCCTCGGGTCTGACACAGAAGAGTTATGTCGAATCACATAGAATAGCTGATATTCAGTTGGTTTTGACATCCAAAAATGGCACTTTCACGTGGCTCAGCTGAGTGTGTTCTTGGGTTTGTTTTGTGATGAGGAAGCGGGGGCTTTTAATGCTTATGTGATTCACCATGGTTTTTAGCAAAGGTGGATCTGGGGCCCCATCTCTGAATCTGATTCCAGATACCACTCGCTCATCCCACAGGGGTTCACCAAGAGCCTGCTGTGTGCCGGGGACTTGCCGGGCACCAAACACACCAAAGAGGGACAGCACCACTGGCCTGCTTGCTGGGGTCCTTTGCACAACACCTCCGGGCAGGACAGGAAAAGAGCCCCTGCTAGCAGCTGTGACCACGCAGTGAGAAGTCACTATGTGCTAGGTCCTCTTCTGCCATGCCTTTCTGCTCGTGTATAGTTTATTTAGATATTTCTCGCCTGGTTCAACGGCACACGCTTTAACCCCAGCTATGCAGGAGGTTGAGGCAGGAGGACTGTGTGTTCAAGGGTAGTCTGGGGAACTTGGTGTGATCCTATTCCCCCAAAAAAGACAGAAAATATTTCTGTTGTATTATTTATACACCTACTTGTCACTTTGTTAGTATTACTTGTTTATCAATTCATCTCCATACTAACCCTGCCTATTTCACAGGAGAGGTTTTTAAGGCACAGAAGGGTTAAGTAATACAAATGTTGAACGTCTAGTGAACGACCTACCCAGGACTGAAGGCCAAGCAGACTGCTTCTGGCTCCTACTACAGTAGCTAGCCAAGCAGACTGCCTGAGGACATCTGGGCAGGCTTCTGGGAGGAGGTGGCCTCTGGGCTGAGACCTGGAAGATGACCGAGGCAGAGTGCTGGGCAGCAGGAAAATACGCACAGAGGCACAGCAGCTTGAGAAAGAAAGGTTCCCTTTTGGGAAGGAGGTGGCTGAGAGGCGACAGGTGAGGGACAGGCCATGGAAAAGGCTTGCATTTTATCCTGTGAGCAACAGGGAGTTGTTAAAATTCTTGCAGAGAAGTGACACGATTAGCTTAGCCAGTTAGCAAAATGGTTCAGAGGGCAGAGGGAGGCCAGAGGGAGACTAGAAGCTGCTAGGACTTCCTTGTCCCTAGTTCTCTTCCCTCACCCCTTCCAAGTCCCTGGCCATCTGGCTAAATCATTAGTTACTGTTCATGAGTCACTTAAGACTTTACCTCAGGCCATTTCTTCTCCTGGGAGAGAGGTTGCATGTATTGCTGGACGTGTCCCCAGGAAGGTTTGCCCTCCTGGCTGTCTGAGGCTGGCCCTGAAGGCAGTTCTCCCACCACCACAGCGCCTCCTGTCACTCAGGTTCTAATCCTTCCTCCTCAGTCATGAGGTCTGCTGTCCATGATGTCACAGGTTCGTGCCAAGGGGGCAGTGTGGGGGCTGTGTGGTAGCAGCGTGAGGGGAGCAGGTGCCTTGAGATGGTGAGGCCCTGCAACCTGCTGGTGCCTTCAGGACCTGCTTGGCCCTGTGCCGCATGTCCTGCTTCCTCCTTCCAGTGATGGGGTGGTGCTGGGCTTGTCCCACTTGGGTGACCGATGCGATCGTGCCTGGGTCATGGTGGCCCTGTGTTCTCAGGTCCAGCCTCTGAGGCCCAGTAGGAAGTGGCAAGCTAGCTCTGACATGAATAGTTACAGAACAAAGAAGGGACATCTTTGTCCTCAAGACTGAAAGTCGTCCATTGGCGCTCTCTAGTGGCTGCATAGGGGACCCTGACTGGCCACAGAACTGGTCCCTGGTGCGCCCTGCTGGCTCTGACCTCTCTCAGAGCCAGAGCCGGAAGCTGAAAACTTCTCTGTAATTTCCTGTGGCTGGGAGAGCTCTCCAGAGACTCGCGCCTGGTCTTCCTACACAAATGGCCCATGGATCAGGAGCCAGCATGGGGAGTCTTCCAGTTTCCCAGTGCAGGTGATGCATGGGATGAGTTGTGTGTTCCAGTGGGTCTGCTGTGAGACAGGAACTGTTTACTCTATTTATCACCTGGTCCGCAAGAGCCACAGACTGGAGAAAGCGTTCGGTCTCCAGGAATGAGTGTGTTATACTAGGGCCTTGGAAGTCTGGGTAATCCAGCTGGGAAGGACATAGTCACCCTGGTAAATGGCACGGATCCCCCTCAGAAGGCTCGCAGCAGGTTCCCCATGCACCCTTGTGCTGTGACTGAGGCTCCCGGCCATGATGTTCCAGCACAACTCAGATCAGGCTTTGACTTGCCAGTCTTGGGGTTCTACTAGTTATAAATTACGGAACATCAAGAAGGAAAAGAGCAAACGTCTCCCCTCTTCCCCGGGAAGGGTGCAGTGCTCCCTTTGCCAGTTGCTGCTGCTTGTCTGGGAGATCACTGAGCCTCCTGGGGGGCAGGCACAGATCACCAGACCTCTGTTCCACTGTGAGCTCTTTGGTGGACCCTGTGCTCAGAAGCCTCAACTCTGCCTATCTTCCCACTGCCATCAGCCTCCACAGAATGTCTCCCGCCCTGACCCTGCTCTTGGGACCCCATGGTGGGCAGGTAGTTTTTCCATGAAGAGCCAGTGGCAACACAGCCAAGATCAGCACCTTCTGCTGCATCTACCCCTGCCACCCCCCCGGGAAACTTTAAGGTCTTCATCATGCCAAGCCACAGGAGTCAGACTGCTTTATCCCCCACAACACAATCACCCTGTTCCATCCTCCCTTTCTTAGATCACCTAGGTAGCCATTCCCCAGGACATGAAAGGACAGTCTTCCTGGCTTCCATCTAACCAAGTGATTCTCTTGGGATGTCTTTTCTCTTGTCCTCTTGGTGATGGTGTGACAGGAGGAGGTAGTTTCTCATCACCTATGCTGCCTCCCCAAGCTAACCCACCTGTATTGGGCATGCCCCGTGCATTGTGGGGTCGGGTGGGGTGTCATTGCTGGGACACTTGTGTGCCCTTTACAAGGTGGGGTGATGACTCTAAACTTAGCATTTTCTGTTTTAAGCTTTGACCTTAATCATAATTCCAGGGCAACAGAACAGGTCCCCTTGGTATCCTGGGAGATCACTGAGTAAATATGGGGAAAATGAACTTCGTCCTCTCAGAGTACATAGATGGGTCTCACATAAATCCATTTCGATCTCCCCAGTTCTATACACCTTTCCTTCTGCCCAAGGGATTTCTGGCTTCTCAGCTCTGTTCAGTGGAAACCAAGGTGAAATCAAACCCCAAATTAGGACCACTCCTGGTGACTTAGACCAGGACATTCAATATAGAAACAAGATTCTCTAGCAGGTGGCCCTGTATTCATATTTGGGCACTCTAACATGCCATATTTCTCTCCTCAGTTTTATTCTTTCATAATTCATTTCTATGTATACTGCCTAGATTCTTGGTGACTTGAATTAATAGTATCACACCGTCCTTTAGCATGTTCACCTTCACCCTCTGTGGGTGGGGGTCCACCTCCAACTCCACAACTGGAGCTGAAATTCATGCATTTGGGTTTTCCATTCAACTTTAATATACGTGCCACCAAAGTGAGCTCTGAGTTTTCTGTTCATTCCTAAGTTTCCCGGCAGAAACAAACCGCTGTGCCCCCAAGCCCTCTGAGTCTTCTTTTCAGACCCTGTCTAACTCAGGCTCTCTGGAGCAAGGCCCAGACTCCTCTTAGCTGTAAGTAGTTTATTGGGGTTACCTCAGGAAGTAGATGAGGGGGCAGGGGGAGTGAGACAGGAAAGGGAGAAGTTAGCAAACATGGTGGACTGTAGAAGGCACCTCAGAATTGTCCTCAGAAGGAAAAGAATGGGGACACCCCCTTCTGGCAAGGTCTCTTCCCTCAGTAGGGGCTGACTTCATGGATCACAGGCCTAGTGTCTTCCATGGCTTTGGAGAAAGCCTGGAGGAAGGGAAGCAGAAGCACTGGTACTCCCCTGTGACCATCTACAGCAGCGCTGAACTCCGGAGCCCCAAGGGGACCTGGCGCAAGGCACCGACTACATGTTTGACAGAGATTCATCAGCCTGTCTGCAGTGAGATCTTCAGCAAGGGATGCTGTGACAACTTTAAAAGCTGCTGTGTCCCTGGAGCCACAGGCTGCTAGATTTCCAAGTTGGATTTCCCCTGCCTTTTAGCTCTAGAAAGGCAGATGACATGTCCCAACAATTCTTTTCTCCGAGGGTCCATTTTCTACCGCCATCAATTTCTATATCTGTTTGGGTTCCTGATTGCCAACATGAGGGCTGACTTATACTGATGTAATCTGCAAAGGACCGTATGCAAAAAACATCAGTGAGCTCAGAAAAGTACAGGGAACCATGCTCAAATAAAGCAGGAAAGAGGGCAGTCGGATCTCAGGCTCATCACAATCCATTCAGAATTAAGTGTCTCCCAGGAAGCAGTCAAGGGTGGACACACCCAGGAAGCACTGAGCAAGAGAATGGAGTGTCCTGTGGGCTACAGAGACAGGCAGGTGTGAAGCCACTCACTTCTGGTCACTGTCACTGTGGGGTGCGACCCCTCCCTCCTTAGGACTCAGGACACAGGCTCTTACCTGCCGTCTTCTCCTATGCTTCTGTTCTAAGGAAGGTTATTAGTCATCCAGACTATAAATCTACTTTGCTACGGGAAAGAAAATCTTTAAAATGTGTGCACATTGAATCCAGAGGAGTAATTTATAGGTGCACAGCCTGATTGCTGAATCCAGCTTGGCTACCTTGTAGGTCTGATTTTCTCCATTAACTCCTAATGGCTCCCCGCTACCGAAAGCCTTTTTTCTCCAGTAGGGTGCTTCCTATCCCACCTACATGCTCAGTCCTGCCTCCAACTGGGGGGCTCCTTCCAGCTTCGGTCACAGCAAGAGTAGGAGCCCCACCCAGTTCCGGAGCCCAGTTGGAAGTCACTCCGTCCTGTGTCACTGCACCTCCTCACAGGACCTAGCTTCTAGGGTGTTCTGGGGTGTTCGTGTTCCTGCCAAACATCCCTGCCTCGGTTGGGATATTGGCCTAGAAAACTTGGCAAGAACTCAGTTCCTTCAAAGCCAAAATCTGGCCTCATTCTTTTTCCCTTCCCGGGGATTCTTAACTCCATTATTCTTTCCAGAAATCTTGCCCAGAGCATGCTGACAGCTCCCTTCAATGTCACCACTGACCCACTGGGCTTTCTATGCTCCAGCACCCACCCCCGCCCCCCTTGTTCCCTGCCTATGATGGCCTAACGCTGCTGGGACCCTCTTTTCCCCTTTGATGGGCTTGCCTAAAGCAGCCACCACCTACACTGTCATCTAGGCCCAAATGCACCCACTCAAGGGACATCAGCTGCTTAGAATCCACCCCCCTGCCCGGTACAGGGCTGCCCACCGCCCTTTGTGAACAAGGCTATATTCTCTATTCTGACCACTCCCACTCTGCCCCTTTCCTCTTTTTACTGAGTTCTGGACTTCTATGGAAAACACGGGTTGTTTCTTTCCTTGAGCCTGCCTGCTTATAATTCATGCCAGCCCTAGATAATGGTTCTTTTGTACTGGTCTCCAGGAATGAACAATCCATTGATTTCAGGTAAAAAGTGTTCTCTCTGTAAGAGAATGGCTTCAACTGAATTGTTTATTTACATGAGAAAACAGCCTTTCTTTTATCTATATGTTATTATATTTTATTCATTCACTTAATTCGTATTTACTGAGAAACTACTGTATAATCAGGTACTGTGTTAAGAGCTAAAAATAGAGAGGTAATTAAGGCATAGTTTTTACCCTCAGGGAGCTTGCAGTCTAGAGGAATAAAAAAGTACTATATCAAAAAAAAAAAAAACACAAAATAACATTGTAGGTGCTCTGGTATTTGAAACATGGGCAGAATATGATTTATTTATACAATTTTTAAAATTATTACTGGAGGTTTTGACTAGAGTGATACACCTAGGAAGTGCTGGAACCAGGTCCTAGGAAGGCTTGAAAATGCTAGAGGTCCGAACCTCCTAGACAGCACCCGGGGTGGGGGCAGGCGTGATTGCAAGGAAGCTGAGAAGCCCCCAGAAGTGAAAAGAAGTGGGAAGAGGAGCTACATAAAAATAATGGAGCGCGGGTAGATTAAACATCAGTGTTCCGCAAATGAACTCTCTCACAGAGAATTACTCAATGTCTCAGCAGCGCGTTTTCTATTAGCAGAAGCCGAACCCAAGGAGAGAGCCCAAGGAGTAAGAAAAAACCAGTCAGTTAGCTCCACACTAACTTTAAAAGGAGTGCAGGCCCAAGTCAAGACTGCAATGCGGGCAAGAAAAATTAACAAATAACAGGTAAACAAAAGCCGGGAATGACCAGTTCCTGCCTGGTATGAATTGCTGAATTATTATGGTGGTGTGGGATCTAACATGGCCGAAGCCCAAAACAACAGCTTATCTTCCCAATGACCACGCGCCCTTTCCTTCTCCCGGCAGCACAGAATACAACTTCCTCTTGCCCTTCCCGTGCTCATGAAGAAACCCCCAATCAGCTCCTGACAGGTCACTAAGCAACCCCCTTAAGCTCCGCCCCTGGCCAGAGTCTTTATAAACCCCAGCCCTCTTGTCTAGCCCAGGAGTTTAGTATCGATTGCTACTCTCTTCTCTCCATGTCCACAGTAAAGTCCTTTTTTCTTTAAGGAAAAAAAAAAAAAAAAAAAGAATAACAGGTAAAGACAAGGCTTCATTAAAAACAGATCCACCCATTTATTCTTTCTTTTGGGATTATTGAATATATTTTAATGTAATACAATACACATGACATAAAAAGAACCATTTTATAATGAATAAGCCAGTGACGTTTAGTACATTAACAATGTTGTGCAACTGTTACATCTGTCTAGTTCCAAAATCTTTTCATCATTCTAAAAAAAGACCCTGTACCCATTAAGCAGCTACTCCCTATCCCTGGGAAACCATCCATTGGTGTGTATGGATTTCACTGTTCTGGATATTTCACAGAAAGGGAACAGTTCAATATGTAACCTTCTGTGTCCAGCTTCTTTCATTTGGTAAAACTGCTGCATGGTTCATCCGCACCGTAACATGTATCTGCATTTTATTCCTTTCTATGGCTGAATAGTACTCCATTGTATGTCTGTATCATAATATAGCCATTCATTCCGTTGGTAGACTTTTGAGGTGTTTTCACCTTTTGGCTATTGTGAATGGGAATAAGTATGAACAAGTATCTGTTTGAATCTCTGGTTTGGGGCAGAATATGATTTATTTCTACAGTTATTTTTATTATTGTGAGAAATATTAGACTAGAGTCACCCACTAGAAAGTGTTGGAGCCAGGTCCTATGACGGCTTGAACACACTAGAGGTCCTAACCTCCTACACAGCATAAGGTATATAACTATGAGTGGAACTGCAGAGTCGTATGATAACTCTAGGTGTCACATTTTGAGGAAGCAGGAAATTGTTTAGTCAAGAAATTACTTCTGACCACCAAAAATGGTAGAGAAAAAAGACCACAAGATTCTAGAAACCCACACATGGGGAGGTAGGGGCAGATACCACTAGCTAGTCATTACACCCAATTCTTTATCTTCTTTGGCACACAGTAAGGTTACATTTCTCAGTCTCTGGCGGCTGGGGGAGGCCGTGTGTCATTCCTGCCCAGAAGACATGAGCAGAAGTAATGCATGGCAATTCTGCAGGCAATCCTAATGCTCTTTCCTCTCCTGCAGGCTGATGCAGACAAGCATGGGGACCTTTAAAACCACACAGCCAAGAGGGAGGACCCACCGTGAGGAAGGAGCCTAGGGTCTCAGTTTATATCTTGGAAGAGACTTGCTACCAACTGGTAACACTTGTTTTAGATTTTGAGGGAAACAGAAGTCTCCCTGTATGAATCCATGCGTTTATGCACCTTCTCTTACAAAGGCAGTATTTCCTAATCTCACCCTAAAGAGAGAGGAGACCTCACCTTGCTCAGACAGACCTGAGGCTGGTGGAAGGACCAGGGATCTGAGGAAGGCCCAAAGGCCAGGGCAGCTGGAGGTGGGAGGAATATGAGCCTGTGGTCTTTCTGTGTTACACCTAGGTCCAGAAGCTGGCTTCTGGAAAGTTCCAGCATTCCATCAGAACAGCAGCAGGCCCAGCCCGACTGGTGTCTGGCTGTGTTGTTCTTGAGTGAGGAGACGAGTGAGCTCTGTATTTAGTAAATGGTTTCAATTAGGAAAAAAATTTTTTTAATGTTTCTGTTGCTAGATTGAATAGATTAGAGCTTCCTTAGACTCAGAAATCTGTTGATGTTCTTCTGTTTTTATGCTTTGTTGCTTTCTTTGATAATTTCCCATCTGTCTCCTCTTAGTTTCATAAGAAATTTCCATTGGAAAATTCCAAATCAGACAAGACAGTCTGCTGGGGATGAGAGGCAGGGCGGCTAGGCCTGCCCTAGGCAGGGAGGAGCTCCTCTAGAGCGTGGGTGAGGCAGATGCTTCTCCACTAAGGTGTCTTGGTGTTGGGGACAGGAAACTTTTTCTTGTGAAAGACTGTCCTGAGGACTTCAGGATCTTTAGAATCCCTCGTCCTGACCAATTGGGAGCAGGGGAACCCCAGTCATTATGACAACCTAAACTCTCCAAGCATTTCCAAACACCCCCCAGTCAGGGGCAGAACCCTTACCCTAGAATGAAAGATGGAAAAACTAGAGAATTCAGAAGTACAAAGAAGATTACCAGATGTAGGAATGCAAGCTTGATCAAACCATTAAAGGAGTAAAAAAAAATAATGAAAAGAACATTAGAAATGATGCAGAGCTTCACTAAACAAGATGGTAGGAATTCACCAATGGTTGTTATATTGCATACTGTTATCTTCAAATTAGTTGTTCAGATTATCAGATAAAAGTACACAGAGCAATTTCATTGAAGATAACAATATGTAATATAACAACCACTGTTAATTCCTATCATTTTGTTTTGAAACGCTGTATCATTTTGTTTTTGCTTTGTTTTGTTTTTGTCTAAATTGTTATTTTGTTATTTTTTAAAATTCTCTTTAAAATAAAAGAAATACGGAGAAGACTTTAAGGGACCCTAAATTTGCCCTGTCTTCTTCACAAAGGACTCATTTGTAGCATTTTTATCAAGACTCTTTCTGCCTTAAGTTTCTCTTGGAGCACTCCATCCCTCTTGGCTTCTAACCAGTTCTTCCTCCTTCCCAGTATGGATCAATTTTTAAAAATTATTTATTTTGCAAAAAATATTGGGGGGAGCACCAGTTCCCACCTCATACCTTGCCTCTCATAGTGTCCTGCTGGCTTGGCATCAGCTCTTGGACTAACACACGGTCCAATGTATGTCTAATGCCCACTATTTCCTCTTTACAGCAATAGATTGCACCAAGGGCACTAGAGTCTCCAGGGCTGGAGAACAGGCTCAGCAAAGGCTGGGTTTGGAAGGAAGCCTGGAGTGCTGGAGAGATAGTGACAGGCTTTTGGCTACAGGATTAAGCTAGAATGTACTGGGAATCTGGAGGCAAAGGATAATAGTCTCACTCATTCCTTGCCCAGAAAGTGGGCAGGAGGAGACTATCCAACCCTTTTTGTATGGATTCAGCCTGACATTACTGCTGTCATCTTGAGTTGTAACCACCAAGACGGCCCCACAGTAGTCCTACTTGGCTTTTCCTGCATTGTTTCCCAGCAAACTATAGATATACAAACCTATGAGAGTGATGTATGGGCTTTACAAATGGACCCGCATGCCAGCAATGTGCCCAACTCTTTGATAGCTTGAGATAAACCAGATATATTCCAGCTTAGATGAAGTCACTCTTGTCCTAACCAATGTCCATACCCCTCCTTTTGCTCCAAACTGGAGGAGATCCAACTGGTCTGTTGAAAGACCAACTTTCAACAGCTCAGAGGTATGGTCGTTTTCCCATGGAGAGATAAAGCCCTGGGAAATGGAGATGAGGAACTGAGCTCAGAGTACAGCTTAGGGGGTGCCTTCTTGACTATAATTCCTCTGGGAGTCACCTGGTTGGAATCAGAGGCCTGATAGGAGTTACTCTGTGGGAAGGATCCTGCACACAGGCTAAGAGGGGGCACTACACTGAACACAGGGTGGTTGAGTTACTGGCCTGGTGCCCACCAACACACAAGAATCTATCACCTAAAGCACTCTTTCTCTCACACTATAGAGACCACTGAATCACTGACTGCATTTACTGATGAACTCAATCAGGCAATTGGCTTGACTCTCTCTCAATTACCATTTTCTCTTAATTATAATATGCATCTTCCTCCTTCCCTACACACATTTCAACATTTCTGAAATACTGATGAGTCTTAAAATAACTGTGCATATTTATTGTAAAGTTTTTTTGAGGCAGCTATTAAATCAATGGTGCATCTTATAATCAATGGCATATTAGAATCGAGGAAATAGGGTAATTACCAGAATTGATTTCCCATTTTGATGTAGTAGAGGTAAGATTTTTCACTGGGCAACGAGAGACACCTGTGCTCACTCAGGCCCCTGGACATTTTTGTGGCCAGCCTCGGCAGGCTCACAGCTCTACTCCCACTCTGGTGGCAAATTTAGATGCCTTTGGACCCTCAGCAAGCCCAGAGAAATGCACCATGTGCTAAATCCCACCCTCTCTTTGTAAATGTCATGAAGAAACTGCTTTGGGCCCCGTATGTTGCTGGCTTTTCCGCTGATTGGTCTCAGTGAGTAGCAGTGATGCCTTACTTGGCAGGAGACAAAGCTGAACCAATGAGATCCATGCGGGCAGATTTGATGACTACCACCAGCCCAGGGCATCCTGCGAGCTGAAGCACTCCCCATCTGGCACACCAGCCTGGTCCCCTCAAGGGCTCAGCCACTGCAGAGCAACCCCGCTGCTCACACGTCTGCGCTCGTTTCTGGACCTGGCTTGGTTAACTCCCCGTGATGGCTAATTTTAGGCATCTACACGGCTAGGTTAAGGGTACCTGAATAGCTGGGAGGCCATTACTTCCAGGTGGGTCTGTGGTGATGTTTTTGGAAGAGATGAGCTTTTGAATCAGTGGACTGAGTAAAGGAGAGCCAGCTTGCCACTGTGGGTGAGCACTAGCCATCCTGTTAAGGGTCCAGGTAGAAGGAAAAACACAGAGAACAGAAGAGCACCTGTCTCATTTGTAGGCCGGGCATCCATCTCTTCCTTCCCGCAGACATGGGAGTTCCTGGTTCTCAGGCCTTCAGACTCAAATTAAATCACCAGCTTTCCTGGTATTTCCAATTTGCAGACTTCTCATGTGAGCCACTTCCCATAATAAGTGCTCTCTTATGTATCTATATGCATCCTATTGGTTTTGTTTCTCTGGAGAACCTTGACTGATTTCCTTCCCCTCCCCCCTCTTGGAAGAAAAGAAGGAAGGGTGTGGGTGATGAGGTGATCAGGGTGATGGATTATCATGAAACCCTGTCAGCTAGGCCAGCACAGTGGAGACCGTGAGCAAGTGGCCTGAGGCAAGCAGGCCTCTGCTGGGGAGCCCAGGGAGAACTTTCGAGCACGGTGGGTTTGCTGCCCCAGCGCCTGGCCTTGGGAGGAGCTGTGGTACCAATGTGTGGCTTCTTCTTCTCCTCTGGGGCCTCTGAGATACCTGGGAATGTGGAATCAGGCTAGGCCGAGAAAAGGAAAGTTCTTCCTGTACCATTATGCCATGGCTTCTCTTCCCAGGTCATCACTCCAGCCTAAATCTGTGGCTATGGAAATGTCAGGGGCAGAGTCTTCCCCTCTGCCTGGCTCACCTTTGCAGGTGGCTTCTGCGCTGTAGCGTGGGATGAGGTGAGATGGCTGGGGAAAAAGCTTTGACCATAGTCCAGAGCTGCTTGTCTTGGTTCCTTTCCTCTAGTGCAGGGGAGAGGGAAACTGAATGATGGAATTCAGCTGGGGATGCTGGTGGAGAGGCAGCAGCGCCCACGGAAGCATCGCCCCCACCTTCATGCACAAGTCTGCAGAGAAGCCCCAAGGAGATTGATCAGCCAGCATCTCTGATTTGTAATTTCACTTAATGCTATTAAGAGGGCAGTTTGGGCCATTTGCTGGAGAGGACTGGAAAAGTTCCAGCATCCTCGACTAATGAATCCCAAGTATTAATCCCATTAGTCTTCTACTGTCTGCTGCTTCTGACAAGTCTCTCTCTCCCATCCTCCATGCCTTCTTCCTTCCCCTGGAGGAAGCACCCTGACCCTCAAGGCTCATGCGGGTTCCTGTAAGCCAGGACTGAGCTGGCTTTCCTCACCAGGCTAGTTTTACCAGAAACTGGACAAGCTGCTAGGGCAATCTCCATGCTGGGCAAGTGGAGTGACTGCTTCCAGAGAATCACAGTCTCAGTCTGAAGAGTTTCAAGCCCTCATGGGATTCTCCCCTTTTTCCTCTACAGCAAAAGTCAACTGTCTTTAAAGGGCACACTCACCCCCTAGTGGCTTGCAACGGGTCTAAGATAGGGCCATGGCATCTGAATTTCTAACAGACCTGTGTAACCTTTGCATGCAAGTCATCCATGAGTACCTCTTTGGGGACACCTGTTTGCAAACACCTGTGATGGATAGTTCTGCTCTCTACACAGCTCTGCTCTCTGAATACGCAAGAACTTCGTCTGATCTTTATTTCATAAGACCTCTCTTCTTGTATTTGGACCTGCATGGCATAGGGAAACATACCTGCTAGAATAGCTTCAGAAATAGCCAGTAGGGAGCTGGGACTCTCATGTTTCATGGCTGGTAACAAGCTACACAACCACACCTTGTCTGTGAAGACCACAGGGGAAACCTGAACTGCTGTCCTGCATGGCAGTAGTGAGGCACTTCTCCCTTGTTTGTCAGGTGGTATCGGAAAAGACCTAGAGTGGAGTTTGGACTCAGCATCAGTGAAAAAGAAAGACCCTCCTCATCACTATGCCGGGAGAGACCATGTGGGGAATCCCCACTCCCAGTTGGAACCAGTGAGGAACCCCCATCCCTCAGTTGTTCATGGAGGACTCCTTTCCAACTCCAGCTGTGAATGACAAGGTGGCCCCCTCGTTTCCCCTCACCACCCACCCCCCTGCTGGAACTGTGTCAGAGCAAGCCATGTGAAGGAGAGGGTTCAAACAAGATGGAGTCCCATAACACAGCATAAAAAAGTCTTGGTGTCAATAAATAAGTTGCCATATCAAGAACCAGAAAGATGTCAGACTGAACGAAGACAAAGTCATAGATGTCAATGCTCAGGTGACAGACGTGTTACAGTGATCTAACAAAGACTTTAAAGCAGTCATGATCAAATGCTCTGCTGAGCAATGACAAACACATTTAAAACTAATGAAGAAATCTCAGCACAGAAATAAGAGCTACTAAAAAACAACTAAGTGGAACTTCTGTAACTTAACAATAAGGGAAAGGGCTCAGTGGCAGAATAGAGGAAGCAAAAGCAAAGAATCTGTGACTTGAAGATTGAACAACAGAAATTACCAAATCTAAATAACTGAAAAAAGTAGGCTGAAAATTTTAGCCGAGCCTCAGAGATTTGTAGGACTATAACAAAAATTCTGAACTCCAGGATATCAGTGCCAGGAGGGGGAAAGACAGCGGAGCTGAAAAAATAATGGCTGAAAATTCCCAGTTTAACCAGAGACACTAACCTCTGTGTTCAAGAGTCAGGATAGCTCAAGAAACAGCCATGCATAAAAGTATCCCAGTGAAACTTCCAAAAGATAAAGACAAATAAAAATTCTTGGAACAGTTCAGAGGAAAAATGGCACTTTACTGTGTATAGGGGAAAGTATGTGAATGGAGGCCAGAGGAAAGGTCATTTTCCTGAGTACTGAAATTAAAGAACTGTTGACATAGTACTCTATACCTAGTAGTGAGAAATAGGTACCTGAAATGAAGGGGAAGTTAATACTTTCTCAGGTGAAACTAAGATAATTTGTCAATGGCTAAATGAAAGTTTTTGTTGTTGTTTGTTTTGAGACAGGGTCTTGCTATATAGTTCAGGCTGGCCTTGACCTCACTATGTAGCCCAGGCCAGCCTTGAACTTGCAGCAGTCTTGCCTCAGCCTCCCAACTGCTGGGTGACAGGCATGTGCCACCATACCTAGTTCTAAAGAAATTTTTTTAAATAAAAAGGAAATGATAGAAGAACTTCTGTAGGGAAAGAGTAAAAATACAATATCCTTTCTTTTTTCTCTGGAGTTTTCTAAATCATATTTGGCTGTTGAAGGAAAAATTATAGCATGGTCTTATGGGCTTCTAAATGTTTGTACAGGAAACGTTTAAGAAAACTCTATTACAAATAGGGAGGGTAAAGAGACATAAATGTAGTAAGGTTTATATACTACTCCCAATCTGATAAATGACCACCAGGTAGACTCTGGTGAGTTATTGTATACAATAACAATGCTTACAGACACAACTGGGAAAGGTATACAAAAGGACACACTCAAGAATACTGGCAATATTAAGGAAGGATAAGCTTGAAACATTTCTAGCTAAATGGTTGCACCTTGAGACCATACTCTTAAGTGAACTAAATTGGACACAGTGTTTAAATACCATATTGTTTCTCTCATGTGAGAAACCAAAAGGGTAAATAAGGATAAAAATGTATAATGAACATTGGGAAATGGGAAGCAAATGTTCGAATGAGAAGGAGAACAAGGGAGTGGGGAGGGAGAAAGGAAAGAAAGGACAAGAAAAGAAAGAGAACAGAAGGGAAAAAATGGAAACAAACCATTTGCAAATAAGGAGGGGAAGAGGGGAAGAGGAAGGCAGGGGAGGGGAGTAGGCAAAAGAAAAGAAGTAAGATATATCCTGCACAGGTACAAATTCAGATGAATGTTATCATTATATATTTAAATGTACCAATAAAATAAGAACTGCAAAAGAGAATATTATCAGTAAATCAAAATGCCATTCTAAAAAGTTTGTAAGCAATCCCCTGGAAGGCAGGAAAAATAAAACAGAAAATGAAATAACAGAAAATAATTGAAAAAAAATAAAGTGGCAGACTTAAGCCCTCACACACCAATAATTACACTAAATGTAAATAGTCTAAATACATCAATTAAAACACCAAGATTTGCAGATTTTAAAATATGACCAACTAGATGTTGTTATAAGTTTATTTCAAATATAACAATATAAATGAGTTGAAAGTAAAAAGATGGGGAAAAATATGTGCAAACATTAACCAACAGATAACATATATGACTATCTTCATGCCTAATAAAAACACCAAACATAAAAAGGCATTATTTAATGGTAAGAGGTCAGCACATCTAAATGATATAGCAGTTCTAAATGTATATGCCACAAACAGCAGAGTTACAGTATGTAAAGCAAAATCTAATAGAACCAAAAGGAGAAACGGTCAAACCACAATTATAGTTGAAGGCTTCAACATCACTCTCTCAATAATTGGTAGAATATTTAGACAGGGTATGCAGCTTGGAGACTTCTTTTTGTAGAAAGTTTTAATTATGAATTCAATTTCCTTAAAAATTATAGAGCTATTCAGATTACATATTTCATACCAAGTGAGATATAGTGCTTATGTGTGTAGCTTATGTGTATAGATATAGTGTTTATGTGTGTAGATATAGTGCTTATGTGTGTAGTGCTGTGTGTGTGTGTGTGTGTGTGTGTAGCATTCCTTTTTTCTCTTTTTTATAGTGTGCTTCCTGTTTAATTTCTGATATTGGCAATTTTTGTCTTCTCTCTTTTTTTCTTTGTCAGTCTTGCTAGGGGCTTATCAATTTTATTGATCTTTTCAAAAAACTAGCTCTTGAGTTTTTGAAGTGGGAATTCAGATCTGACATTTCTTTTGTGAGGGGTCCAGGACCTATAAGAACCAGCCATGGGGCCCCAACTATCCAAGGATGTGACACAGAGGGGCTGATTGCACCTCAGTGTGAATACTACCAAAGGGTATGGAATCATCTTTCAAAAGGAGGTCATAATTTCCATTAAAACATGACACATCAATCACACATACTTATCTGAGCATCTTTCCAATATCTCACTAAAGTGAGAGCAAGTTATTTAAAGTCATATAACTTGAAGTTCAAAGAAGAGTCCAAGATACAAAAGAAACACTGAAACAATAGAAAAATAGACTGGTATACAAATGCTAACTGACTTCACAAGTAAAGCAAGCTGGATCATTGTAAAAGCTTTAGAATTGGAGGTGTCTGATATCTCTGGAGTGGAAGCTGTGGGGTGGGGCTGAAATAAGAAGACTGGTTCAAGTCTTTACCAAAAGCAGGCAGATTTCCCAGATCAGCTCCTCACCTTTAGACCTATGTGCTCACTCAACTTTATCCTCTGAGAAGACTGAACAAAAGGAACTCTACTTGGGAACACCAATGCAGATAAGCCTAGGCGATGCACTACTGTAAAAACAGGAGAAATAAATCAAAGTCTGTATCCTGAAAAATGACCACCTCTTCCCTCTACTGCTCCTCTTTCCCCACTTGGCTCCCAGAACATTGCCAGACAGCCTCACTCCCAGGCAGATCAGAGTGTTCTTCATGGTGCAATATAGAGAAACAGGGGTGGGGATGTAGCTCAGCGGCACAAGTGTCTGCCTGGCAAGCATAAGGTCCTGAGTTTGATTCCCGGTACCCCAAAAGAGAAAAAAACAAAAAATAAATGAATATATTTGTTTTTCCCACACTGCCCCTCCTAATGGCAGGATCCCTGTGTGGTCACCTAGCTGAGTGTGTAGTGTGATTTTAAGTCTCTCTTAAATTTGAATAGACAACAAAGAATCAACCAACAGGACACAGCCCTTTCCTCCCTTCCCCCATGCCCCCCAATAAAAAAGACAAAAGAGAAAAAGGGAGGAAATACAATGATAAAATCAAAGGAAAACCTTAAAAAATTGTAGCATCTTTAGCAATGTAGCAAAATATATTACATTCATGGAACTAAAATAGGATTCTCTAAAAAAGAACATACACAGAATAGGAAAAAGTTCTTGGAATTAAATACATATATGGTATAGATTTCAAAATTCAAAAACAGTTTGAAAAATAAAGTTGAGGAGATCTCCTAGGAGTCAGAATAAAAAGACAGCATGATGGGAGATGGAGAAGAGATAAGAAAATCAGGGGATTAATTCACGAACAACCAAAGTTCTGGAAGGAGAAAGAAGCAAAATTGAGAAGAAATTAGCAAATACATAATAATTTTACAAACCTGTCTAGAGCTGAGAGGATTTGAATTACCATGTTGACAGTTTGAGAGTTCCTAGTAAAATTAATAATAAGACCAGCAAGAGGACACATCTTTGAGGGCTAGATATATATTTCCAAGGTCCTGAGTTCAATTCCACACAAAAAAAGAAAAAAGACATATTTTTGAGAAACTTCCAAAACTCAGAGAGGAGCAGAAGAATCTAAATGCTTCCAGAGAGAAAACAAAGCAAAACAACAAAAGAAGGGTGAAGAGAGACGGAAGTGAACAAAAAATGCGGTTGCAAAATTTTAAGGAGAGAATTTGCCCATTGTGGCCTGGAAGTCAAATCCAGTCCACATTCTTTTTCAGTGACACCTGAGCTAAAAACTGTTTTCAAAACTTTAGTGAGTTACAAAAAGAAAAACAGAGGTCCTGGGGATTTAGCTCAGAGGCACAGCGCCTGCCTGGCAAGTGCAAGGTCGTGAGTTCGATTCCCAGTACCAGAAAAAACAAAAGCAAAAACAAAACAAAAACAAACAAAAAGAAAAACGGAAACAGGAACAAAGAAGAGCGTGTGACAGAGACCATATGTGGCCCCTGAAACCTAAAGTAGTCTCTGTGTGCTCCTTTACAATAAGCCTTTCCATCCCCTGTTCTAAAGGAAAATTCTCTTCAAACCAACCAAACCTTAAACAAATATAGGAAATTAAAACATGTGGTTACTTAAAAATGTGTGCATGAATGTTCATAGTAGAATTATTCAAAATAGCCAGTATGTGGGAACAACCTAAATTGACCGCCAATTGATGACTGGAACACAAAATGTGATATATCCATGCAATGGAATAGTGTTCAGCAATAAAAAGGGTGTGTATTGACACATACCCCAACATAGAAGAACCTTGAAAGGGTTTATGCTAAGTGAAACAAATCAGTGACAAAAGGTCATGTGTAATTTGATTCCACTTACATGAACTATCCAGAATCAGCCAGGTGTGGTGGCGCATGCCTGTAATCCCAGCATTCAAGAGGCTGAGGCAGGAAGATTGTTGTGAGTTCGAGACCAGCCTGGTCTACAAAGTGAGCTCAAGGCCAGCCTGAACTGCATAGCGAGACCCTGTCTCAAAAAGACAAAAAAAAAAAAAAAAAAAAAAAAAAAAAAAAAAAAAAAAGAAATATCTGGAATCAACAAATTTGTAGAAATACAGAGCAGATTAGTCATTCCCTGGGTTTGGTGCAGAAGACGGAGGCTGACGTGAGTAGAAATAGGGAAGAACTGCTAAGGTGTGCAAGGTTTGGGGAGGGGAGTGTGAAGTGTTATAAAATTAAATTGTGATGATTGTATAATTCTGGATGTGCTAAAAACCACTGAACTATACACTTTGAATGGGTGAATTTTATGGTATGTGAAATATATTTCAATAAAGCTGTAAAAATGCTTAAAGACAATTTCAGATATGCAAGTTTTCAAAAACTTAACCTCCCACTTACCTTTTCATCTTCAAGAAACTCCTTGAAGATGTATACTGCTGAAAGGAATGAATAAACTAAAAAGCAGAGAAACATAGAATGTGGAAAACAGGAGAGTTAACATAGAAAAGAGGCAAAGGGGAAATCCCAGGTTAATGGTGAAGAGAAGTCCCCAGGAAGTTTTATAAAAGACTTAGACAACTGCAAATCAGAGGTGACAGAAAAACAAAGGATGCCAGATGAAAATCCTCAAGTGAGTAAAAAAAACAGACAGCAGATAGATCCATTTCATGTTTGAACATACTGACTTTTATTGTTGACTTTTATTGTTTTACCAGGGAGATTGGGAATGAATTTATGATAGGTATTTCAAAAACCAAGCAAGCAAACACTGAAGCAACTCTTAACTCCAGATAAAACATAAAGTAGTTTCATTGTACACCCTACAGCAGCAATAGATTACATTTCCAGGACCTTAGCATCACAAATACTGATTTCACCCACAAGAGGACAGCACTACGTTGGGAAGACAGGGGGAGGCTATGGTGCATGTTGGGTTAAGGTGTTATAAAAGAAGATTTTCCTCATCTTTCATATAGGAACCAAAAATTTAAACTAAAAACCCAAGATATAACCGTACAATGTGCTACTTAAAAAATAAATGAGGAAAAACCCCAGGAGAAACTGAGAAGAGATCAAAGCAGTTGGCTCTACGAAGCAGGGTTTCAAAACAGGAGGGCAGAGGATTACAGCTTTTCATAATAGGTGTAGTGGTACTATTTAATTTTTAAAAATCAGAAAATAATACTTATATACTAGTCTGATTTTTTAAAAAAAGAAGAAATGGTTTTTAAAGTCAGGTTGATGGTGGTGCTAGAGTCCACCTTTTCAGAGGAGACCCTCAGCCATAATACCTCAAACCGGATTTTCTTGACTTCCATTCTCCTCCGCTTCCCTCCTCGTTGCTGACCTAGCCCCTAGTCACTAGTCCTGCACAGAGCATGTGATATGCTTCCCCTCTTGCAGTCATCCAGGTCCCTTCTCCCTTTCTTCACCTATCCTCCTGTTTTGGAATCCTAGACATGAGCTTGGGCCAGTAGTTTCAGGGCCGGCAAGCCCTGGTCAACTAGCCTGCTCCAGTCTGGTTCTCTTTGCTCCCCCACCAGCCTGGAAAGTATTCTGTATGCACATCAGGAGAAGCTTGTCGTCCCTGCCTCCTCTGTACCTACAGTGGGCAGCACTAAGCATGACTGTCCAGGGTTGGGCTGGCAAGATGGGCACGGTGCCCTAGAGTCAGATGCTGCATCTGCCACTGAAATCACTGAACATACAGGCATATCAGCCTCTGGTCACCCCCCTGATTCATTTTGTATCCACTAAACTTATGATCTGTCTCAAACTATGGTGTCAAACAACTGATACCTCAGCATAAATTCAGCCTATTTGCCTGTCTAACATTTTATCTTGTTTTGTTTTTTTAAATCTTATTGTTCTGTGGACCAAGGAACACTACAAACAACACACAGTGCAGACTCACAGCAGAAGTTACTGAGCACATAGCTAGCAGAATGGAGATGGTCCATCAAGGCCCTCAGCATCCCATAGAGAGGCATGGTTAGACTGAACATGATTTTCAATGCCTAGAGGGTACCTGTGAGATCCAGGAGAGGGACCCTGGTGCTCCATTGTCTTTCATATTAACGGTGAATGTGTAAGAAGATAGATCCTGAGCTTTGTAATCTGGGTTACAATCTCACCAGCATGAGAACTAGTATGTTTCTCAAAGCAAGTGATGTGTGCAGTTTGCATATCAGCCTTGGTTCCAACCCAAGCTCTTGAAACCCTCCTGAAGAAATAGGATTTAGCTGGGCCATGCAGGTCACTGAGCATAAGATCTAGTTTGTTTCTGCTATCCAGTTGTTAGATATCTGATTTTGTTGATTATTGTGTTATCTTTTCCTATAAGTTTTGTGTCCTTTACTCTTTATCAAACCCTGATTAAAATAATAAATTAGCCAAGGTCAGTGAAAATGCCCTCTATGGACTGCCCTTCTGGATGATGATAACCAACACACTCTGTTATACCAACAAGGTCTCCGTCTAATACACTATCATCTGCCTTGCTCCTCTGGTTTATGCATAAAGGTAGTGATGGGTGCCTTTGTCCAGTTCCTGCTAAAATCGAGGAACCCTACATTCATATCCAGTCCTGCCTTGCATCACAAGGCCATGACATGGCCAGAAGGGGCTGGGAGGAAGGGAAAAGGGATTCAAGAAGTCATGTCAGGCAGTATGGAAATGAAACTTTTAATTGCCCCGGGGAGAGAAGAAAGATAGCTGTGAGGAAAGCTCAGATCATTAATGTACCAGAGTAAATGTGTTTATAAAGTTCTTAGCAAAAATTTTCCTCTAGTTGTCGACAGAACACCCAAACAGCCTTGGCACCTAAAAATGGAGGAGAAGAGACAGAAAGCTAGGAAATGAGGGTCCCTCGCCCACTCCTTTCCTGCTGTCCACCCCTCACCTAGCACTGGCCTCCTCACATGGAGGACATGATCTTAAATTGGGTGGTATGTTAGTTACTTTTTTGGAACTGTCAATTCCTCTCCAGCCAAGGGGGGAAGACAATGCATAATCCATACAGCTGAATTCCTCCTTCCAAGCTCCACTGGGGAAGGGCTCGGGTGCCCTTCAACCTGGACCCTTAGGGGGTCATCCCACTCAAGGCTCAGCTCTGGCATCATTCTTATGTGAGCCCTTTTGCGGCTTCTTCCCCCATGTCCCCTGTGTACACTGTTGTGCCCATCATGGTAGATTTGCAGAGATTTTTTTATATCCACTCCATTGGCAGCAACGTGCTTGAATGCAGACACTGTGTCATTTGTCTTTGCATTTCCAGGGTCCAGCATCCACCTGCCGTCGGCTACCCATGTGTACACTGAGGCCCAGCCCTGAGGTTGCTGGATAGGGCTAGGGTGGTATCATCCCACCTGCCCTTGCCTCTTCCACACAGCCCAAGTCAGTAAGCTTAGTGCTCAGCACATAGTAGCTGCCCAATAAATATAAGTTGAACAAATGAAACCAAGTATCTGCCTGCCTGTGAGAAATGTTCCAGGACAACACTTACTGAGTGGCCTGCATAGCTTATCCTTGCTGTTGACCAGCCAAGACCACTGGAAGAGCCCTGTGACACCCTGCTGGGGCTTTCCCTCAGGGTGGCTGTAGCAGTCCAGGGAAGGAGGAGCCTCCTTCATGGGGCACCCCAGCAGCCTCAGCATGAGAGAGACCCTGCATCCAGAGGGCACAGGACTTTGCACCTTTCTCAGATCGGAAGCTGAGGTGGTACCCACATAGCACGGATGTCGGCCAGAGCCAGGACAATTGGAGCGGGGCTGGGAGTTGCCAGGAGCCTGCTGGGGGAGAGGCCTGCAGAGTTGAGGCACACAGGACATGAGACGAGACCTCTGCACAGGCTCTTGTAGGGGACAGCCTAGTCTCTATCCCCTCCCATGGGGGCTTGTAATGAGTCTCCCAACACCATCCCATTTCCAACTCTACAAGGCTCCTGGCGCTCGCAGCAGTGTGTCTGAGAGAATTAACTGCCTGAATGCTTAATGACAGACACAGGGAGCAGACAGCGCGCACCCATGTGTGTGTTCGGGCGGGTGCAGAAGAGGCAGTGTCTTTCTCTTCCTTTGGAATTCTTTGTGACTGAATGTATTGCAGATTTCTGTTTTCAGGGTCTCAGTCTTGCAGGAGCCGAGTCCGACCTTCCCTGTGCCATCACCTTCAACCGTCCTGGGTCTCCGGCCATGGGACTGACCTATTTCCCCACACGAGGCTTTCCCGAACCCTCTCCTCAACATTAGCACTTGTGCCAGTGGGCCCGGCTGTGACCCAGGCTGACACAGCCACCTTCTCCAAGCGCTGGTCACTCTATGACCAACAAGTGTTCACTGGGGCCGGTCGGACCGGTGCATTTCTTCCTTGCTTCCTCCACTTCTGAGCTATGAAATTATCCATTGCCCCAATCAATAATTCATCAGATTATCCACATGTACTCTAAATTAGATCGCATCACCCCTGGCTAGACTTTGAAGTCTTGCCTTACCTGACTCCCCCACACTGCCAGCTTTGCAATAGAGTCCAGCCAGCCCACTCTCGTGCCAGGCCCCACTCTCCACCGCCCCTTTGGTCTTAGCCCTGTCTCATCCCCCAGACCAGTAGTGGTGAACCCACTGCACTTGTGCTGCAGGGAGCTGTTTGTACCGTTGAAAGCTCTAAAAGGTTCGCCATCACCGCCTATTCGATACCCATTCTTCTCTCTTCACTGAAATCCAACTTGTTCTTTAAGATCTCATTTCAAACCTGGACCTTACCATGGGCTTCTCGGGGCTTCTGCAGCAGACGGAAGTATTTTCCCATTAGAACCATACAATTTTGCATTTAATTGCACTCCATTTGTTTCATATTTGCAAACTCCGTCTTCCCACAGAGTCGTTAAGCAACACAAAGGCAGGACACTGTCACCAACTCCCTCAATCACCCCACAACACCACGTACTTGCAACACCATGTACTTGCATCCTTCCTCTTAACCCCAACTACCTTCAACCCCTCAGCCCACAGTCACACTTTCCCCTCCAGTCATGGGGGATTAGACCCAAAGAACATGATCAGACTCTGGATTAGAATATCATGTTGACTGCAAGCCCACAGGAGGCATTAGAGTGAATACAGACCAGCTTTGAAGGGGCTATTGCAGCAAACTCAGTGAGAGACAGCAGGTGCTGGCCCAGAAAGCAGAGGATAGAGATGGAGAGAAGTGGACAGATTCAGGAGATACAGAAAGTAAAGAGAGGATCCATTTGTCCAACTCTCTCTTGTGTCCAAAGCACGGTTGCATCTATTACCTCCTCTGACCCCTAACCACTCATGCAATATACCAAGTAGGTGTAGTTATCTTGGTGTAAGAGGTAATAAAATAAGCCTGAGACGGGGGTTCAATAACCCAGGTTCACATAGGGTTAAGGGTCTCATCCAGATCCTCGGATGCCACAGCCAGGGTCTTTCCAGCCTCATGCCTCTGGGACTCATGCTGCCGCTGCCACCATGAAGAGGCCCGGTGTTAAGCTGAAGAGCCCGATTCGGCTACCTGCCTCAGGCTATTTACACAGTTCCAATTGATTTGTTGTAACCTGTAATTATTTTGCTGAATTTTTTTTCACGCTCCATTTGTGTTTTACTCTCCAGCTGACACATCACGGAAAAGGCAACTCAGGAGATGAGCGGGAGCCAGAGGCGCTATGTGAGTTCTGGAGCAAAGTGAGGGCATCCCTGTGCTCCCCACTTAGTGTCAATCTCCGGGGCTCTTCCATGGGGCCCAATCTGTCTCTGACATGAAGCCCATCAACGGACCAGAACCTCTAGCATCCCAACTTCTTCTCATCTGTCAAGACACTGACCGTTGAGGGAAAGGAAAAAGGAATAAATAGCCCAAGAATGGGTTGCTAATTGTCTGCATGACGTGTGACTGAGATCCCACTGTCCGGCTGGCAGGGTGCACTGCTATGTCCTCAAAGCTGGCTGGAATGTTTGGAGTGCAGATTAACTCCTGGGAGCCCCCTGCTTGACGGGCCTGAGCTTGGGTTCCCTCTGCACCCTTATCAAGTCTTATTCATTGGATAAGAGTCCTGCAAAGTCAGCTTATGGGAAAACCCTCATTCTTGGTACCTGACCCCTTCAGTATCTTACCACCATAGCCTGTCTTCAGCAATGACCCCGCCAACTCCGTTGAGACAAAAACCTTTATCCTCAATATTTCCCTTCAGTGATTTTCCATCCGCTGAGCCTCCCTCCCCAATACACACACACACACACACACACACACACACACACACACACACACACACCTTGTTTTACTGGAGTCAGAGCTGAGCCCAGTTTCTCTCCTCCACTGCAGGACCTCATTGCAGCGGTTCCTATACCATCGCCATAGTCTTCTGGAAGAAAGCGTGCCTTGTTTGGGTGATCTTTTTTGTCCTTAACAGAACTTATGGGAGACCACCGCACTGCCCTCTCCTGAGAAATGAAGCCTTTGCTGCGACCTTCCCTGACCTCTCCTTCATCCTATTCACTGAGCTATGTAGACCTGGCTATATTGAAACAAATGTTCCTGGCAGTAAAGGTGCCAGCCTCGCATACATCAAAACTATTTATGCATTGCTAATTGGAGGCCTCTGGGCCTGGTATGGCTACAGAGTTTCTTTTCCCTCTGTACTCTGTGATCCTTGCCCACCTCCCTGACTGATACCAATAAGAGCCATGAGCATTTGAACACAAGGCCTTTTGTTTCACAGAGGACATTGGGTCATCCCAGAGCTCCTCACCTGCAGAACTTTTTCTCTTTGTCTTTCTTTTGCATCTCTGTGCCATATTGCTGGGTAGGTTAGACTGATCCCCTCAGCGGGGGTTTTGGTAAGAGGAGATCGCTCAATACACAAAGCTTGGGAAAGACTTCTGTCCACGGTCTGACTCTATCGGGGCCCTCTGAGGAGGTTAGGACTGCTCCCAGCTCTGTTCCCTCCATGCCAATTTAGCTGTTACAATCCAGACCCCAGATGAGGTTTTGTTGTGTCTGACTGGCTGCGTGGGACACTGGGAAGACCATGCATTCACTTTCCTCCTTCTTCTCCCTCCAGCTCAGCCACCACCCAACGCAGCTTCCACCTCTCCCTGTGGCTCCTCCTCAGCGAGGCCTCCCACAGTGGAACTTGATTTGGCTTTGTCTTTTAGGGTGCTACAGGAAGCACAAGGAAGCTAAGACTGCCTGAGGAGAGCCTACACCTCAGTACAGTCACCTGTCCCTTCAAAGGGTTTGTTCTGAAAGTGTGTCACCAGGCAATTTCCTTGTTGTGCCATTCCTAGAGTGCACTTACACAATGAAGACAGCTACAGTGTCCCTCGGTGGTGTGATCTGATGGTACCAAGGTCATATCTGTGATCTGTCCTTGGCGGTATGTTGTCAAGTACAAGACTGTGCACCTCAGTTTCCATGGCCTTTGCAAAGTGAAGTTGGCATGAAGTTGAAAATAGCTCCCATCCATTTGTGACAAGCCTATAGTCAGGAAAATGGGCACAGTTAATTTCCCAACCTTGTCCTGCTACACTGCCTTTACAGGTAATTCACAACTCGTAGCCCAAGGACATACAATTTATAGTGATAGTGAGGGGGATCTGAACCCTAACCTGACCAAAATCTGTTTCCAGGATTGCAGCTCCTTTGGGCAGAGTTAAGGAGTGGTGGTCTCCATCAGAGGGTCTGCGTTATCAAGCCTTGGAAAGACCAAGGAAAGACTTGTCCAAGAAAAATCTTTAGAGGCCTACAGATTGAGGAGCTATTTTCTAGAGGCAGCCTCCAGTATTTTGAATTTATACTAGGTCAAAAAATAAGAAGCATAAACAAATACTGAACTCCAGTTAGCAACGTGATGCTGAAGTATTTAGAGGTTAAGTACACTGATATCTGTGACTTACTTTGCAATGTGTCAAAACACGTAAGAAAAGACTAGTGGATGGATAGATGGACAGATATATGATAAAGCAAACATGGTAAAATGAGAGTTAGAAAACCTGGGTGGTGGGCATATGGTTGTTCACCGTGCAATTCTTTAAACTCCTCTGAATGTTTCAGTTTCTCACAGTAACAGGCTCAGGGAAACAAATCCCGCAGGTGGATCACGCCTACCTCTCCTTGTGTATCACCTTGGCTGGAGGGGAGCTCAATCAAAAATTGCCAAGTTCTTTCTCATCTCCTACAGGAAGATCCAGAATAACAAACAGGCAGTCCTTGCTTCATGGAAATTTGGGATATTTCGAAGAAAATAGGAAAACAGAGTCATAAAATCAAGGTCAGTGAAGACAGCGAGCTCTTTATTTTCTCTTTAACAGACCTTCACATTTCCTTTAAGCATACATTGTCCAGAAGCCTTTTGTGTTTGACCTTGATGCAGGGGAAGGTCCACTCCAGTGAAAGGACAGAAAGGGGCAGTAAGGGAAGGTGACCCAGGAGCACCTTGCAGATTAGAGAAGAGCCCATGACGGAGAATCACTTCAGGTCCCTGCAGGAGTGTGGAAGAACAGGAAGAGCTCCTTTTTAAAATGTTTTTATTTTAATTGATGCATATAATTGCCCATACATATGGGTAGAGTGTGACATCTCCATGCATGTATACAATGTGTAATGATCAGATCAGAGTAATTTATCATCTCTTTGTACTGGGAACATTGAAAATCTTCTGTACTAACATCTTTGACATATACAATTAATTGTTTTTAAGCATTGTTAATCTACTGTGCAATAGAACATGAAAGATTATTTCTTCTATCCAACTGCACACCATTAACCATCTTCTGTCCACCTTCATCCTTCCCAAGAAGCATCCCTCTGGGGGCAGGGTGGGCTAATGAAAGTCCTTTATGCTTAAAGAACCAAGCCAGTCTCAACCTTGCCAATTTACATCAACTTGAACCAGTCCCTGTTCTCTTTGCAGCATAATCTCTTTTGGTAAGGTAACTAAACTATCACCTGCAGACCAAATTTTGCCTATGGCTTATTTTTAGTAGGTCTGTGTGTTAAAAACAAAACAAAACAAAACAAAACAAAACAAAACAAAACAGTTTTTGTATTTTTAAATGGTTGGAAAGCATCAAAAGAAGCACAACATTTTGTGACATGTAAAAGTTATGTATAATTCTAATTTCTATGTCCATAAATGCAGTTGGTTGGAACATAGCCAAGCTCATTTCTTTACGTTGTCCATGAGGGCTTTCAGTGTGCCCTCTCTGGCACGCTAGAAAACGCTGGCTAACTTGGTGTGGCAAGGTTCATTCACAGCTTCATGGCTCCACCTACTTAATTTGACAGAATTGCTGCAAGAATTAATTTGAGATTTTAGCTGAGCAAACTGGAAGGTTCCATAACATGTAAGGTATCTCCGTGGCCTGGATATCATTTTTCTCAATACCACCCTTACAAAGAAGGGAGTAACTTGAAGGAAAGTCTTATATAATAACAGAATTATATAAATTATACATGACTAAAGTTAACAAAGGGAGACAAGAGGGGTGTGCAGAGATAAATTCCTCCCTTACGCAGCAGCCTTCTTCGTGGCGAAACCTCAGCTCCATATGTCTGTAAGCTTGGGAATGCACAGCCCTGTCTGGGAAGACCAAAAGGGGAGGACCAAGTATTCATTCAGGAATGTAGGGAACCAACCAGTTGTTAAACACATCAGTATTAAAAAGTAAATGACTTAAAGTTCAATAATTTAGATTAAAAACAAAGGTAATAAATGGCCAAATTTTATCACTTCCTAGTTCTTTAACAATATTTTATTATTTCATGTGGCCTTAAGTTTGTTTATGTCTGTATGGTTAAATTGCTATACACTGTTATGCTACTGTGACTGTCTTCCTGGTTGTGGACCACTGGTGTCATAGTTGGTACTTTGGAAAATGTCATGGTAGGAGTATCTATCTCGGTACCTTGGTGACTGACAAACTGCAAAACCAAGTCACCAAGGACACCAAGTGGTGGGGAGGTGAATGGCTTGCCCCGCATCAAGCAATGACTTAGAGCCAGCTCTAGTTTCCCGACCCCTTTTCACAGACTAGCTCTTTCCGGGACACTGATGTTGTTTCATCAAACTCATGCTGATGATGGAAACAGACGCCCAGGGTGGCCTGCGTTGCTGCTGTCTTTCTCTCAGTGAGAACCTGTCTCCTACCCTTCTGCTAGCAGGCATCAGGAGGCTTTGTCTGTTGAGGAGACTCTGACCACCTATGTCCTCATCAGACCTCGTCCTTACATTCTTTCAGACATCTCCCTGGACTTTTGTTGTCTAACACAGCCTCATTAAGTGCAAAGGAAATGTTCAGCACATGGAGGGTTTGGCATATGGGTGGGGTGACGGATGTTAACTTTGGAAAGCTCCAGATGGCTGTCTTGTAGAAAAGCTGTCAAAGGGTGAAGAGAGGACTTCACTGAGAGGACTTTGCACCATGACTTTTTGTACTCCTTCAGGAGCAGAGCAACACAGAAGATGAGTGCAAGGAGGGAGGAGGTGGCCTTCTGGGAGAGGCTCACTGTGCAAGTGAAATGATTTTAAGTCATTTGGTACCATGTAAAGCTGCAGTCCTGGAAGAAACCCAGAGACCATTGTAGCTAGAACCTCATTTCACAGATGAAGAAACTGAGGCCAGAGACAGGAAATGTTTAGAGCCAAGTGCATTGTTAGTGAGTAATTAATGGTGCTGTATTCAAACACAGGTGTGATATTGTGATGTAACAAAAAATATATGAGTGTCTCTGGTCTCTGCCCCTGGTTCCTGGCACACAGCCCATAAAACCACTGGTTTTACCAGAGAGTGATAAGATTGGTTTTTGTGTGCCAGTGAGATGACTGGTGCCTGGGGGCCCCTAGATAGTTTCAGGGTGGGGATTGGTCACCATGATGGCCAAGTCATGATTAGAAGGTTGGGACTTTCAGCCACATTCCCCAGTCCCTGGGGAGAAGAGCTGAACTGAAGGTTGAGTTGATCACCAACAGCTGATCATATAATCAATCTTGCCTGTGTAATGAAGCCTTCATAAAACCCCCCAAACGACTGGGTTCATCGAGCTTCTGAATAGTGGAACATGTGGAGGTGGGGTTCCTAGAGAGGCATGGAAGCTCTGTACCCCTTCTCACATACTTACTCCTTTGTATTTCTCTATCCACATCTTATAACACCTTCCTGGCTACCTCAGTAGGTAGAACATGATACTCTTAATCTAATATCCTTTATAATAGACTGGTAAATGTAAGTAAAGTATTCACTCTACATTCTATGAGCCTCTGTAACAAATTAGTCAAACCCAAGGAGGTATAGTGGGAGCCCCCAACTATAGGTAGTGGGTCAGAAGCACAGGTTATAACCTGGGGCTGAGCCTACCATCAGAAGTGGGGGACAATCTTGTGGGCCTGAGCCCTCAAAATGTTGGTTCTGACACTATGTCCAAGTAGGCAGTAAATTATAGGACACCCCACTGATGTGTGCTGGAGAATTATTTGGTGGCGGTGGTGGGGTTCGTGGTGAAAACCCCACACATCTGGTCACAGAAGTATGCTGAGATGAAAAACTGCCTTCTCGTCAGAGTAGATCTCTTGGAAAGTTTCTTTTCTAGGAACAGAAGTGCAGCTTGGTCTCTTGACTTCAGATACAATTTGAAATTTATGGAGCTGTTACTTCTTTTAAAAAGTAATCTATTATATATATTCCTGGAAGTATGCTGAACACTATGAAATGAATTCAATAAACACAGTTTCTGCCATTTGCAGTCTGACTTAGCTTAAAATTGAGAAATGGACATAGACAGCAAAGGGGCTTAGGCTTAGACAATGGATAGATGGGCAGAATTTGCATCCTTGACTGGGAATGATGAATGTTAGCTCAATGTAGTGAGGAAGGCACAGATTTGAGAAGGCTCACGTTCAAATCCTGTCTCTGCTGTTTATTAGCTGTGTGACCTTGAGTAACCACTCAGCCTCTCAGAACCTCAAATTCCCTATCAGCTGCAGGTGATTATAATATTGAGGATGACTGTAAGGATTGAACAGATGTCTGTAAAGTGCAAAGTACAGCACCTGGACCATAATGGGTGCTTAAGTAATGGTAAAGCAGCTCGTTATTTTAGGGATAGACAGTGCAAGGTGCAGGGGTGACAAGGGCCCAAAGCATGGAACTGGGGAAGAGAATTACTTACCTATCTGTTTTTGGTCACAATAACAGCAAGAAATCCTCATGTTAGCATTTTTCTTTATAATTTATAGGTTTCTCTGAGAGACAAAGCAGTAACATGCATTCATATTTATTCAGTTTAGATTTATTGTTCCAGGCACATTCTAGCTGATCAGGCTATAGTGATTGTATTAGTCTGCTTTGCTTTAATATAAAGAAATACCTGGGGCAGGCTGATTTAATAAAGGAAAGAGGTTTATTAAACTCACAGTTCTGGAGATTCCAGGGCATGGTATGGGAACTGGCTTGACTGTGCTGAGAGCCCTGCGGTAGGTGCTAGCACAATGGCAGGAGCATGTATGAGAGGAGGTTCAAGGTGGTTTTCATTGCAAGTAGCTATCCTGAGAGCTCAGGGGTTCCGCGAGAACTACTTTAATCCCTGAGGCAGTGCCTAAGGACCTCCATTAAAACACCAGCTATTAAAGGTTCTACCACCTCCCAACATCACCACACTAGGGGCCCAGCTGAACACATCAGCCCTTGGGGGACAAATCACATTCACACCATGGCTGCAGTGCACAGCCAAAGGCTGGCAGATAATGCAAGATCCTGGGCTCTGACTCTGGAATCTCTAAACTGGTATGTTTTCAGCCCTCACTCTTCTTGTAATTCAGGGAAGGTATAGAACACCCAAAATGTTCAGAATTTTGAGGCAAAGAAAGGCAGTGATTAGGGGGATGCTGTGTGCTGACTCATTCTGTGGCTTTCTGCAGTACTGGGGCAGGGTAGGGTCACCTATGGAGGTCTCTTTCCTTGACATCCTTCCCAGACTTGGTGCGCACCCATTCTGGGCTCGTGAAGGCTCAGTCCCACAGGACAATTGCTTCTGGGCTGCTGCTCTGGGCTCTGTTCCAGGCAGACGCTGGCATTCACCCAGTCGGAGCCACAGTGCAACAAGCGAAAGACAGGACAGGTGCTGCATGTCAATGACAAGAAAGAGATAGAAAACACCCAGCTCTGCTGGTCTACAGGACCCCAGAGTGGCTGCTGGGGCCTTGCCTGAGAACATGGGTATGAAGGTGTGTACCCAGGGAGCCTGGGCAGGAACAGAGAGACCACACCTGCCCAGCGACAATGGAAGAGGCATGTATGTTGGGGCAAATGTGTCTAGAGTGTGGATCTGTGAGCATGTTTGTGGCACGGGTGTTGGAGTGCATGCTGTGTGTTGTGGGAGTGGTGGGTGAGTGTGAATGTGTGTGTGAGCTACATGAATCCTGGATGTAAATAGAAAGCAGAAAGACTGATGTTATAAGCGACAGGCAGAAACTTCACAGACGAACTCGCTGTGTGTGAACCTGTGCGCTCTGCCTGTGTGTGTCACTGGTATGTGTGTCTTATCTAGTGTTTTGTGTGTTTAAAGGGATATATGAGCAGATGTGTTGAGAACATGCAGTTGTACATGTGAATATTCAGGGCTGTTGTGGCCTGAATATTGGTGTCTTCACAAAACTCACATGTATGGACCTAATCTAAAGTGCTCAGTATAGAGAGAAAGGAGTTTTTAGGGGTGAAACTAGGGACCTTATAAAAAAGCAGTGGCCTTGCCCCTCCTGCCACGTGAGGACAAAGCACTAAGGGGCCATCATTTAAGCGGAGAACAGCCCTCACCAGATGCTGAATCTGCTGGGGGCCTTGATCTGAGACTTCCCAGACTCCAGAGCTATGAGAAATAAATATGTGTTCTTCATGAAGTTCCTGAGAAAATCTGTGTAGTGGGCTGAGGGGCTAAGTCAGACGCATTCTGCGTGTACCTATGTGAAGCTGGTGTGTTCTGGCCGGGACTGTAGACAGGATTCTAGTGTGGGACCATGACAGATTCCTGTTTCCTATAGGGCCAGGATCCTCTCACCTGTTACAATGTACTTGTGCTGAGTGAGACCCTAAAGATTTATGTAAATCAAATAAGGCTTTAACCACTATCTTAGTCCCTTTTCTGTTGCTAAAACAAAATACCGGAGGCTGAATTTTTTTTATAAAGGGATTTACTAGCTCACAGTTTTGAAGCCAGAAATCCCACAATCTCATGGCCCCACCGGATTGGCTTCAAGTGAGGGTCTTTATGGTAGAAGTCTGTGCAAGGGAGAAGGCTTTTGAACCAACATATGGCAAGAGAGGAAATAAGAGAGGGGACAGACTCTTTCTGAAGAACCTACTTTCCAGGGAATGAATCCATGGGTGCAGGACCTAACTCACTCTAAGTCCAGCCTTAATCCCTCAGTAGGATGATCCTAACCCACTCACCTCCCACTAGGCCCCACCTCTGAGGGGCCCCAGCTCTTTTCTCTACCATAACATTGAAGACCACACCTCTATTACAGGAACCTGTAGGAGACAAACCTTATCAAGCCATAGCAGACTCCTCCATGGTATCACTAGCTACTCAACCCCAAGCCACCAGACACACTTCCATTCTTGGCCTTACCAGGAAGGACCGTTGACTCACAGGGCTGGATAATGCAAAAGACTATCATTGCCTTCCCTTATTCCGAACCCCAAAGAAACGGGCCTGAAGCTGAAACTAAACAGTTCATACCAGCTGCACTCGCAAAGCTGTGACACAGGCATGCTAGTGTCCCACAGGGGGCCTTGAGGGGTGGTATGGAAAGCCCAGATAATTTCCCCACCACCCTGTTGTCTTCTGCAAACTGCTTACTCTATCAGGACCCCTCCTGCTCTGGGGCTGCTGCTCCTTATTTGTTCATTTCTCTCTGCTTTTGTCTAATCAGGTGCAGGAGCTGTCGAAACTGACAATAGAATTGCCTGGCGCGCAAGATTCTGTCAATCTCCATTAGGAGCCCAGGGAAAGAACCACCAAAGCACAGGGACACCTTGGTGCTCTTACTGTAACCAAATTCACTGTGAGAGCAAACAAAACAACCTTCCCTCCAGACGCCACCCAGGCCCAATGAGTCAACCTGGCTGCCACCCCTCACTTGCCATCCCAAGAAGTCAGAGCCCCTGAGGGTGGTGGGCCCCAAGCTGAGGGCATCATCCGGGCTCACCTTTCCCTGGAGGGGATCTGCCCAAGCTTGGTTCAAAAGCCCTCCTGCAACTGAATGACCTATGACACCGCCAAGGTCTCCCCCAGCTTGATATAGTTTCCTGGGTGACTTATGTCCTCCTGACCCTTCTGGTTTTGAGCTGCTGGAGAGTTACTTGGTACATGGACCATCCTTCTGGTCCTCTGCCCTCTGTATGCTTTCTTCAGTTCCCACAATTTCAACTCATTGTGGAACTGTCTCTTTTCATTCAAAGGTTAGTCTTTTCAACATGGTGCCAGGACAGTTGGACAAACATATGCAAAAAGTGAATCTCAACCTAAACTGTATCACATGTGCAAAGATTAACTCAAAATTAATTTTGAGTGGATCATATAAACCCTCTATAAAATGTAGGATTATACAATTTCTAGAAGGAACATATAGGAGAATATCTCTGTGACTTTGGTTATGGACAGAGGTTTTAGATAAAAGGCCAAATGCATAATTCATAAAAGGTAAATTAGGTATTATCAAAATTTAAAACTTTAGCAAATGACATTGCTAATAAAATACAAATACAAGCCATAGGTAGGAAGTAAATATTTGCGAATCACATTTTTTGACAAAGTGCTTTTATCTAGAATATATAAAGTACAATCAAGCTGGATGTGGTGGGACATGCCTGGAATCCCAGCACCCTGAGAGGCTGAGGCACAAGGATCAAAAGCCAGGGTCCAAGGGGCTGGAGATTTAGCTCAGTGACACAGCCCCTGCCTGGCAAGTGCAAGGCTGTGAGTTCGATTCCTGGTACTGGAAAAAGCAACAATAACAAAAAACAAAAGCCAGAGTCCAGCCTGGTCAACTTAATGACTTAAGAAGACCCTGTTTTAAAAAATACAAAGGTTGGGGAGTGCAGCTCAGGGTGAAGACCCTGTATTCATTCCCAGTACCACAAAATCCCAAAACAAAACTCAAAGCTCAACAATAAGAAAGCAAAACCCACTGAAAAAAGAAAACAGACAAAAGATTCGAACAGGTACTTCTCCAAAAAAAGATACAGGGATGGCTAAAAATGCATAAGGAAAGATACTCAAAATTCATCCAATGGAAACTACAATGAAATAATACTACAAATCTATTAAAATATCAAAAATATGAGTGTACCTATACACTGACAGTGCCAAGTGCTGGCAGGATTGTAAACACCCCCCCCCTTACATGCAAGAGGCAAAGCAAACAATATGGTAGCTACTTTGAAAAAGAGTCTGGCAATTACTTGCAAAGCTAAACATACTAATCATATATGATTCTACAGTTCCACTCTTCTTTGCTGAAGAAAAATGAGACCTGAATGGAAATGCTCACAGCAGCTTTATTTATAACTGCGCAAAACTGGAAACAACCTCAATGTTCTTTAACTTGCAAATAGATAATCAAACCATGGTACTTCTATAGAATGAAATACTACTCAGAAATTTTTTTAAAAAAAAAGAAGGACCGGTTGACATAACAGAATGGATGAATATCAAATGTATTTTGCTAAATAAAAGAAATCAGATGTAAAAGTTTATATACTGCATGATTTATGTGACATTTATATGATATTCTAGAAAATTCTGAAACATTCTAAAGAGGCATAACTATAAGGACAAAGAAAGAGAGCATGGTGGCTGCAGTAGGTAGGGGTAGGGACTGACTCTAAAGGGCAGGGCAGGGGAGTTTTAGAGTAAAGGAGTTGTTCTTTCTGGATCCTGACTGCAGTGTGGGTTCATAATCCCATGGTTCGCCAAAATCTATTGCACGCTACAACAAGGAAAGCAAATTTCACTATACGAATATTTAAAGACTGGCCAGAAAGTTGGAAGAACTTTCTAACTTACCAACTAATAAATAAGCCAAACTGTGTTATAAGTAAATCATAGCTAGCCAGACATGGTGGTGCATACCTGTAAACCCAGCACTCAGGAGGCTGAGGCAGGAGGATCACTATGAACTGCATAGTGAAACCGTGTCTCAAAAAAAAAACAAGAAAAAAAATGAATCATAACTGAAATAATAGCATAAATGGGAAAGGAAATAACCTAAATTACTGGAAAACAGCTTTAAAGCAAAAGCACTGCACACAAGTACTGTGCTCCAGTCAGGAAATTTGCTTCCTGCAGGTGTATGGGTTGGCAATTCTAAAACAGCTTTGCTGGAAACATAGTAGGGTTGGAGAAACACATAAATATGGCCACTTCTCATTGCAATAGGCGTGTTGCCTAAGGTACTACAAATATGGGCTAAGCGAATGCCATGCTGCAACTTTGCTCAGAGGGAACGTACGGGGTTAGGTGCCTGTGAGCCCCTGGTCACTGTATTTTCAACAGCCAATCAATACTTCCCCTTGTTGATGTGTGTTTTTGTTTAAAGACACCTTACTCCCTGTGTACTGCTGATTCATTACCACTGAACCCTTATAACTCGCACCAGAATGAAGCTCGCCTAAGCCACGTATTTCTTCTGCAATGTACATCATAGCCTTCTTGTGCTCAGAAGCGCTGAACAATATTTTAGCACCATGTTTGGGGAGCATTTTAAAGAGGGAACCCACCAAAATAAACAAAAAACATAGCACTAAATGCTGTGAAAAAAGGGCACTTGTTCATGTAGGAGAACTGAAGTCAGACCATGTGGCTTCCCTGATGTCACACAGGAATGAGCATACTGGGGCCTCATAAATCTTTTTTTTTTTTTTCTTTTTTTTTCATGGTAGGGGGATGATTACTGAGCATTCAGTCTAGGGCCTTTGCCCTGAGCTGAATCCCCAGGTCCCCCCCTTTTTTTAAATTTGGACACAGGGTCTTATTAAATTGCTAAATTGGCCAGACTGGACTCAAACTTGTGATCCTCCTGCCTCAGCCTCCCAGAGTTCAGGGATTACAGGCAAGTGCCACCACACCATGTTGTAGCAATCTTTTGACATTCTGGACATGTCTGGAAATGACTGCCAAAGTGCCGTGCATACTGATTTGGGGGATTACAAAGAAATTTTATCTAATGGAAGAATTTCCAAATGCAGTACTGACTCCATGAATAGCAAGGATCAACTGTGTATTGGAGATAATGACAGCCAGGCCAGGAGAATAAGACATCATCTGTGAGGTCAGTGACATTTGCTGAGTGCAATAGATTTCCTGGAGTTGAACTCAGGGTTGAATAGAAGGACTCTCAGAGACCAAGCCGCCACTACCTCCTTTAAAAAGGACAGCACAGGCCGCAGAGGGAGGTGGGCTCTCGGGTCATACTTGGGTCACACTAGGCTTCCCATACCTAGTTGCCTCCTTTTGCTTTTCCAGGATTGGAGAGTTTGCCTGGTGTTAGGATGGGGGTCAGGACGCTTGAAATCCAGGCCACACTTTACCCAGACAGATCACTGTCTTGCACCAGTAGAAAGAAGCTCTTGGCAGCAAGCACAGCCTCTCTTTCCGGCAGCAGCACTCAGGCTGCAGGTGATCTCATCTATTCTCATTACTGTAAGTACCATCTATATGCAAATCTATACCTCCAGCCTAGACCTCTTCCCCTGAACTCCAGACTCCAATTTCCAACCGCCATCTCTGCTCTGCCACCTGGTTATCTCGGGGCATCTCAAATCTAACATCTCTCAGCAGAACTTCCCTCCCCTCCCCCACCCGTGCCTGCTCCTCTCTGTTCTTCCCCATCTTAGCGGATGGCTCAGTCTAGTGCCGGGACACCACCCTCAAATCCTTCCTTTCCCTTCTTTCCTACACACAACCCAGCCGTCAGTTCTGTTGGCTCCCAGGGCTTCTTACCATCTTCATCTCCACTGTTACCACTTGTCCTGGGCCCTCTGAGAGGAGCATTTGCAAACCTCCAGAACTGCTGCGCTCTGATCTCTCCTACCCCATCCTCTCCACCCTCTTCCAGCCACATGGCTCCTAGCAGATCCCAGACACCAGGCACACTGTGCCCCAAGGCTCTTTCCCCAGAGAGCAGGTTTGTGGCTCATCCACACCTCCACCCTGGTCTGGGGCAAGCAGGAAGTTTGCAGTGGAAGCCTCAGCTTGCCAGGCAGCAGAGTCAGGCCTGCTCCTGCAGCTCTGCTCAGTTGTCTCCAGTGTGCCCTAACACCTCGATGGAACTGCACCTTCCCATTGCTCTCTGGCCTCTACATCCTGGTTTTTCTTTGTACCCCTCGTGGCCACCTGCTATGATACATTCATTTGTTTGCGAATGGCCCACTCCCCTTCCCTAACTCTAGATTGGACGCTAATATCTAATTGCTTCACTGTTACAGTCCCTATTCCTAGAATACTGCCTGGAATTCAGTAAGCACTCTTTTTTTTCCTTTCCTTCTTTGTTAGTGAGTGAATGAATGAACAGATAGGTTTGCATTTAAAGCCAGAACCTCCCTTCCTCCTGCCTGCCCATGAGGGTCACAAGGAGAGGACAGGTTTCCCCAGGTACCAGGAACTAGGCCCCTCTTAGGAATTCTGGGAGCACACTGCCACTGCAAAGGCTATGATATGAAACCGACCAACGTTTCCTAACAGCTCTGCTTGCAGAGGCCCGGGGACTTCTAGCAATATAAAATAACAAAAGCTGCATCTTGGGATTTGGGGCTGCTCCTCCTATCCCTCCCATACCTCGAGGACTTGGGCAGCACCCCGGCCAGCCCAGCAGCTCAGCTGCTTGCCTCAGACCCACTCCCCTTCGGAGCCAACTTCTTCCCACCCCATGCAGACGTTCCCAGAGCTCATCTCGAGCCTTCTGATTTGCATCTCCAAAGAAATAAAATAAATTCCAGTAAACGCTGTTTATTTTTCCTTCTGTTTGCCCCAAGGCGGGGCTGTTGTGGGTCCCAGATACAGAGTGGGTAATCGAGGCAATTTCTGTGGTTAGGGGAGCCAGCCGGAGACTTCAGGAGCCTTCACAATAAAGGAGGGGGGCTGCAACTCCTGTTTGAGAGTGATGGGGGGCGGTGGAGGGAAAGATAAATGACAACAAAACCTGCCTGACACAATTATAGCCACATTTGCATAACAGAGACTGAGCACTCGCTTAGAAGGAGTGGTAATTAGATTCTCCGGTGATTAGGGACACTTTCCAAATGTGGGCAGAGGAGATGAAAATCCAACCTTGAAGCGGAAAAGGGATGTGCAGAATTGCGAATGCACAGAATTGAAGAACACTTGCGGGTGGCAGTAGGGAAGGACTCACAGAACTAAAGGACTCCAGGTGCATGCACACAAACATACACACACACACCCTCCCATCGCCTGGCCAGCCAGGGCTTCAGGTCTGCTGCTTGAAGTGGGACGCAAAGGGGACAGTGTGGGCCACCCACTCACCTGCCTGGGTAGTGCCAGGCTTTATTCCAAATCAGCTGTGTGACCTTGTTGTCCAGTTGTCTCCCTGAGGCCCAGTAACTCCCCTGTGAGTAGTCTGTTTTTCAGCATGTAACAGAATAATTGAGGTAAGCTAACTTTGTAAAGAAAAGAGGTTTGTTTAGTTCATAGTTCTGGAGACTCAAGGGTATAGCGCTGGTCTTGGGTTAGCTCATGGCAGATGGCATCACAACAGTGGTAGTGTGTATTTAGTTACCTTTCTATTGCTGGGACAAAATATGTGACGTACACAATTTAAGGAGAAAAGATTTATTTGGGCTCACGGTTTCAAAAGATTCAGTTCATGGTTGACTGGTTCTAAGGCAGAACAATTATGGCAAAAGGGCATGATGGAGGAAAGCTGCTCACTCATAGCAGGAGGGAAGAAGAGAGCAAGGGAAGAGCTAGAGGAGGGAGAGGCCAGGGACTAGTACAATCCCCAAGATCTCAGCCCTCTGGCCCATGCAGACAAACCCAGAAGTGTGCTGTACTAATCTCCTAAGCATCTCTCAAACCCATCAACTTGATGACCAAAATTAACCATCATAGAACATGTGTGGAGGAAGACATCCCACGTCTAAATAGGACACTCCCACAAGGGGTCAGGAGTCCCAGGAGAGCTACCTTAATCTCTCTGATGGCAGCTCCTCCAATGACCTAAGGACCACCCAGCAGGTTCTGCTCTTTAGAGATCTCACCACTGCTCAACACTGCTACATAGGAGGTCTGTCTCCCAAAACACGAACCCTTGGGGAGCGTAAATGATAACAGAGGGCTACTTGATCAAGGTTAAATGAGCTGCTATCAGGAGAGGGTGTGGAGGTTAAACAGAACCTTCCCCAACTCCCTCCCTAATGTATGTCCACATGAATCCCTTCACAGAGGAGGGGTGTTTAAGGTGAGCCCACAGGCAACCCTTAGAAGGGAATGAGGTTGGCAAGCTTGTGGTCAGTGTGTGTGGCCAAGAGTGTTAGGCCTAGGAATGTTAGAAGATATGATTTTAAATCAGCTCTTCTTCTCCCTAAGCCCCAATTCCCACTTTCTCCTCTCCCAAAAAACATGACATCATAGAGATTATTGTTTTTGGGGGGGTTGTTTTTGTTTCTATTTTTGAGAAAGAGTCTTGCTTTGTAGTTTATCCTGGCCTTGAACTCATTGTGCATCCCAGGCTGGCCTCAAATTTGAGGCAATCCTCCTGCCTCTGCTTTCTGAGTACTAGGATTACAGGTGTGCCCACCATGCCCAGATCGTAGAGATCATTTGAATACAATATTTATGCACATATAAAAACCATTTCCAGAAGTGCTTGGGTTATGAATTCCTTGATGACGAGGACCAGATTTTTATTGTTTTTAATATCATTTTTAATTCTTGGGATTTAGCACATAGTGGGTGATCAGGAAATGTTTAGTGGATGACTAACCATCTTTGACATTTGCTTCCTCTCTAGTGCTGGGGCCTCTTTCAAATCAGACATCTTGACCTAGGCCTATGGCTGCTATGACTCAGCAGTGCATTAAGGGACTTTGGGGATGTGATCCTCCCTGCAGGATGCTGGCCCTAATGTCCTTGGTTTCTAGGAACAGTGAGAGGCTTCTGCAAGTTGAATGAACACATGCATACACACCCACATGCACACGCACACACACATACATACACTGTAAGGGATTCAGCCCACCTCTTAAGTGGACTCTGGCATTAGAACATAATTGCTATGATTAGAGAAGAATGAGTCAACATTTTGTTCTTCTTTAAAGGGGGTGGCTGTGTGTGTATGTGTGTGTGTGTGTTCATTTAATCTGTGATTGTAGAAGTATTTCTGCAAGTCAAGTATTAGTTGAAGCAAAGAGTTTGTGTTCAGCTGGTTTCCATGGTAACTCATCAGCTTCTTTGCTTCCCTTGCTCTCCCTCTGTTACGCAGATACTCCTTTCCAAACAGAAGGACCAAGATGAGTGAAAGGGAGCAGGGGCCCATCCACGGCTTTGAGCTACTCCAAGACACCATGGTTGAGGAGCTGTGACGTCTGCCACCGGGGAGCAGGGCATAGAGGTGGTGGGCAAGGGGCCCCTGCTCCAAGGTTACCCCCTTTTCAGGTTCCTGACAGTCCAGCTGATGCTGCAGGCAGAGTGAGCCCAGGGGCTTAATTATATGCTTGGGATTCCATGTTCTCCAAGATCAGGTATTAGTTTTTAAAATAGAAGGACAGCACGAGGCTAGAAGGAAGCCAGGAGCTGGTGGGAAATGGAGAGGAGAGGGACGGAGATAGTTGCAAAAAGAAAACAACTTTCTGACCTTTTGCTCTTTTGAGCAAACAAGAATCTCCAGAGAGCATAGACAAAGGCAAAAAGTCAGAAGACTGGGACTTCGGCTTAGAACAAATGTAGGCTTAGCCTAGACATTTCCCAGTTTGGAGGTCACCTATTTGATGACACAAGACATATATCCTATAAAATCAATAGAATTGATAAATGTGGGAATCTGTACATTCTCCCTGAAGTGTATACTTAAAATTCCATTATTTTTCTTAATATTTTATAATACAACCAGCCGGTTGCTTAGAGTAAGAGGACACCTCCAGAGAATCACAGACCTAGGTTCTATTTAGCCTAGACAACTACCGTACGTGCCAAGCATGACTCCAATCCCATCACATGTATTGATTAGCTCATTTCCTCCCTACAAAAGCCCTTTGCTGAAGATCCTATTAAGAACCACCACTTTATGGGATGGAGTTGGAGGTACAGAAAAGTTCAGTAAGTTGTCCAAGGTCACACAGCAAGCAAGTGGCAAAGCCAGGATTCAAAACTCCAGTTTGTGTTTGGGACTACTTCGCTGACATAGCTGGCAGAGAGCTTAGAGTACATCTCATCCACCCATCTCACTTTGCTCAGAGGAACCCCAAATCCAGTCTGTGACTTACCCAGGTCCTACAGCCTGTGAGGTGCAGATGTCTAGGAAACTGCCTGGATACTAATCAAGACAGCTCCTACCCCTTCTGGAAAGGACAACAAGGCAAAGTTCTTGCCTCCAATCCCAGCTTCCTCCCACTCCCAAGGTGCATGGCCCTTGCTCCCTTCCCTGTGAACTGCCCCTCCCCAAATGTCCCCATCTGCCTGTCTAAGCCTCGCCTTCCGGGTGAAGGGGAGGAGGATCTGCCCAGCAGTCCTGCTAGAAATGACAGCGCCGCCCACTGCCCTGTCATCTCTGCTTCGCTCATCCCTGTCAGACACCTCCCAGCTCCCAGCTGTCTGTCAGCAGCTGCTCCGGGATATAAATAACCAGCCGTTGGCAGAGGCACCCTGGCAAAGAGGGGCGGGGGGAGCGAGGAGACAGATCGGGGTGGTGACAGGCAGTGAAGAAACACAAGGGTCATCCTTTGGGCTCAGATATTCCAAGCTGCTCCTCAGAGGAGCTAGCTGAAGCCGGGAAGGCAAGAGGGAATTTGGGTTTAGCAGGAAGCAGCTTAGTAGAGGGAGGAGGCCAGTAAACCAGCTCTGTCACTGTGTCCCAGGCTTTCCATCTGCCTGGAGTCTGGTGTGGAGTGCACTACTCTAATCCTTCCCTACACCTCCTCCTGATTCCGTCCCTCCCTCCCTTTGTTCCTTCCTTCCCTCCTTTTCTTACTCCTTCCCTCCTTCTTTCTTTCTTGAGATGGGGTCTTACTGCGTAGTCCAGGCTGGCTACCAACTCTAGATTAGGCTGACTTCAAACTTGATCATCCCACCTCCCAAGTGATGAGATTACAGGCATGCACCACTACGCCCCACTTCGTGTCTCCTGAATCTTAAGGAAGTGTGTGGGACTCCTCGCCGTGGGCCTCATGGAGTGGAAGGATGCTAGTGCCTTGCAGAGAAGATGGTCCCGGAGAGGAGAGGGCCCTAAGCTGGATGCAAGCACAGAGCGGGGTCAGAAAAGAGAATGAGAGGAAACTTTGGGCAGAATGGGAAGGACAGAAGAACTGAACATCCCACCAGCATTTATCAGGCCCCTGTCAGATGTTGGGTGCATCCATATGCATCTCATTTCATCACCCACCCACAATCCCAGGGCATCATCTCCCCTACACACACAGGATCACTGGAGTGTTGAGATCAGGAGAAAGCAGGGCTGCAGGGACCTATGAGGATCACCAGGTCAGTTCCCACATTCTGCTGGGGAGACACAAAGGACTTAGTGATATGCCCAAAGTCACATGGCCAAGCAGTGGCAGGCTGGCTAGAAACGCCTCACCAGCACCCAATAGCCATTGCAGCTGCCACCCTCTTCCTCTGGGGCCAGCGGCTGATGGCAGCTGGATTGGTACAGTGAGTCACCTTAGCAAAGTCATATGAGAAGCTCTCGTGCTTAGTTGACGTTAAGGGAAAGGTATCCAAACTGCTGCCCGCAGGCCTCATGAGGGCCTGGGCAGCTCACCATGCAGCCCCACAAGAATGTGGACTTTAAACATTATCTTGAACTGTATTTTCCGTTACTGGATTGTGTGGTGCTTGGCTGCAGAGGAGTGGCGGGACCGCTGTGTTGGAGAGGGTGCTGTGTGGCGCTGACACCATTTCCCATGCCTGCCCCATGCAGGCAGTTTCTGTTGCCCTCCTCTTTTTAATGTTACAACGAAAAACATTAAAAACGGAAGTTTGTTACATATATACATTAACTATTTTATACATTTTATTTTATTTTATTTTATTTTTTTTGGTTTTTCTCCGGTACCGGGAACCGAACTCACGACCTTGCGCTTGCCAGGCAGGCGCTTTGCCGCTGAGCTAAATCCCCAGCCCCTATTTTATACATTTTATACGCAGCCCAGTTCCTGTTCACTCAGTGCTGCTCAAACAAGACAGCAGGCTGGACACCCATGCTTCAACAGGACCTATTTTTATGGCTGGCTGGCCGCCTGCCTTCCCAAAGCCTCTCGAGACCGTGGCCCTCTCTCGTGTGCATCAGAATCACCTGCGAGGTGGCTAAAACAGACAGCAGGGAGCCACCCCAGGGCTTCTGGAACAGTAGATGTTATTTAGACTTTCAATTTTGTAGGTAGTATGGTGTTTTGATGTTTACGAGCCTTTCTGGCTGGGAAGAGACTGCACATCCCACAGTTACCCAGCTTCTTAGAGCAAAGGGCTTAGTGGAGTACATCTCTGGTGCGTAAATTAGCCAGTTGGGCTACACCTTCTCCACTGGCCCTACACCTGAGGAAGCATATTCCTCTGCTTAATCAATCCAGGGCAGGAGACCAGGCAACTGGGACCACACACAGGCTGAGCCTATTAAAATATCCAAACCAGCTGATCCTAAACCATCCCACCCTGCTCCTCTCCACACAGCTCCCTGAAGTTGTGGCCTGGCCTCCTCCATCCTGCCCCTCTGCCACCCACACTGTCTGCGAGACCCTGTAGGACATGCCCTGCCTTCTGTCCCTAGGACCTGTGGGCATGATACACTAGTTTCCTGAGCCTCTACTGCCCACTGCTGACTGTTACATAAAGACCATAGACACTGGGTCTGTAGCAGAGCCTGAGAATTTGCATTTCTACCAAGCACCGCCCCCACCTCCCTTGTTGCTTTGCGAACTCTTGGTAGAAAGGATTTGAAGTCAACTGGAGGAGTAGATGAATTTGCACAGGGAGGCGCTTGAAAGGAAAAAGGTGGAGAAGCCAATCCCTTACTCTGATGCACTAGGTGCTGCCACGAGGGGCGGTGCTGCCCTCAGACACAGTTGGTAGGAATGGCCACCCAGGGCCGGGCAGGCAGGGTGCAACGAAGTGGGGCCTGGGCACCAGCAGCATCAGAGTCCTGGGGAAGATGGTGGCGATGCAGATGGGGAGGCTCTCCCCAAGACCTACTGAACCAGATGGTCTGAGTGTGGCATCCAGTCTGTGATGGATGCTCTCTGGGGAGTTCTAGTGGAAATAACACTTGGGTATCAAGATCCATCATCCTTGTTCCTCCCAGAGCCTTCAGGGCCTGAGCAGGGAGCAGCTTGCTCTGGCCTATAGTGTGGCTGTCCCCAGGGAGCTCCTGTCTGGTAGAGGTGATACAACTCTTGTCTTCAAGGAGTTTGCAGAATGAAGAGTAAATATTAGTCATAGCTCTTTGTTGCCATTACTGAACTCCTTTCATGTGATGGGAAGTAGGGCCCCTGAAAGCTCCAACCTAAGTTGTTTCACAGTTCAACGCCCAGAGGAAGAGTCCTGTACCCTAACAGCAACTCTGGGAAAAGGCACAGTCTATCCTTGCCTGGGCCACTTAGCCATCCCTGTGGACAGGTGCTGGTGGTGGACAAGTGGCGGATGGGAGCCTGTGATCTACACAGAACGGACCAGCCATGGGATAGAGTTCTGGTATGGGGTGGGGGCAGGGCAGCAAGCTATCTGGACAGACAAAAATACAGCTCCAGACTGCTGAGGAGGCTGGGCACGTAAATCCAGCACAGCATCTCGACAAGGGGCACACAGAGCAGGAGCGAGTGCAGATCAATACGCTAGAGTGCACTTAAATGCTGAGAAGATCTTGGTGTTTGAGGTCAGAGGGAGTTAAATGGGGAGGGCTTGTAGGAGGAGATCAATCTTGACCAGGAATTGGAAGACAGAGAGCAACAGGTCTTTGGGAAACAGAAGCCTGAGGGGTGCTGGTAGATGGCCAGGGATAGGAATAGTAAGAGCGGCGGGGGGGTGGTACAATGAGGAGTGAGCGAATAATTTCTTGGAGGATGCCGGGGACCTGTGGCCTACCATCCCACAACCCTAGCCCAGGCCCCTCTGCTCTCTGTGCATCAGAGGATGTCCCCTCCACCCCCAGTGGTTGTGTCCAGCTCTCGGGAACCTGAGAAAGGAGCAGAGTGTGGAGTGTGAGGGAGAAGATGGGCAGCCCTTACTGTTGTCATGGCAACACAGACAAATCCAACTGTGCCGTAAACACCAGCGTGTGTGAGTCTTTTTCTAAGCTGGAGTCCCAGCACAGAAAGGAACAGGGGCCGCAGAGCACAGGGTGTGGGAATCACCCAGAAAGCCTGCATCCATCCTGGCCACTGCACTGGGGCTCTGGAGGCTCCTTTCAGATGCCACCTGTCCCTTGGGGCGGGCAGAGGAAAGCCCTGCATGCCAAGTGCCTCCCTCTGTAGAGAGGAACAACCTGATGGCGGGTGTGGGACTTGTGCCCCAGGAGTGGCCAGGCCTTGAGGAGTAGGGCAGAGATCTCCCCCAGCTGGGCACAGAGGTGAATGTTCACACCTGTCCATGAAGCCCAGGAGCTTACTCATGGCCGCAGGCCCGGTGCCACTCTCCCTGGAGTGGGGTGAGCCCCAGGTGGGTCCCAGGAGGGCAGATTCTCTTCCCTGTGGCTGCAGGAGGGGCCTGTGCCAAGCACCTGGCAGGCTGAGTCCCCGGCTCCCTCTTCTATCTCCTCCTTCTTTCCCTCTTTCCGGCACTCAGTTCCTTCCCTGCCGGCCTCTCCCCTGTCCCCACTCAGTGTCCCTCTGTCCTCTTCCTTTTCCTGCTCTGCTTTACTTCTCTCTTATTCCCTTCCCTCTCTTCCCCCACCTGTCCTCTCTCTATCTGAATTCATACAAAAGCCAGAGGAGTAGGTGGGAGGACACTGCGTTAGGGACAGAGGAGAGGAAAGCTTTCATATTAGGCTTTTGTCTTCCAGCTGTGGCAGAACCAGAGCAGAGACCTACAAGCATCAGTACCGTGGGGTGCAGATCACCCACGCGCTCCCAACACTCAGATCCTGTACCCCAACCACTCCACATCCCTGCTGGGCTGCAGGAACAGAAAGTCAGGGGAGGAGAGGAGGGCTGCACCCCAGCCACCCCGTGTACGACCCTGCAGCCAGTGTGATTCCAACCCCTGAGGAAGTTGGGGGATTCTCTGTATTCCATCACTCATAGTTTGCCTAAAGCCAAAAATGAAGGCTCACTCCCTACACCCTGATTGTGTACTAATGAATATGTGGCAGGTGAGTGAGCCAGGTCCCTGCTCCTGGGGCTCCCAGAGTTTCTGGAATATCTCCAGGTCTGTGTGCGATGCCCTGGAGCTGGGTCTGCCAGGGAGGGTGCAAGTTGGTTTGAAAGTCTGGTGCTGGGCAGGTTGGTTGAGAATTCCGAGTTTTTCAGAATTGAAACCAAAGTTCAGTACCAAAGAAGGGTCCTTCAGATGCCCATCCTGCTAAAACAGAAACATTTATGTTGTAAAGCCACCCAAGGAGATGAGAGCTACTCCTAATGGCCTACAGACATATTTCCTGAAGCTCACAGATCCTTGTCTTGATGGAGGCAGCTACCCACCAAGGAGCCCCTGCACTGGGGACCGCTACACTGGCATTTGCTAGCTAAAGGTGTCCTGGAAGTCACCCTGACCCTACAAAAGGAGGTTGGCTGAGGAAACCTCTCCAAATGGACTCAGACTTACATTCAGCCATCTCAAATTCTCCTGGATCATGGGCTGACAGGGGCAACATGAGGGGCAGTCATCCTAAGAATCTTCACTCCTGTTCTAGGGCCCCACACTGTGGGAAAACATGGGTCCCTAGGCGCACTGGGCAGCAAGGGCAAGGTGCCCCCAACTGTAGCATCTGGGGCTGTGTGTGTGCACATATGTACACGACCTCACTGGCTTGTACGTGACTGAGGGGCATGTACTTGTGTGTGAGCCTGTCCAAGGGTGTTTCAGCAGTCTAGAAAGGTACTGCTGCTCTGTGTCTATTTCCTCTACATGAGTTTTGGGGAATCTGTAGGGATAGGCAGGTCAAGGCTTACATCCTACCCCAGAGGAAGGGCAGGTAGGAGGCCTGGGCCAGCAGGCATCATGGGAGAGCACAGACAGGACACTTAGGGAGAACTTGGCTTTCTTCTGGGTCCACCACAGTCTGTCCCTGCTGATTAGAAAGAGGGTTGTGGCTGTCCTACACTCCTAGACATTCCAAAGCACTCTGACTCTTTGGAGCTCATTCTCACTTAAGATCTTATTTGATCCTCCTAACAGCTTCAAAGGGATCACCATCTTGACTTCTAAGATAAAAGCTCTGAACTCAGAGAGGTTAAGCAACCTGTCAAAGTCACACAGCTCATTAGATTTAACACAGTATAGTTGACACTTCTTACCAATGGGGTCTACACCTATGGATTAAACCAAACACAGATCAAAATTATTCCAGCTGGGCACAGTGAGTGGTACACATCTGTAATCCCAGATGCCTAAAAGAGAAAGATTGTAAGTTTGAGGCCAGACCCTGTTTCAAAGCAAAAAATTTAAAATGGCTAGGAGTGTAGCTCAGTGCCACAGAACTTGCCTAGTATGCAGGAGACCCCTAATATGAAAAAACAAAAATAAAATTCCAGAAAATATTTTGATTTTATACTGAACTTGTACAGACATTTCCCTTGTCATTATTCCCTACACAGTACAGTACAACAACTATTTACATGACATTTACATGATCTTATAAATAATTTAGAAGTTACTTAAAGTAAATGGGGACCGGGGATGTAGCTCAGCAGCACAGTGCCT
>NW_004955406.1:40413182-40516986 GCF_000276665.1 Chinchilla lanigera | reverse complement strand
AAAGAAAGAAAGAAAGAAAGAGAACAAAAATGGGAGGATACTCATAGGTTATATGTGAATACTGTGCTATTTTATATAAAGAACTTGAGCATCTATGGATTTTGGTACCTTTGGGAAGTTTCCTGAAAACTGTGCCCCAGGGATGGCTGTACTTCCTGGCTGTTTCCAGTGGGTCACAAATGTCATATTTTATCAAAGAAAGGTAGCGCTCTGCTCTGCAGCTCACTAGTCTAAGACACAGCAGGTCTGCCATTGTTCCTAGCACTTTCCTGTCTTAGGCCTCCTGGGCCTGGGCCAGGGTGAATTGTGTGGGGAGCTGCCATGTGGGATAAGGAAATAAGAAAGAGCTAAAATGCCTAGAACAAAACAGCCCCCTCAAGACTTATGTGCTGTACCACAGCATCCATGTATTTGCATGCGTGAATGCGAACACACATACACACCTGCATGCACACATAAGTGTGAGTGCCCTCTCCCTACGGGTCCTGAGAGTCCTCTCCCTGGCTGTGGCACCCTTGGGGCCAGCACCGCTCCTTGAGCAGAATTTCAGATCTAGAAGAGGCCCCAGCTTCTCTCTCCAAGCTCTGCTTGTGTGGGCAGGAGACGCGAACAATGACTTAACACAGTTAAAGAAAATACATAAACAAATGCAAGCTAACAACCCAGCTGTGGGAGCCTGGCACAGCACAGCCGAGCCAGGGGGCGAATGCAATGAGCAGAGAAACAGAACCGGGGGTGCTGAGTCAAAGCAGCTGCCTTGAGTCCAGGAACTGGACTCCGAGGGTCCGCTGTACCTGGTGAGTTTTGTCCCAAGGTTCCCTCTGCATCCTGTCTGGCACTGAGCACTACTAAGTGGCTGCCTTAGACCCCACAGACTCTGACCCAGGGCCTAAGGTTCCTACAGGGCCTGAAGCAGGAAGGTGAAGTGACAGGAGCCTGGCTGGATGGAAGCGGCAGAACAGGCCCTACCGTACAGGCCAGCCACGTGCTTGGGCGATGTCAGCAGGGTAAGCAGCCTGCGGCCTCCTCACTGTCCTCCGTTCTGCAGGGTCCCTCCCCACTTGATTAACCAGCCTGCTGAATATGCTGGGAGAGAGAGGCCACTATGCAGAGGGGGAAACTGAGCCTGGGACATAAAGAAACCATGTATAGGATCTACTGGACCCTGACTGCCCCGCCTGCCTGCTTCTTAAAGCACTTCCTCCCCACTGGCCTCCTTAGAGGTCTTCTAGGGGTTGATTTAAATCAAGCTTTAAAAGAAAAAAAACATCCCTACCTTGTATCCCTTGGTTTATTTTCCCTGGGCTCCCGTTCCCTGCTTGTAATTTGAACCGCCCTGAAAAGACATAAACATCTCTCTGTTTGAAGAGTCTCTGAGGAGCACACAGGGCTCTCTGGCCATGCTGTGATGGAGAAAGCACCGAGTGAGAGATGCCGACCCTGCCCGTGCTGCCCCTGCCCTGCCCTGGGCCTCAGCTGCTGGGAAGGGGCCCCTGACCTGCCTGGGGAAGCCAGCGGCTTCCTGTGTTGAGGATGTTCCTGCAGTTTACAGCTGGCATCTAATTTATAAGCTGTTTTTACTGCTGTTATCAAGCCGCCACAAACCTAGGAGATAAAGTAGCCAAGGAACAATGTCACCCTCCACCTCGGCCCTCCCAGCCTGTCTATAACACCAGGGCCTCTGTCTGGGTGGCTGAGGCGTAGAGTCCCCAGGGGTGGACATCCAAAGTGATTCCTTCAGGGCACCCAGAGGCAGGAGACACCTTCAGGAGGCTGGTGGGGAGCAGTAGCCGCTGACTCCCTAGGAGCCCTTGAGGGAAGCCCCCAGGCAAGGAAGGGGGAGTGTACAGACCTCCTGAAAGCTGTTCTTCGGCTCTCTATGTGCCCCCTCAGCAGCCATACCCTGGCACCAAGAAGAGAAGAGCCAAGGACCACATGTGGTAGGAAGAAGGCAGAGGTACTGCTGACACCCTGGAGCTGGATCCTGCCTAGGAAACAGCCCAGGAATCACTGCCCAGCATGGACCTCATGGTCTGTGTTACATGGGGGGGCCAGATTAGCACTGGACCGAACCAGGGCACTGTTGGTCTTTTGTAGGGGATGGTGTATGAGTCCTCCCTTCCACAGTGTGATACCTCACACTGCTCTGGTGTCCCCTTCTCCACAGTGCGCAGGGGATCGACGAGCACACAAGGGATTGGGCTGAGTGACTCGGGGAAGGAAAGGGAGCAAGAGTGCACAGAGGGGCACAGGAGGTGTGAGAGTGAGGAAACTATGGGGGAGGGGCTGGGACCCATCCTGTCACCCTTGGGGGCACCTGCTGGGGAAGTCGACTCCTTCAGACAGCTCCCTTACCGGGCCTGGACCGCATGGTGCATCTGGGGAGGGGTAGAGCCCCACAAGGTCTCACGATGCTGAATGCCAAGGCACAGCCTCTCATCCATCCTGCTGGAGGAGCATAGACCAAAGTGTGGCTTTTCCGAGGGGGCCCAGGAAGGTCTCGAAGAGGAGCCTCCCTGGGGGCTGAGTGTTGCACACTGTTTCCTGGCTAAAGGAGAGGAGATGGCTGTTGCAAACTGCACAGAGCAGGGTAAGCCATGGTTCCTCGGCTGCTGAGTCCTCTTTGCTATGGCTCAGCACAGATGAGTGGCTCCAGCTGCAGCCCTGGGTCAAGACCACCCTCTCTTCAGAGCCACCCAAACCCATTCTAAAATCCCTCGGTTTAGTGGACTAAACACTTGTGCTCTCTCCAGAATTGTATAGTAGGTGTGGGTTTGGTGTCAGATAGCCTTGGACTTGCCCGCTGGTGCCGCGATCTTCCTGCTGTGTGGATCTTTCTACCAGCATGTCTGAGTCTTAGTTTCTTCATATGTAAGCAAGGGGTGATGCTTTGCTTTTCAGGTCTCAGGAGGATCCAGCTGAGATGGTGGAAGGTGCTGGGCAATGCAGTGGATCTGGTGGATGGCAGCTCATAGGAGAGGAAGTAGCAGAAGAAGAAAGAACAATCACAGTAGCTAACATTGCTGTGCATCAGGAATTCTACATGCACTTTCTCACTCAACCCTCTGAAGTAGGCACTTTTTGTTTTTAGAATAGATTTAGAATAGGACATTGAGGGTCAGAGAAAGCAAGTCATTTGTCCAAGGTTCCCATCTTAGGGGTACAGGGAAGCAGCACTGTGTCTCCTCCAGGGTCCTGCAGTGGTGCTCCTTGCCCACTTGACCTCATGTGAGATTCCTCTGACTCTCAACTACAAAGAAGTCTCATCTGAGTTCCAGCTCAGGAAGGGCTATAGTGGGTGAAGCAATCAGGGAAAGCTTCACTGAGGAGGCAGAAACTCCAGATGGACCTTGAAGGCTGAAAAGGTTATAGGAACATGGAGAGATAGGGACAGACATTCTAGAACGAGTGAAGACCCAGGTGCAAGATTACTGTCAGTGTGGAGAGGGGTTATTGAATCCCGCATTTACATGTTATCTTTTCATTCACTCAATCATCTCTTCATTCATTCATTCATTCATTCATTCAGTAAATATTTCTCAAGCAGCTGCCTTGGTGATACAGAGGTGAATAAGGTCTGGCTGGCTAGGAACAGTACAATGTGAAAATATTAAGGAGAACAAGGACAGTCGGCCCTCGAGATCCACGAGTTCTATGTCTATGGATTCAACCAACCACAGATAAATATCTTTATCTCGGTACAATCATCTCTGTACTAACAATGGGCAGACTTTTTCTTGTCATTATTCCCTAAACAATATCATATAACAGTGACTTACGTAGCATTTACACTGGTGTAAGTATTATAAACATCCAGCCATGATGGAAAGCAGATGGGAGGGTCCTGAGAAAGGACAACCAGGGGAGTACACTGGGACTGTAAACATTCAAATACTCTCAATTATATTCATCACATTTTTCATGCCATTTCAAGAAAGGACTAGATAGTAACCACATGAATATTTTACTTTATCCAAAAGCAGCCCTCAGAAGCAGACTTCATAAGTAGCCTTTCTTTTCCCTTACATAAACTGCTGCCAAAAAAAATAGTAAAGCCAGCTGGAACTAACCAGGACCATTTTCCTCAGTAGGACCTGGATGGTTTTAAGTATCTGGCTGTATTATAAGGTAATACCTAAAACCCCAAGGAAACTGAAAAATTCAATATACTGGGAAATAGCTTTGGCCCAGAGCTCTAACAAAGTGCTTCAGATCTAGCCATGTGGAAATGTTTTGGTCCAAGTTACTGAATTGGTGATTACCAAAGAGTTCATAAGACAGGTCCATACATAGCACCTTTCATGTAAGGCATGGTAAAGACCTAACTTAAAAAAAAAAAAATCACTGTTCATAATACAGAATTGCAGCCACATCACAAGTGAAGTAGTACAGCCTGTAGTGTTTATCGGTTTTTGTCAGAAGTGAGAATGATACTGTACCAAATCTGGAATTACAATGGCGAGTAATAATGTATGCTAAATCACTTTTGTGTTTTAAGTTACTTTTCATGAGAAAAGTGGTGAATTAGTTTTTCTTTATTTTCAGCTACTCTTAATCCTGAGATTTTTTTTTAAACCTTGAATGAGTAATATGAAAGGAGCCCATTTTATCATATAAAGCTTGATGCACATGTTATGATATCTGGACAATGAAAATGCCCTTTAAAAAGAATGCTTAATGAATAATGTTGTGCTTGCAACACCCTTTAACGAAACTTAATTTTAAATTGTCTTTTTCTTTTTCTACTAAGGGTTCTCTCTTTCAGTTTCTGCCACTATACTTACAACTGTTATTAAATACAAAATTGAGTAATAAAATAAATAAATAAATAAAGCATATAGGGGAGCTGGAGGTGTAGCTCAGAGGTAAAGATTTGCCCAGCATGTGCAAAAAGTTAGGTTTGTGCTCCAGCACTGCAAAATAATAATAATAATAATAATAATAATAATAATAACAACTATAAAGCATATAGGAGGGTGTGTGTAGGTTTAATGCTAACGCTGTGCCATCTTGTACAAGATACTTGAGTATCCTCAGATTTTGGTATCCGTGGGAGGTAGGTAGGTGGGTGGGCCTTGGTTACCAAGACATGACTCTATGGGATACTAGGAGACCCAGAGAAAAGCCCTTTGTCCATCTTTGTAGAGTCAGACAAGGTGTTTTAGAGGAAATGGTGCCTAAACTGAAACATGAGCGACACACATGGAATAATTTAAAACACTCGCAGTTGCTATCATCATAATCAGGACTGTCAAATTAGTTTGTATTTATTGACTGTACTAAATGCCAAGGACCAGAATTGGCACTTTACATACATTCCCTTCCAGTGCTCGTGACAACACTGTGAGATAGATGCTGTTGGTCACGCTTATTTAGAAGTGGAAACATGGAAGCTAAGAGTAATAGGTGCAACACTTATCCAGAGTCAATGTGGCCAGGAAGTGGTACAGACAGGTCTTACCCTGTGTGTCCTACACACACTCACATGGTAGAAGACAGGAAAAAGCATCTTCAACCCCATCATGTGCATGTGTGTGTGTGTGTGTGTGTGTGTGTGTGTGTGTGTGTGTGTGTAGGGTTTAAGCCATTAGGAATGCTTCCCAGTCTTCCCACAGTACTTCCTGGAGTCCTAACCTCAGAGACGTGGCTTTTCTGCCCCTGGATGGAGCCGATCCTTTGGAGTGTGGACCTGGTACTCCAAAATGCCAGAACATCAAAAAGCAAAGCTGCTCTCATAAGAACCAGACTTTCCTTTCCTCTGGAGCTTTTTCTAATCCTTCAGCCCTTCCAAAACTGACCCATAGGAAGTAGGGACCAAGGGCATGGATCCTCAGCTTTTGCCAGGGCAACTCAGGTGGTATCCCATGTCTGATTGTGGCCAAACTCTTCCAATAAACAAACCAGAAATGTGAAGCAAAGATAGCTTCAGGGAATCCATGCTCCTGAGAAGTGGTATAAATTCCATGGTGTCCTTTGTCTACCATACAAGGGCTCTGTCCAGGGATTTGTAAAGAGGTGTGGAAAAGAACAGGGCACACTTCTGGCTACTTGTCTACCTTGCTGGGAGTCCCTACAAGGAAGATCAGATGCAAAACAGGGCAGAGGGCTGAGGTGAGCAGTAGGGGATTCAAGGGAATGGGCGTGGGGAGACTCCTGCACCTCTCTCTTAAAGAGAGCTAGGTAGAGGAGTCTGAGCTGAGCCCCTGGGCGGCTAATGCTGGGAGCAGGTGAGAGCCGTTAAATGAATCGAGTGTTAGAAGAGTTTCAGCTCTTTCCCAGACCCCACCAGGGCAAGGAGCTCTAGGTACTCCATGCCAACTGTGAGGTGGAACCTGGCATCACCAGAAGCACAGGGTAGGTTCAGGGAATTCAGTCTTGGCTCCAACATAAAGCAGCTGCAGAACTCAACTCCCACAGTAATTGAATTCAGGATCTTCTTCAACTTGAAGGTGAAGCTGATTAGGCTTAGGATAAACAAATAGACAAAATAAGTTTATAGTCTTGCTTCACAGGATAGATAATCCACTTAGAATACAATACCCCAACAGGAGGCAGAGGCTGGAGATATGCAGAGTTCCCAAATGAGATTATGATGATTTGGGGGAAATGGATTCATTGTAGGTTAGAAGGAGAACCAAAGCATTTTAGCTATATTCCTAATATTTGGGGCTCCCAGGAGAATCTCACCCTTCAACCTCTCCCCGAGTACCAGGCCAGAGATCAAAGGCAGACCCGGGCTCATGGACAGTGGTAACATAAATGTTAAAGGTTTTTGATTTTTTTAAATTTTGAAATGACTATAGATTCATGTTTCTACAAAAGAGCATGGAAAGGACACATGTACTCTTTGCCCAGTTTTCCCAATGGTAAACCATCTTACACAACTACAGTTCAATCATCATCAAAAGGAAATGGATGTTGGGACAATTCATGGGTCCTATTCTAGTCTCATCAGTTTTGTACCCATGCTCGTGTGTGTGTTTAGTCTTGTTCACTTTCACACATGAGGATTCATGTAATCACCATGATCAACACAGAATTATTCCAGTGGCAGATTCAGTCACACCATGCCCCTCCTCCCCAGGCCCTGGCACTCACTGATGTGTCCCCCCACCTCTCCCGTATAATTTTCTCATTTTGAGAATGTCATAGGAATGGAATCATGCAGTATGTGACCTTTGAAAAAAATTTTCACTCAGCATAATGCCCTTGCGATCTATCCCAGTTGATGCATGCAGCCAGAGCTCGTTCCTTTTTGTTGTTGAGTAGTACTTGCTGACATGGATGTACCACAGTTTGTCTAATCATTCACGTATTGGATGATTTCCATTGTTTCCAATTTGGGGCTATCACAAATAAGGCTCCCCTGTACGATCATGTGCAATTTTTTGTGAACATGGGACAAATGTCTAGGAAGGTGATTGCTGGATCATATGACAAGTATGTTTACTTTTCAAGAACCTGCATGTGAGGGCAAATAGATGAGCCACATTTGGGAAGCACTGGGGTCTCCACTGCAAGCTTGGAGGTGGCCACTAGGAGTAAGATGAACCCTGGCTGAGAAAGGAAGACATTCTTGCCCTGCAGAGACTGGGGGCTGGAGCTGATACAGCTGGGAAACGACCAGAGCCAATTGGAAGGGAGGGCTATCTGAACTTCATTGAAGGCAACCTACGGAAAGCACAGAAACAAATTTTAATCAGAAAGTGATGCTGGCTTCCAATAAACCCCTAACCATGCTAGAAAGATGAGCAGCTCCGGATGATTTCAAGCTATAATAATGTGCTGATAAATCAGAGTCCTGTGCATAAAGAACACAGTCAAAGAGGCATAAGTGTTCACTGAGGAGTTTTGCGGTCCAACCCTCACCTCCTCCAGATTTCACCTCACCCACCTGCTGGAGCTCCCAAGTAGAGCACACTGGACCATTTCTTCTCTCCTCCAATAAACACTTGCTGAGGCCCTACTGTGTACCTGGAGCTCTGCTAGTGTTTCCACCAAAGCAAAAGAAGCCAGTATCTGGGCAGGTGGTCACATCTGAAAAGTAAGTTCTGTCAAACAAGAGGATGTTGGGGGCAGAGATCTTGCCAAGTTCTAGGGTACCTTAAGAAGGTTAGCATCTCACCAGCCAAAGCTTTGTACCAGAGGGCAAGCTGTAGGTCATGGAGAAGATGCAGGGCATCAGGGACCCTAGAAACAATGGTAACACACTGAGGTCTTTGTTGGGCACCAGTACTATGCTGAATATGTTATAATACCTTCACACTGTAAGATTCATCCTGATCCTATGCACTTTCTCAAAGGATAGGATCTCTACTGTGGTGGATTGACACCTGGTGGTCAACTTGTAACACCCAGCTGAACTGAACCAGCATGGTGCTGGGTGTGGGAGGCTCACCTGAGGATTGTTGCCAACCAAATGCAAAGGACTGGAGAAACTGTTGGGAGCTGTTGGCTGTTATGGGGCTGTTGGTTCTCTTGGAGGAGCTTGTGATGATGGCTTTCCTGATGAACTCAGCTGTTCTCATTGTCAGGGGAGCTTGGGACCTTGTTGTTGCTGGGAACGGCTCCAGTTCACTTTGGGGGAGCTCTGGTCCTTACTTTAAGCATCGCTTCCTGGATGCGGTGCAGATCCCTCAGCTTGCTAGCACAGATCCTTCACTCTGCTGGCACAGACTTTCCAGCTTCCACCACTGACCTTGGGGCCTTCTTAGTGCAAATCTTTGGAACAGGCCTGCATGAGACATTGTCATGGGCTCTTGACCTCCAATTGGACTCTTGGTGACATTGTCATGGTCTCTAGGCCCTCAGCTGGATTCATGCAGGACACTGCCGTAAGATCCAGGCCTTCTGCTACATTCTTTTGGTCTTTAGTGTGTGGACAGATTTCCTGCACTCTCTTTGTGTATGACTCTTTGGGTGACTCATAAAATAACCTTATAAACTATGTGTCCTGTATATAATTGCTCCCCTTGCAAACCCTAACTACAACATCTACCAACTAAAGTCACCTTTGACTGAGCAGGGTGGTGCACACCTGTAATCTCAGCACTCGGGAGGCTGAGGCAGGAAGATAGCCATGAGTTTGAGGCCGACCTGGGCTACAAAGCAAGACCCTGTCTCAAAAAATAATATAAAAAGTCAATTTCAGGACACCTGTCACAGGACCTTAGCTGCCTATTGCTCCCTCTTACTTTGATTAACACTGCTCCCTTCCTTCAAGAAGTCCTTTATGGATGTCGGGTTGTTCCCTGTCCTGGGATGGCTTAGCACGGAAGAGGGCACTGGAGCTCTTTTCCATGCGGGAGCTGCCTGTGGTCTTCCCAGAGTTGAGGGGAGCATGAAATCTTCCCTTTCACACCACTGTTGTGGACAGGCAGAGGGCAGGGAGCGCAAGACCACATGGTCCACACTCCAAAGCACCTGCTGCACAGCATCTGGCAGCCCCTAAAATGTCCCGAGCCTCAATCAGTGAAAAAGGAACCAGATCAGCGTCTTCTCTTTGTCCTTAAGAAAAAAAGATACATTCCAGATAATTTCGCGGTGGTGGAAGAGGAGGAAGCGCTGAAGTAGCAAAGGAAATAAATTAACGCCATCTCAGCTAAAATCACACACAATTAAAACCTGGATCCCAATGTGCTTTTCTGTGCAGAGAAAGCAGCTTGAAAATGACATGCATTAGTCACTCAGTCCAGCCCCCATACTTGGTGGGGGGACCTGAACCTGAAACTGCAGGGTGCAGAGGAAGAGGGCCAGAAGCCTGGCTCTGGTCTTTGGCTTTCTGCTCCTCTATTTAGAATCTGGAAATCCCACTCTTCTGTGGCCAAGGTGCCCAGGGGAAGCATGGGCCTGAGTCCCTGAAAGATCAGAACCATCACCCACTCATGCAGAAGGACACTGCATTGCAGTGACCAGAGCACCTGGACTCTCTGCCCGGCTTCTGGCCTGCAAAGAGGCTGCCCAGCATTCTAGGGGTCACCCCCTCATCTCTTGTCTTCAGGGTGTCAGTCTCCCTCTGTTCGGGGAGGTGAGTTTCCCCTTCTCCTTCTCCCTTTGCCTTCTGACTTCCCTTTTAATTAACTTCCCTTCTTCTAGAACAGAAAAATCTCCAGCAAAGGAGCTAGGTGAATGTGCCTGAAGAAAAGAAGCAGAGACTTCAGGAAGCAGAGGTGCCCTGGTGCCTGTGGACCAGCGATGGGCTGTTCTCCAGTCTCCTGAGGTTAAACTAGGGAGGCGTGTGACTCGGTGGTGAGATGCCAGGGTGAAATAGAAGGATGAGCTTTCCGACAGTCATAATTTAATCCCTTAGGCAACTCTTTGGGACCGTAGGATCTCTGTTCCATAAGAAGCAGGAGAGTTTAGAAGGAAAAAAATTTCAATCCCACTAAAGCCCAGTGGACTTGAAGTGGGAGGACATGGGGCTGACACCAGTTTTGGGCTCTTCCCAGCTGGGGTTCAAGCTACTGCGATCCCCGTGAGGCTGACCAGGATGATGTACAGGACACACCTGCACAAGGCAGGGGCTCCAGCTACTTTTACCCAGTTGCTCATCATGCAGGCAGCTCCTAGGACAGGAGAGTGGGGAAAGCTGGCCTCTTCCAGAAGAACCAGTCCAGCCATTGTCAGGTCACCCGCTCCTCAGCCCTCCCTACTCTGTGCACTATGAGGTCTATAGCCAGTACCTGGGTCCCAGCTAGCTGATCTCAGGCTGCCCTGTAGGGAGGTGCCTGGGGCCTGAAGCTAAGGAGCAGTCACTCCCAAGCTCCTGCAAGTGCAGGCGGCTCCCCAGGAGCCCTCTCCACTTTGGGTTTGGGCAGTGGCTTGCCTCATTGAGCTCCAGACTGCCACTCTGCCCTCGGCGATGGCTCCTGGCTGTGTTTCTGGGAGGTAACAGCCCCTGGTGAAGCTGCAATCCAGGGAGGAATCTGGACTCAATGGTTTATGCACTTTCACTTCTCCCTGAGCTTGTCAAACAGAGCTGAGTCACTCAATCAACAGTACTGTGTGACAGGGGATATAGCTCAACGGCACCGTGCCTGCCTGCCAAGTGCAAGGTCGTGAGTTCGACTCCCAGTACCAGAAAAACAAAAAAATAAAAAAAATCAGTAGTGTGTGACTTTGGAAAATGATTCACTTACCCTTGCCCTGAGCATTCCTGGGTGGGGACCCTTATCCAGAGGGGAAGGCCTGAGGGACAGAGGGATACAGGGCAGGGTTCTGTGCTGTGCAGGGAGAGATTATGGGAAGTCTGCCATGAGAAAGCCCCTCCACCCGCACTCTGGAAATGTCATAATGAATGATTCATCTCCTTCAGAGAATTTATCACTTAATAGGGAGGCCATGGTACCCAGAGAAAGTAAGTTTTCAGGAAAAGTGCAAAACATTGCAAATATGCCTGAAGTAGCATAAAGCATGCATATTCCTACAGAGGGGAGATGGAGAGGAAGTGGGCTCAGATGTGAAGGGAGAAAGCCTTCAGGTAGGAGCTGAGACTTCTCCATGGATGAGCAGTGCTCCTCAAGGTATGGTCCTCAGAACACCTGTACCAAAATTGCTCGGGGAGCTGGTCAAAAATGTAGCTTCAGCCTCACTTCAGACCAACTGGGTGGGACCCAAGAATTTGCATTGTATTCAGACCCCTAAAGTGGTTCTTATGCACCTATAGTTTCAGAAATACCAATTTAGAAAGCAAAAATAGACCCAGGTGGGAGCTGCTGGGACAAATCTTGGGAATGATCTGTGGAGAACCCTACAAGCCCTAAGGTCTATGTTAGAATTAATTCAAATATTGGAAGTAAGACCATAAAGACTTCCTCCTTGGAAAGAAAATAAGAAGGAAAATACAGGGGTTAGAGACAGTGCAAAGAAAGAAGGCCAGGATTAGGAGACATGGACTTCTGGTGTCTTTGTCCTGTGAACCATTTCAGAAATGAAATGCTCAGAGATAAATAAAACCTAGTTGGAAAAGAAGGCAGTCCACAGAAGTAATACAAGGTGTAACTCTGAATTTGAGTAAATATTTTATTCTCAATATGGGGGATGCCTCATGTGTGTCTTATTTGCAGGCTCTGAAACAAAAACGCAAGGTTTGCTAGACTCCTAGAAAGATATACAGTCCATAGAACACTATGATTTAGTGCCCATAGTATCTATGTTCACATGAAACCAGAACAGAAGTATTAATGAAACAAATTCCTATGCTATTTCATGATTTTAAAATGTGCTGGCTGTAATCTCTAGTGGGTCTCCACCCATGTGATAAAACCATCAAAGTAGAGGGGAAATGGGTGGTGATTACTTAGGGACCAAGTATTCATGGGAGTCTCTGGGTTATGGGAAGTGGGTCAGAAGTCAAATCTAGAATTCCTGGGACAGTCGTCTCTGGAAGCCTAGCTATTCTTCCTGACTCCTGAAGAATTTCTTCTTCCAGAAGCCCTTTCTAGGTCAGAATTCCAACGGGCACTCCAATTCAGCTACCCCAAGCCCTCTCAGATGTCCCCACCCCATGTGTTTATGGCACCCTTGACCTAAGAGATGTGAACTTTGGAGTTGGCCAAGTGTACCACTGACAAGGTGCCTGGTTGGTCTCTTTCCAGTGTGCCATGCAGCATAGAACCCCTGTCCCCCAATTTCAGACCTCTGAGAACCCCCCTCTTTATCTATGTGGGGCCTGTAGGGGAGAGGGGGACTCTCCAGTCTTTTCTATACTCCCTCTCCCCAAAATAGCATTTCCCCAAGGAATTGTCTGAACATGCTAAGCTAAAAAGAATGGGATTTGATTACCATATTACCCAGTTTAACGGTTTTAGATACTCAGATTCAATTTAGGAAATACAAAGTACAGGTATATCATTTATAGTTGATTAAATATGGCATTTGTGGTGTTTATGCTTATGCCTATAAAATGTTGGGTACCAGGACCTTGGTGAAGAATGTAATTTCCACTATCACATTGTTTCTGGGCAGAAACAGATTCATCCTACATCATTTTCACCTGCAATGCTTTTTCCAGGAATATAATCCAAGATAAATTTGGGGATTCCCTGCAGTTCCACACAGCTCTGCCATCTGCAGTGTATGTCCCCTTGCCTTTCTGGTTCTCTGTGTTCCCAGGATGTCTGTGGATCCTGGGAATTCCCTGAGGGCAGGGGCCACAGAAGATCCTTGCTTTGTGGGGGAAGAGAACACAATATTGTAAAGAGAACACAATATAAACTCAGTCTCAATGGTGATATTTATTTAGCACTAAAAGAAGATCACAATTTACACAAGTATTGCAAATTCAGGTCCCTCTCTTCTGACCTCTCTTCATTTAGTTTATCAGAAACGCTTACATGAAAACACTCCCTGGCATTTGCAAGCTGGCTTTCCTTCCCCACCTCGAACACTCTACAACTCCCAGCCTCCATGGCCAACCCTCTCCCCACCATCCTCCAAGTGAGACACCCCAAAGCTTATGCTTCATGAGTTTCACTGGCCATGTACTTTGTTGTCCTGTCCCTCGTTCCCCTGTGCTCTAGAGGACAAAGTTCTGTACCTGTAGAGCCTGAGCAGGAAGAGGTGGAGAGCAGTGTGTGCCCCTAGCCCAGCATGTCTCAAAGCAAGGTCCACCCTATCACCTGAGTCAGAATCACCTAGGGAGTTTATCCCAAAGCAGACTCCAAGAGCTACAGAACCTGTCTCTGGGATAGGATTTGTGTGCTCTCCGGCAGGCTCTGATATCTGAAGACTATTGCCTAAGACCACCCTCCCGAGTTGGGTTACTGCTAGGACTATAGTCTTCAGAGACTCCAAGGCCTTGCTCTGCATCTTCTGAGCTGGAGGCTAAGAGAGGCTACATCCAACAGCAGAGGATCCCCTAAAGGTTGTCCCACCATACCTCCAGCTTCCTTCTTCATCTACCAGGCTTCACTCCTCACAGCCCCCACCACACAAACAGCACACTCACTGGCTCAGAGTCCAGACCCCTCCTCTGAAGATCCCAGTGCAGCTGAGGCCAGGATCGTCTAGGGGTGCATGGCCCTGGCATCCCTCTCCCTAGACATTCTGATGTCACAGAGTCCCAGGCTTCCTGGCAAGACATTACGTTTGGCTAAGCCTAGAGACTAAACTTGGAGGGCAAAAGGTCAATAACAGGGCCATTAAATCCTCTGAGTAATTACCTAAGAGCTTCCAAAAGGCTGTGGATTGAGTCCCCAGCTTCTCCAGGAAAGAATCTGGCTCAGAACAGTAGCCGTGGAAGTGGGACTGAGAGGGGTGGCTGCCACTTGCCGAGTTGTGCCTTGTGCCAGGCAGTTGCAACAACCCTGGGAGTCTGAATTCGTATCCTTATGGCTACCCTTTCCCTAAATAAGCATAACCAGGAATTGGTTTCACGTTTAGACCCTGTGTTCTGATGGCCTTGAATATAGGTCTCAGCTCTACTATGTACTACTTGTGAATGCTGACCTTGTATTTGCTATTTCATTTGTTTTATTCATTTGGATTTATTTAGAGACAACATCTCCTAATTTTCCAAAGCTGGCCTTGAACTCACAGTGGTAATCTTCTTACCTCAGGCTTCAAGTGCTGGACCTACAGGCATGTGACACCATGCCTGGCTTTGGCCTTGCTTTTCTCCTATTTTCCAAGTCCTAGAGTAGGTGAAGTTTTCAGTGTGATGATGCATAAATGAAATCTTTACCCTTGCTGGTGCCCAGTAAATGTCAACTTCTATTACTTGAATTTAAAAAAATTTTTGTTGCAGTACTGGGGTTGAACCTGGGGGCTTGTGCCTGCTAGGCAAGCACTCTCGCAATGAGCTACAGTCTCAGCCCTTTTTATTTTTTTATGTTTTAAATTTTCGAGCAGAATCCAGTGGGATGAGGATCTACCACTCAGGGACAGCCATGTGGTAAATATTCCTTCCATAATCAGCTGTTGAGCCTGTGCTATGATGTCCCCGTCCCATCGTGGTGCTGCGTGGGGCAGTCTCAGCCTCAGGAAGGCACACTAGGCCTTGTGCACAGGTACGGGAAGGCCAGGCACTGGGGTGAGTCCTGGAGCTTCCAAAGGCTGGCAAGCTCCCCTCCTTTCCCCTTTCAGTCTCTATGTGCTGACTTAGGCCTTCTGGCTGGAAAGACAGCTCTGCTGTCCTGACAAGGGACCCGAATGTTCAGACTGAAATGCTCCAAATCAGCCGCTGAACACTTTCCCTACCTTAATTCTGCCAAGGCTTCCTTCCAAGGCCCGTGACATTTGTTCTGCCCTCTCATTGCCCCTCCTGTGTCCCCGCAGCAGCCACCTGCCTAGCCTCTGCTCCGCCTGCCTCTCATCTCATCTCAAATCACACACGCCCTGGGCCACAGCTGCCCTGCTGAGCCTGGCACCTCAGGCCTTTCATTAGTAGCTCCACTCTCACACTCAGTCTGCGGTGTAGCCAGCGTTTGCAAAGATGGGGACTTGAATTCTGCCTGTAGATCAGGCTACTTCCTTACATGCTTCAAGCTTCCACTCTTCAATCTGATAAATGGGGCTATAAGTCAACTTGGAGCCTGAGATGAGAAGCATATAAAAAGGCCAGCATCTAATAGTAGCTCTGTAAATTTCCTCCCTTGCCCCTACCTTCCAGGCAACCCATTCTTCTCTGCTTGTCTCCACTTTCCTGCCTTGCTGGTCCCCATTTTCTCTGCTGGTTCAAATCCTATCCCTCCAGCTGGGCTCAGCTGGAAGCTCAGCTCCTCTATAAAACCTTCCATGAATAACATGAGCCCATAATGCCATTTTCTTGCTGTATTTCTATGGCACAGCCATTGCCTTGAAATGCTAAAATTTATTTCTTGTAGTTTCAACTTGGTCCTCTCAGATCCTTCATGCCATTATGCCCCACAGCAGGCGTGGATGGTGGGGGGGAGATGGGGACTTAATATGTGCTTATTGGATAGCTGTAAGTGCAAATCCTTTTGTGAAGACAAAACACACAGACCTTCAAAACTACTTCACAAAGCCTCCGGGCATGGCAGACACCACCCTTGGAAAAGACAGGGCAAAAAAGCCGGGTCTGTCTGGTCAGAGGTCCTGAGCTCAAGCTCAGGGTGCTGGGAGGCAGCCCAGGGACACCAGGCCTTGCAGGACTCCCTGCCTCTTGGGCTCCACCGCCCCATGGCTAGGTCTGCAGGCTCTGATCAAGTCCCTCAGTAGGGTATGGCCTGTCATTGAGCTGGTGTTCATTCTGAGTGGGCCCCTCAAAGACCTGGGTCTGAAGCCTTCACCCCAGCAGGAGACCCACTTTCCTGAACTGTCATGGGTAGCAGGGGCCCAAATTTTCTAAGCTACTAGGGGATAGACACCCCATCCCCTGCCTCGCATGGCTGGGCCTCTGCTCTCCGTCTTTCTTTCCTTTCTTCAGGTTACCCAGTCTGCAGGGTGAAATGTACAACCAAGCCTCCCCTGAGGGGTGGGGGGCTTGCCAGCTCCTCCCTCACTCCTACCTAGACTGATATCCCTTACCCAGAGCCAGGATGGGCTCTTCCAGGATGCTGGAGCTGCTGGCCTCAGCAGGCAGTGCTGGAGAGCCATGAGAACCCAGGGGCTATTCCACTCCATTCACTGGGGTGAGAGGGGCCTGCGCTGCGACAAATTCTAACCCACCAGCACATTCCTTAGTCCACCGCTGACTTTCGAGGATAGCACCATACAAAGCAAAAACGTACACGCTGTGCATGCCGGTGTTCATGAGCGGCACCCATCCTCTAAAAGCTGCTCAGTTTCCCATCTGTCCTCTTGGCCTTTGCAAGAGGGTCAGAGGGAGAATCAGAAAAGCCATCTGGTCCACCTCTCAGATCCCAGGGCAGTGCCCCCTTCTCGTTGTCTCAGCCAAGCCTGGGGTCTAAGTGACAAGGACAGCCCAGGCTTTAGCATGGAGCCCCACCCAACTCCTCGGGTGTGTGCGTGTTAGGCAGAGAGGGCCTCCGGATACTCAGGAGTTAACATGGCAGCGGGACTGGAGGGGGTTGGCGTGGCATGCAGACTGGGAGGAGGCGACCAGAGTGGGCTGGGGAGGTTGGGAGAGCGGTTGAGAAGCGAGTGAGGAGGGCGGGCGAGCCGCGGGAGGAGGGGCGCGCGGAGGTGCGCCGGGCCTGCTCCGCGCACTTGGCACCCGGCGGTGCGCACCACCAGCGCCCTGCCCTCGCCCGCCAGGCAGCCTCGGGCCGCGGCGCGGGAAGGGGCGGAACATCGGCGATCCCCACGTCGCCCTAGCAGGCTCGAGGGATAAGTGCACGCCTGGGAGAGGCGCCCACTGAGCCTCCCCCGGCCTGGGCGCGCGGTGCGAGGTAGGCGAGCGGAGCGCGGTGGCAAGGACTGCGGACGGCGCCCACGGGGTGAGTGTGCGGCTCCGGGCCGACCGGGTGTCGCGGACACTGAGGCCGCTAGCGTGGCTGCGGGCGACCAGCGCCGGTCCCCGTGGTTCCGCAGCTCCGCCTGACCCGGGCGGGGGTCGGGGGAGGGACGGGCTGCTGCTGGCCGAGGAGATGCCCGCAGCGGGGCTGGCGCCTAGAGGAAGACAGCCGGAGGGAAGCGGCAGGGAGACTGGAGAATGCAAAAGAAGGTGGCCCGCTGCGCCGGGGCTGGACCCGAGCGGCGGGGGAGGGGTCTGGGCCTTCATCAACCCCGACAGGCCTGAGCTCCCCCAAACTGTTGCTGGGCAGAGCGGGGCCTTGGAGATGCGTCGAGGTGCCCAGAGGTGGCAGAGAGGTTACGGAGGGCGTGCCAGGGGTGGACCAGCAGGATGTAAGTGCTCAGAGCTCGGGGACTTTCCCCTCCTCAGGGTTCGGGTGTCAGTGCAGAGGGACAAGGTGGCCTTGGGGCTGCCCTAAGTATCTGGCTGCAGGAACCAGGTCCTTCCCGGGCTGGCCGGCTGGGGTCTGACTGCAGCCTGGGATGGGGCATGTGGGGTGGAGGATGGGCCGGCCCAGAGCCCAGCCGGGGCTCTAGGAGTGGGAGCCTCCAGAACAGAAGGGTAGCTGGGAGCCCCTCGGGGGAGAGGAGCACTGGGCAGCCACAGGTGGGCCGTCAGTCCTGCCCGCATGGCGAAGGGCGGTGTGGGCTCTGGCTGCCCGGCTGGCAGTGCACAGCAAGGAGTGGCTAGGTGAGGGGGATGGAGCTGCGTCTGGGGCCCGAGCTGAGGTGCCAAAGAGGGGCAGGAGAGTGGGACCCCGCGGGTGGAACCTAGGGGTGTTGCTGTGCACCCTTCTGTCCCTGTCCTTCCTCCCCCACCAGAGGAACAGGAAGGAAAATGTCAGCTGGGCTTTGTGCTCTGTTCCTCAGGCTGCCGCAGCTCCCATCTGTTGGAGCCAACGCAGCTTCTAATTGGGCGACTGGCAGGGTTGGAGGGGGTGGGCTGGGCACAGCTCTGGGTTGCCAGAGACGGACTGGCAAGCTCACTGCCTGAAGACCCCAGGAGGCGGGGTGGTGGAAGGGGCAGCCTCTCCAGGTCGGATGGCTCCCTGCCAGCTTGCTCACCCTCAGTGAGGGGACAGGAAGGTAGATGAAGGTCCCTTTGCGCACCCAGGATGATGGAGGCTCCGTGCGCCCCTGCCCCAAAGCCAGGACTGGCTCTGTGGGTGTTCTCTCGCTGAAGGGAAAGGCCAACATTTCCTCCCATTGCCCCTGCCCCTTAATGTCTTTCCAAAACAGAGGGCTGGGCATGGGGGGGCAGGGCTGGGTACAGGTCACCGAGGCCCCCTGCCAGTGGGTCCTGTTGCTGCCTGAGAAAGTCACTTGTGGGTAGCTTGGCCCACTTTCCTGGCCAGGCACTGTTGTCACCGCAGAAAGAGGATGGGCACATCGAGGGGTCTGAGCCCCCTGTGCCCGCTTTCTTCCTTGGGCTGGCTCCGACGCTCCGCCTTGCTGCCCAGGGAGCCCTGTGGCCCTGGGATGGGAACTCATTATTTTAGAGAGGATGGAGTGACAGGCCTCAGTGCCTCAGCAGCTGAGGCTCCCTCAGGGTTTGGCACCTAGGAGCACCCCCAAATCCGAACCTTCCCCCACACAACCAGAGATCTAAGATGCAGTCCAGCCAGGCTAGGACGGCAGCCCCTCAGGCTCCCGGCGCCCTCCTCCCTCTTCCTGCTTCCCTGCTCTAGCTGCCTTTGCCCTCACGCTGTCCCGCATCACTTACCACCCTTCCCTGAGAAGTCTCTGCTCTGCTTTTGCCCTTCACCTGTGAACGGCAGCACACGCCTGGGCCCAGCCTCCTCGTCCTGGGGGTGGGGTGCAGGCACTGTTGGCTTCACTATCTTCCCTCACAGAGCAGCCTGGCTGGCGGGCCTGGCAGCTGCATCCACCTGCCCCCAGTGTCCCCTGCCCCTTGCTATTCACCCTGGCCCCTTCTACTCCCCACCCCCTATTGCTTTTATTTGAAGAGAAAAAGAAAATCTATTGCTTTAAAAAAAATCATTCAATAATTATTTATCGAGCACTTACTGTGTGCCTAGCCATATTTTAGGAGTTGAGGATACAGCAGTAAACAAACCTCCGTGTCTCAGGCAGAGCTGAACTTGCATTTCAACTTGACAGCTAACTCGTTCTGCACTCACCAGGTTCTCCCAAAGACCCGGTGGGGGCGGGGAGGACAGCGAGCAATCCTAGTGACTAGTCCTCACACGGGTGACCCTGACCTGCCAGGGCCATCTCTTTACCGTGTTCCTGGCACTGCTTAAACAGACATCGGTGGTCTGAAAGGATGGACCGGCTAGTATTTCAGTCTTTTCTGGAGGGCTGAGTAGAAAACTGGTGCTTCAGAGCAGGGAAGCATTAATCATTGCTTATTGAACACCTACTGTGTACTAGTTTATGTTAAGAGCTTTATAAAAAAAATTCTATTCGATCCTCCTGATAGCTTCCTAAGGTCTGCATTATCATCCCATTTTTTAGTTGAGAAAATTGAAATCCAGAGATGATGGACTGCTTGCCCTGGGTCACAGAGTCTCCGTTTTGAAATCACTGGTTATCTGCAGTTCATTTGTCCCCTCTGATGTCTGTGACATCTGGTAAGCTGTCCAGTTATTCTGGAATTCCCATTTCACCTACCATTGCAGCAGTGTGTCTTGTCTCCCCCATTTAGGAGACTAGCACATACAAGCCTTTGGTGAATGGTCACATGAATAAGCATTCTCAGATGGTCAGAGAAGGCTTTCTGGAGGAATTGGGACCCTGGAGAGGAGGCAGGAAAGGCAAGGAATCCTTTTGATCTTCTACAGATGTGAGCCAAGCTGTGGCTAGCAGCCACCCTCCCCTAGTCCCACCTGCACCCAGGGAGAGCGCCTGGGAAATTATTGCTTCCGCTCAGGGTCGGCACAGGAGCTTGGTCCATGGCCAGGCTAATGAGTCAGTGTCGCTCATGTTCTCAGCCTCCTTGGGCAATTCTGAGCCCTGTGAAAGGTCCGTGGCAGAGGATGCGGTGGAAAGCTACGGGGAAGGACAAGGTCACGGTCAGAGGCTGCAATGGAAGAGCGACCAAAGCACAGAGGAAGGAAGACAGAGGCAGAAGTTAACTAGGAAACAAAAACCACAAGGCAAGAGGCATGGGAACCCCTCCCCCTACACACTCACAACCTTGCAGTCCTGTGGCTGGATCCCTCGAGAAGACACATCTCAGGTGGGCTTGGAGGTTTGGTATCTCTGGCCTGTAACGCTAACACTGAAAGTGCACCGTGCTGGCCTCACTCTGGACCTTGCTTGGTTAATCACCCCATCTTTTCTAAGTGCCTACCGTGCTAGGTGCTAAAAACAAAGAGACAAATCAGATGTTGGCCTTGCCCCCAGGAACTCTCAGTAAGGGTACAAATTCTAGAGCCAAGCACCTGGAATTTGAATCAGGCTCCACCACTTATAGCTGGGAGCCACTGGGCAAGTCTTCTAATCTCTCTGAGCGTCAGTTTTCTCCTCCTCAAAGCGGACAAAATAGTACTTATGAAAGTTGTCAGGAAGATGAAATGAGGTAATACACGTAGCAAGCCAGAACAGTGTCTGGCATATGGTAAGTGCTAAATAAATATTATTGTTATTATTGTGGGGAGGTGGGGGGGTCAGTCCTGTAGACAAAAATGAGGCTTGTGTTCTAGTTCTGGGTGAGCAGAGGTGACTGCTTCCATGTGCAGATAGCACAGGCTTGCTGAAAGACGTGATATTTGAGTCAAGGCTTGAAAAGGAGTCCTCAGGTGGATGTACTGGGCCCAGGGACACTGGTGCTGAGGGTATCTGGAGCACAGGAATCATTTCAAAAGGCTCCATGGTGTGAACATCATCGACACCACTGACCTGTCCCTCTCAGCCTTTTTGTCCCCTGTACAAAGAGATCAGCTTCCAGTGAGGCTGGTCAGCGCCCAGAAAAACCCCACACCCCTTGGTCTAAAACATCAGCCTCAGGGCAGGGGATGCAGTGCAGCCCCACTGGGTGTGGTTTCCTGGCCTCTGACCCACACTAAGCCTTCACCTCACAGACTCAGCTGAAAACCCAGAGCTGCCATACCCTTGTCCCCTGGCTTCTGGCCCTTCCCAGGGATCCAGGAGACCCCCCCTGGCTTGAGGGAGCTGCCTTGTAGGAGGTGAGTTTAACCGGGTAGGGTTTAGAATTTGGTTTGTCTCTGTATATTTCTTCCACCGACACCTTCCCTGCAGTTCAGCATTTGATGGACTTAAAGTGAGTTCCAAGATGACGAGCAAGCAGCGGGTTCCTGGGGCAAAAATGGTTTGTCAGCTTCCACCACTCAGCTTATAATGACAGATTATAGCATCTAGAGTTTATTGAGCACTTACTATGTGCCAGGCACCAAGCCACGTGCTTCACCAGCATTATCTCACTAAATCCTCAAATGCCCCTATTGGTAGGCAGGTACTCTTATTCTCCCTAATTTAAACATGAAGAAGCTGAGATCTAGGTCTAGCAACAAAGACATGTTGCTAGAAAAGAGACCCAGGGAAGGATTTAACCCTTCTCTCTGACTCCAGGGCTCCGGTCCCTTTACCACCCCAGAATCCAGGGCTTCCTGGTCATATAGGCTATTCCAGTTCCTTGTAAGAAGATGTTTCCCACCCAGCCCTGGCTGAGCCAGGGGCCGCCTGCCTTGTCTTGGAGATCATCAGAGAGGGTCTCTCTATCTCCTTCTTCCTGCTCCTATGGGACCTGATATTTATTCAGGATCCAACACTGTTGCTTGGTCTCGGCTGAGTGCCTCAGGGGGCTCAGGGCAGCTGGGCCATAAGCGTCGATGCCCATGGATGTAGGACGGGATCTGATGTGAGGCTGACTCACTGGGAGACGTGAGGACAGACAGAGCGGGGCAGACTTGGGATCATGCTGCCAGCAGGAGGCCGCTAACAAGGCAGGCTCCCATGTCCCAGGAAGAGCGAGGGCAACCATTCCTATTTCCAAACACCCCACCAGGCCGCTCCTTGGGGGAAAACAGATGGAAAAATGGGGCGATGACTGAGGCTGTCAGCTCAGGTCCCCTAGGAAAAGTAGGTCTGTGTTATCTGATCCTTCCAGGAAGAAAGAGAAAGAGGAGAGAAGAAAGTCAGGTGCAGAGAGGTTCTTCTGTGAAGTGCTCAGACCGAGCCCTGGAGCTGGAGGATGAAAGCGTCTGTCTTTGGCCTGGGAGGCTGGAGGCGGCAATGCCCAGAAGGTGAAATGACCACACAGGGCAGCTGGAGGTATCGCCCTGTGCGGGAGGAGGGGAAGGGGAGAGCTGATGCTTTGCTTGCTGTCACTGCCCGCTGTCACTTCTACTTCTGAACAGACCTCCCAGTGGGTAGAAGGCCCTGAGCTTCAGAAGGTATCCCCCAAAGCGGGCCCAGGGCCCGAAGGGTGGACGCACACAGCCAGAGGGCACCTGCAGAATCGTACCGCCCACTGCCCATCTCGGAGCATGGTGGCACTGGAGTCTCATTAGTGCCATTTCTTAAGCATCCGGGCCTGGCCAGACAGCCTGGGGGTGTAGACAGCAGGGACCAGTGAGAGAGCTCTGTCCTTAAGGAGCATTCACTTTACTGTCTGGGCACACAGTAAAATGAATTTGAGAAGCAAATGGCATAGTACTAGGGTTAAGTAAACCCAGGCAGGAAAATAGTGCATATGTTGGGAGGAAGGGAGGCTGCAGATTGTCCGGGCTGTCACCGAGGCTTGTGAGAAGGTGATGTTGAGTTACGACGAGGGAACAGCAGGCCCAACAACTAGGAGGGAGGCCCAGGGCTGGTAGGGTTGAGGAGCACAGAGGAGGCCATGCTCACAGAGGGTAGCAGGCAGGAGATAAGGTTGGAGAATAAAGAGGAGGCCAGACTGAGGAAGGCAGGGGGAGGTTTCTGGCTTCTCCTGAGTGAGATAGAGGGCTGAGAAGGGTTTGGAGTGTGGGGTGATGCTCTGATTTCTACACCCCAGAACTTTGACCATCCATTCCAACATGGCGGCAGGTGGCTAGTCAGGAAGTTCTGACGAATGGGACTCCCCGGCCTTTGAAGCCAGTTGAGTTACCCAGTGTGTTCTCGAGCATCTGTACAGCCTTGTCTGTGGGGCGTGGGGTGTGGGGTGTGGGGTGTGGGGACATAAAGGCACTTAAGACCCAGGCCTTGCTGGTAGGGAAACTACAGATCAGTTGGGGAGGCAGCACTCATGCTCACAAGAAATAATGAGGGAATAATACCAGACAGTATTTAAAACCGAGTGCTAAACTGTGTGATTTAGACTATAAATGTTATCAGAACTGTGAGCGCTGTGTGGGAGTCTATAGGGAACGCTTCCTCGGGAGGTGTGGCTGACTGGGGCCCCAGCAAGCAGAGCTGTGGCTCTGTAGAGGGCGGGTTCTCACCAGAACTCAGGGCTGGTGGAAGAAATGGCCAGACTGGAGGGCAGGCTTATGGGTAGGGAACAGGTGGCAGCATGTTAGCTCCCTGCATGAGGCTTAGCCTCTGGATAAGCCCCTGCCCCAACACTGGGCCAGCTGGGCTTCTGATATACTCTTTTCTTTATTTTTGTTTGGTTGGTATGAGGGGTGGGTTTTGTTTGGGGTATTGGGTATCAAATTTAAGGCCTCACACATTCTAGGGAAGCACTCTTCCACCAGCAGCACTTTGGACCCTCCTGCCTCAGCCTCCCCAGGAGCTGAGATTACAGGTGTGTACTACATTGCTGGGCTTCTGGTGCCCTCTTTAATCCCTCAGGGAACAAGGATGGCTGCCCTTTAGTCATAAACTCTGACGTCCAGGGCTCTCATCCCCTCCCTCCCAGGGCCAGGTGATTTCTGTTCATGGAAACCCTCAGGCTTTAAGCAGGTCCCGTGTTGCCTCTACTGTCTTTTCCACAGAGCTGCACCCTCGATTTTCTGGGCCCACTTCTCTGCCCAGACTGCAGGGAGCTTCTCTCCTGGCCTCCTCTCCTGGCCCTGGCTCCTGTCTGGCAGGTTAGTCCTGCAACATCCCTGTGAGTTTCACACTTAGTGAACCGGAAACCCAATCCTGACAAAGGGAGCCGGCTTCTTCCCCAGGAGGGGGAATCTTGTCCTCCCCGGAGCAAGGCTGAGCTCACCTCTGAGGTGTGGAGCGAGGTCGCTCCTCACAGTGGAGTGAGGGACTCCGTGGCAGGTCCCCTCACCCACTGAGACACGGGTGGACACACGATTCTCCCCGGACCCCAGCCAAAGAGCAGAAGCCAAGAGTCTGTAGGCAGAGCAGCCCCCTCGCTCGATCAGCCCTGCCCACTCTGGGCCCTTGGGAGCTGAGAAAGGGGGACTGACGCTTGACCCCAGGCCTTGTTCCTCTGAGCGGCCAGTGAATCTGAGGCCCTTGTCCTTAGCCCTCAGAATCCAGAGCAAACAGAGTCTGTTGGAGTTGGTTAGCATCCATGCTATCTAGCCATATGGACATTTTACTTTATCCTCCCTGAGCCTCAGTTTCCCCATCTATCAATCTGGGTTAATGACACCCACTTTCTGTTTTGCAGTACTGAGGACTGACTGAACGCAGGGTCTTTACATTGATCTACATCTCCAAGCTTGCTTTATTTTTTATTTTGAGACAGGTCTCACTAAGTTGCCCAGGGTGGGTTCACATTTGAGAACCTCCTGCCTCAGCCTCCCAGAGTGCTAAGATTACAGGCATGCACCACCATGCCCAGATAGTAACAGGCACTTTTGCAGGGTTGTTAATAATATTAGCTAACACTTGTGAGTGTTTATGAGGCACCAAAGCTTTAATGTATCTATCTCATTTAATCCACAGGTCACTGTGAAGTAGACATTATTCCTCCCCATTTTGCAGTTGAGGAAACTAAAGCCAAAAAGCATTAAATAACTTGCCCAAGGCTGTACACAGGCAGCAAGTGGCAAAGCCAGAATGCAGCCCCAAATCATTCTGACTCCAGAGTCCTGGTTCTCAACCACCACGTGAAATGAACTAATCTGTGTAAAGTGCCTGCTACAAAGTAGAAGCTCAATAAATGTTAGCACGTTTCTCCTCCATTTCCCCAGGGCTGTTCCTCCAGAGAATAGCTTTCCCCTAGTGCAACACAGTTCTTTTCCAGGACCCCCTGGGATGTGCAATAGAAGTAGGAGTGGAATGAGCTGCCAGTTTATCTGAGAGAAAAAAGGGCCTAGAAAAGGCGAGCCATTTGCATACAATTATAAGGCTCCAGGGCTGTGATGAATCCCCAGGGTACCCATCTGCCCTGAGTGTTTCATTCAGCCCCACTGGGGCAGGGTCCTTGGCAGAGGGCACCTTGCCAGGGTTGCACTGGAGACCAGGGGCCAAGGCCACAGCACCACCCTCAGGTACTTGAGCTGGTCAGTTACTAGAGTCTGAGGCCTGTGCTTTCTGAACTTGGCTGCTGCTTCTGGAGTGTAGTAAAACCAACCTGGGACTCTCTGGATGGATGTGCGAAGAGGACAGTGCTGAAGGTCAAGGTGTGGGGAAGGAAGGACAATGTCTTGGCTTCGTGACTGCTGGATTGGTGAGCCCTGTGCAGCAGGAGAGGTGTGCAAGGACACACACACAGAGCTGCATCTGACCTTACCTGGAAATAAAGCCAGAACAGATGGCTTGGAGGGTAATCTGAACACAGGGGTGCATACGGAACAGAGAGGACCTGAGAGAGTCCCCAAAACAGTCGTCACACATTCCTCTTTGGGGACCCCTTTTCTGGTGCACATAGGACCTGTGTCTGCACAACCCCCAGCACAGCCTGAGCCTGCTGACACTCACGCTTGATGCACCGACCGTACAGCTCCTCTGCGTTTCCCCAGGGAAAAATGAAGACGGGGAGCCCAGGTCTCAGCACTTTAGAACTGATGGCAATGGAGAGCCCTCTCCTCCTGTGGTTTTCAAGCACTTATAGAAATTGACTCATATTTTCAAAACAAAACTATAATGTGTGATAGGCAGAATAATGTCCTCCCTGTGCCCACAGACTAATCCCTGGAAACTGGGAACACATTATGATATAGCAAGGGAGAATGAAGGTTGCACATGGAATTAAAGTTGCTACGTTGTCTGATCTTCGAATAAAGAGCTCATTTGGGAGGTTGATACAGGAGGATCACTGTGAGTTTCAGGCCAGTCTAGGCTACATAGTGAGTTGCAGGGGAGCCTGAACTATATAGTGAGACCCTGTGTCAAAAAATAAAAATATCCTGGATTATCCTGATGACTCCAGTGTATTGTAAGGGTCCTTGTAGAACAGGGAAGCATAGGTTGGTGTCAGAGTAAGGCCATGTGGGGAAAACTTGACTAGCCATGGCTGATGTTGCCTAAGGAAGGGGCGATGAGCCAGGGAATGCGGGCAGCCTCTGGAAATCAGGGAAAGGCAGGAAAACAGATTCTCCCCACAGCCTCCAGAAAGGAATGCAGCACTTTAAAGCAATGACACCCATTTTGGTCTCTGACCTCCAGACCTGTATAATACCTCTGTGTTGTTTTAAGATACTACATTTGTGGTATTGTGGTATGTAGCCACAGCAAATTAAGTATAAGGTAAAAGCAGAACAGGGGGACCAGACCCCTTGACCTCCTCCTGGCCTCCAGGGAGCAGTCCTACAGAATTTCTTCTCAGCACGGAGGCTCTGAAGCACACCATGTCTGAAACACAACCTCTACCTCTTCCAGACCATGAAACCAAGGCAAAACAGAGAAGAGGCTTTGTTGGAAGACACAATAACAAGCTGGGACTTGAGTCCAGGGCTGGCTGTGTCTGGTCAGAGAGCCTGGATGCTTCCACAAATCCTGCATTCCTCTATTTTTAACAGATGTGTGTTTGTACCTGTGACGCGTAGGGTGCCAGGCTGGGCCTGGGGCAGAGGTACAGTCAGCTCCCGCTGCAGGGAAGGCGAGGACAGTGCTGCACAGTTCTGCCCTGCCCTCCACCCCTCAGTATCCTCCACACACAGGCACTGGCCAGCCACTTCAGCCTGTCGGGTCCCAGCTGGGCTTCATCAGAACCACCTCCTCTGGGCAGGCACCTGCCCGCCTGCAGCACCCTAGCAAGCTTGAGGTGAGCCGGACATGGCCTCAGGGAGGGGAGGGGAGAAGGAGGGAGGGAAATGAGGCAGCAGAGTAACGCCCTGCCTGAAACCAGCACCTGATAGTGCAGTATCTCCCCTCTGCCAGACAGTTTGGCCTTTCAGCGCCCCCCCAATAGCACACCTGAGCCACTGGCCAGCCCCCAGGGCTGCCAGCTCCTGGTGTCAGTCTCCATGGCAACCCCACATTTGCCGTTCTGGTTTCTAATGACTTATTGGCATGTGTGGTAATTTGCAGAGCTTGGCAGGCAGAGAGCTTAGGGAGCTGTGAGGAGGGGCGGGAGGCGGTTGGGAGGGGCTCAGGTGTTGCAGGAGGACAGAGGCACACTTGGTCCTGCCCCACCCTTCCTAGTCCCTGCTGCTTGCTGTCCCAAGGAAGAGGGCTGCCCCGTGCCCAGGGCCTCCCTCCCTCTTTGAGGACATGGGCGATCTCCAGGCCCCTGTGAGGGAGACAGATGGACAGACAGATGTAGCGCACAGCTGCTCACCTGTCAGGCAGACTTGGGCAGGCATGAGGGAGCCGACAGCCATGTTCAGCCACGGCAGGTCAGACCACCCACGTCTCACGCCCGCTCCCTGAGCCGTGAGAACAAGGGGTCCCCTCTGGGCTGAGAAATCACTCAGCCTCATGGGGAGAGCAGCGAGGACAGCATCTCCACAGGACAGGTCCTGGCAGACACTCAAGCAACCAGGCAGGGCAGCACTGCATGAAAGGCCAGATGACGTAGGTGCAGGGAGAGGGCAGCCAGCCAAGCCATCAAAGGGGAGAGATGAGCAGGGCTGACCCTTCTCCGCTGTTGCTCCGAGAAGCTTCCCCAGCCTCAGTACTGCTTCCCCAGGGCACGCAGTGGGGAGCTGTATGGCTGCGGTCCTCCTGCACACAACTGCTCTGCCTCCCCTTCTGCTGTCACTCTGCAGTCGTGGGAGGCGGCCCCGCGTGCAGGAAAGAGCGCTGTGTTTCAAGTGAGCTCCACTGCGTTAGAACCCCATGGCTACTGCTGACCCACGCTGTGACCTTGGACCTGTCTCTTAGCCCCACCCCAGCCTCAGTTTCCCTCTCTCTAACGTGGAACCAACATCCCCAGCTCACAGGATTGTGCAAATGAAACCACCTCATACTTAAAAAATGTGTGATGCTTCGTAGGCCCTGACAAATACGAGAGAATTTAGAAAGTAGTCTTTTAATGATCTCCCCAAATAAACAGGCACAACGGGATGGATAAGTTAAAGAGTTCTGGTGGACTTGGTGAGGTTCTCTTTTTTAAATATTTGCGAATCGTCTTCATTCATTCAGTAAATGTTTATTGAGAATCTTCTGTGAGCAAAGTCCTGGGCTGGGTGCCGGGTCTTTCCTGGTGTGTCACTGTCATCGTGAGTTGAGGGGCCTGTGTGTTCTCTGAGCAGATGGCATCTCTCAGGAGGGCCAGGGCTAGGGAAACATCTGGCTCATGGAGGCTGTGTCTGGGTCATGTCCCCTGAGAGCTGCTGCCCAAGTCTTTAGAAAGGGCGAGTCTGTTTTCAGAGCCATAAGCTGCTGCTGAGGCTGGAGGGGGCCGCAAAGGACTGCCAGCCACCAGCTGGAAGAGGTGCACCTGCGGCCACCTGGCCATCCTAACCATCATCTGCTCCCCTTGCTGGTGCAGGGAGGGAGCGGGGAAAGCAAGAAGAGCTGGGAACTTGCTTCTGTCTGCCAGTAGGGGGACTTCTGCCTGCAGCAGAGTTCTGTTCTTGTGGGAGCCTCCCCGCAGCCTCCTCTGAGATGGCGCCCCAGCAACAGTGGGACAGGAGTGGCTGCCTGCTGTGTTGCCTCTCTACTGCACACTGTAGCTTGTATCCACAGTGATGATGGCTTTGGGACTGCGACCTTGGAGGTGAGGGTCGCTAGCTCAGCACACCTAGCATCCATTCTACCTTAGCCGGTTCCCCTGACCTTTTGTGATCCACGAGAAACTCAAACTCTAGGGTAAGCAGAGGGCTTCCTGAGGTCACACAGTGAGTTGGTGCCACAGGACCAAGTTGAAGGCTTCTAACTTTTGGCCTCATGCTACCCCGTTCCCTTTTCTCAAGTCTCCTCCTCCCACAGCCTTTCCTGATCTTTTACCCTGGAGCCCCAGCCCCACCAGTCCATCCCCTGGTTCTCCTGCCAAAGCCACTCACTCCCAAAGCCACATCCCAGCTCTTGCCACCACTTGAAAATCAGTTAGTGGAGCACACTGCGTTCTGGTCATCATCCTCTGGTCTCCAAGCTTGCTGGTCTGAGAATTTCCGTACCACCAGTCTTACATCTTGGAGACCTTGGGTCTGCTGGTACCTCTGCTCTCCTGCCACCCGTTACCTTCCTTGGCCTTCCCTTCCATGAGACCAGATGGATTTCGTGGTCCATCATTTTGAGAATCTTCTGCCTCATGTCCTAAACTCTTTTGACCCTCTTTTTATTGTCCTAGTTGGGCAGAGTCCCAGTTCTGGATTAATTGCTCTATCTACTCCCTTTGCCTACATCCAGGCAGCTGAAGCTGCTGGGGACACACACACACACACACACACACACACACACACAGATACCTCTACAAACTCACCCTCCCCAACCCAACTTGTTCTTCAGAAGCGCCTGGTGTTCCTGTCATGTCTCCTGGTTCCCTCTCGCCTGAGTCTCCACAATAACTACTTCACACATTCCTCCCCAGATCTCCGCCTCCAACCTTGCTCTCAGCTGAGGACCTCACCTCCCACTTCACAAAGAAATAGAATTCGCCAGGCAGAGCTCCCCAGCTTGTCCCCAACCAAACCCTCAAAAGCACCTGCCTCTGCATCGGTCCTCTCCCCTTCCTCCTGTTTCAGTTGAGGCAGCAGCGCTGTCACCCTGGGTCACAGTTTCTGCCACCTCCATCCTAGCCTGTCCTTAGCCTTCTAATGTACAGTTCCTCACCATGCTCAAGTTTCTCCCAGCTTCACAAAACAAAACAACTAAAACCTTCCTCGAGCCCAATCTGCTGCTGCCCCATCCCTGTTCTTCTTTCAAGCCAACTGTCTTGGAAGAGTCAGTTCCACAGCCCATTCCATTTCTGCACCGCCCACCCCTTCCTCAGCCCCTCTCCAGTCTGGCTTCCTCCTCCACCCACTGCAGCTGCTCTCTAGATCCCTGAAGCCAGGCAACAATTTTAGTTCTCAGAAGCACTTTCCACTCCTTCTTGACACGTCCCTCCCCTTCTCTGACCCTGTACTCCTGGCTTCTCTGGTTACTCTGGAGTCATCTTTGCTGACTCACCCTTCACCTCTCCTTTAAATGTTCCTGATGGGCTGGTTCAAGGTATTCTCTTCTGATGAGGTGCTCTGTCCCTAGGCATCTCCACTGCATGAATGGCTTCCACTATCATCGACCTGCAGGTGACACCCACATCTCCAACCTGTATCTTTTCATATTGGCTCCATAGTCTCATTCTACTGCCTAGTTGACTAAGCTGGATGTCCCAAGGAACCTCACACTCAACATATTAAGGCAAAGTTGTGCTTCTCCTCCTAAATCTCTCCTGCCTTCCCTACCTTTCATCCCCCATCTCTTCTAATGTGGTCTGTTTTTATGAATGGTACCATTTCAGACCTGCTCTGTATACCATAACCTAGGAATCATTGTTCACCCTTTCCTGTCCTCTCCTTATATCCAGTCTGTCACCAGGTCCTAGCTGCCTTTCAAATGGCACCTAGAGACATTCCCCTCATTCCTCCCCATCTCCACACTTCCAGTATTGAGGATTGAACCCAGGATCTTTGCACTTAGCTATACCCCTAGCCCTTTAAGAAAAATTTTTTAAAGTTTAAGACAGGGTCTCAAACTTGTGATCTCCCTGCCTCAGCCTTCTACAGTGCTGACATTGCAGGCACCACTACACCCAGATCCACAGCTCTGCTTTGGGTCAGGGAGCCCCCACTTCCTGTGTAAAGCACTGGGTCACCTTCATCAGCTGCATCCACCCTGCGCCTCCACTCTTGTCCCTCCCCTGCTGCCAGAAGGACCTTTCGAGGACAAAGATTGGACCCAATCATATTGTCCTACCATCCCGGGACCCTTTAGTGACTCTGCTCTTTAGGATGACCAGAGAACTGACCCAGTCGGATCTGGCCCACGCTTGCCCTTTTCTTCTGCTTGCTCTGCACTGGTGCAGCCTCTTGCGGTTCCTGGACTGCTAAGCTCCTTTGTCCACATGACCTTTACATACACTGTCTTCTGGCCCTTGTCACTCTGCCTGTCCTATACTTCTCCCTAAATTCAGGTTACCCTTCAGACATTAGCAAATAACCCTTCTTTGAAAAGCCCTCCTGTACCTCCAGAATGTTACCCAGCTTGCTAGTCCAAGGTGCTTTGACTCACCCTGTTAAACACTCGACAATGTCCCATAGGCTTCCTTTATAACACACATTGTGACAACAATGTCACTTATGAGGTAAGTGCCTGTTTGTGGCACTAGGCTGTGGCCTAATGAGGATAGAGACCATACGTTCGGTCACCTTCTGTCACTGGTGCCTGGCACCGATTCCACATTCAAAAATACTTGGGAATGAATTCATGAATGAGAGGTCTTTAAGCACAAAAAGGGTCCCATGGGAAAAGCCAGAGGAACAGATGCTCCTCGAATGTGGCAGTGGTAGACCAGATGACCGTGCCTTGCCAGTATAAAAAAGTGGGGCTCCTGCCCCCATCCCCCTGCACTTCCCACTCTCTCCATCCCCAGCTAAAGATCCCACCCAGATTCAAAGGACAGTCCCCTGAGTTCCCAATCTAGGCTCTTCCTCACCAATGACTCTTTCAGGAGCCATAGCAACAATCACTCACATTTGAATAGCTCCTCGCAATCTACTCAACTCTCCAGCATACATTAGAGTGCTTGGTTGTGTTTGTCCCTTGTGCTACCTCGTGAGGATCACCTGTTTTGCAGCAGGGAAGCTGAAGCCCGGAGGGGCTTGATGGCTTATTGCAGTCCTGTGGCTGGTGCTGCGGCCCCCTACCACGTCGTCTGTCTTGCCCCATTCCCACATTCATAGAAAAGAAGTGCTGCAAGTGGAAGATTGCTCACAGTAATGGAAGGAGGGTGGCACCGAAGACAAACCCACACAGGGTGGGAAGGAGGGCATGTGGGTGTAGTATGTGCTCTGGTTTGTAGTAACTTGACTGTAGTTAAGTTGGCATTGCAGAGCTAGCTGGCCTGTGCTTCTCTCATGGATCCTTTTCGCCTCTGGTTGCATCGCGGGGACAGAGCACTCTGGGATCCCGGGGGTGGGAGTGGCCAGAGAACTGGTGAGGCAAAGAATGAAGATGGTGGAAGCCAGTGAAGGACGGTGGCCCCTCCCCCAGCCCCCTTGGTCTTTGCCTCCTCTGCCAGCCTCTTCCCTGCTTCTTGCTGTCTCCCAGGTGCCCAAGTAAAGCCACCTGGCCTGTTCGCCAGCCATGCCCTGCTGCCCTACACCTCTGACCTTTCTCAGGCTGCTCCCCTGGCTGGGATTCTTCATAGCCTCCTCTCTCGGCTGACTTTGCCAGACTTCTGTACTCACCTCTAGGAACAGCTTTTCCAGGAAACTTTCCCTAGGCCTGAGAATGCCTCCCATGTGCTCAGCACACTCCACACATCCTACTCAGTGCCCTTCTTTGCCAGGTCCTTCTCCTCTGCTGTAGTTAGGCACACACTCAGTTATTCATGGGGGTGCTCCCGGTGCCTGGCATGCAGCCGTTGCAACCACGTACACACCTTGAAGGCTTGTGTGTCCTAGATGCCATTTAAGTGCTTAATTTTAACTCCTTGAATACTCAAAGCAACTTTTCATTTTAAAATAAGTATAGATTTGAGAGAGGAATAAAGATGTAGACGGAAGTCCTGAAAACCCTTCATTCAGCCCCTCCCAGTGTTAACATCCTGTCTGACTACAGTACAATGTCAAATCCAGGAACTGCCCCGGATGGTGGTGCGTGCTTGTAATCCCAGCACTCTGGGAGGCTGAGGCAGGAGGATCACAAGTTTAAGCCTACCCTGGGCAATTAGTGGCTTAGCAAGACCCTGTTTTAAAATTTAAAAATACAAAAAGGGGCTAGGGATATAGGGACGTAGCTCAGTGCAAAGGTTCTGGGTTCAATCAACAGTCCTGCAAAAAACAAAAGACGGGAAACTGACAGAATTTATCCAAATTTCACAGCTTTGTGTAACTGTCGCTGCAATAAGGAACCTGAACTATACCATGGGAAGACTTTCTCTGTTACCCTTCGATAGCCACACGTTCCCACCCTAACTTCTGGCAAATATCAATCTGTTCTCCATCTCCGTAATTATTTCCAAGTGTTATATAGACGGAATTATCCAGGTGGTGATGTTTTTGCTACCAGCTTTTCTGACCTCAGTATAATTTCCTTGAGGTTCACGCAAATTATTGCCTAAATCAATAGTTTGCTCCTTTCTGTTGCTGAGTAGCACCCTGTGTCGGGATGGGTTACAGTTGGTCTGTGGACATTTGCATCACCCATTTTATAAGGGAGGAAACAAACTTGCCCAGGTCACATGACTAATAAGTGACATTTAATAAGTGTTTAGTAATAGGTGCCAAATAGATGCTTATTGTCCTGAGCTCAGCTGCAGTGAGGGTACTTTATGCTCCTCTGTCAGTCGCAGCATGGTGTGTTGCACATAGTAGGTTTGCCAGTGAGGCTGTGGGTGAATGGCATCTACACTTAGTTTGGTAGCAGTTATGTCCAGTTCAGTCTGCACCTAAACATCCACGAGAGGAATGCAGTGTATCCCTCTCGTCCTCGTCGTCGTCGTCGTCGTCGTCGTCGTCGTCGTCGTCGTCGTCTTTCGTGATATCTGTACTTTGTGTTTTACTTGGAGTGTCAGGAAAGGGAAATTGAGATAGTAAATATGATCACACACAGGTCTAGCATTTTATTGCCCAAAATGCCCAAAGCTATTGGTTCCAAATTAATATGTGCCCTATTTGCATGGTATTTTGCATCTAATTTGCAGGTTGCTCATTTGATCAAAAGGCAAAGCAACCTTCCCAGCTCCTGCCTTTTGCCACCACTGCCTCCCAGCTGGTGCCAGTGCAGTCTGCAGAAACAACTGGTGGGGAGCTGAATGTGCCCACCTTAAGCTGAAAAATCTGCTGGGGTGTCTTTGCTCGTGGAAGAGGTGAGAAGTTATTGCCACTCGGCGGGGGCCTCAGGAGGTTTAATTAAGGAGGATTTGTGAAGCTGTTGGAAGTCCTCACCCTCAGGTGTGGAGAGCCAAATGCGATTAAGTGATTGGAAAGGAACCCCAGGTTGGACTAATCTCACCCTGGGCACAGTGCCCAGGAGGCAGGTTTCTGGAGCACCTACCTAGCCCCGTTCTGTGGAGAGGTGAGGTGGCAAGACAGCCAAGCCCTGCCTCCAGGGGTACATTAGGGACAAGAGGGGCCCCCACGGCAAGACTTTCACTGTGAGTGTGTGGAAATGTGTCCTGTGGCCTTGAAGGAACCTGTGGTTCTGGCCAGTGGAGGCCGTACCAGGGGCCACAGGTAGGAGGGACAGGAGGGTAAGACTGTGGGCGCTGCCCTCAGAACCTGCCAGTGGCTTGACTCGCCTCAGAGCTATGCAGGGTAATTAGATGCCAAGCTCAATCCTACAGAGCCTAGCCCAGCGATAGTTCATGGAAAAGAGAGGCAGTGTTAACAGGCACATGGGAGAAAGTGTCCTGGAGGACGGGGGCCCACACTGGAAGAGCAGGCCTAGGAACGTGCTTCTCAATGGCCATAACCACACTTGCACAGAGGGTCAGGGAGGAAAAGTTATAGAAAGGTATGGACAAGGCCTGGACGGGTCTAGTGTGGAGTTCACAAGCAGTTTAAAATGAAACTTCAAAGTAATTTTGTCTTTTGGGCATGCCATTTGCTTTTTGTTTTTTGTGTTTTGAGACAGGATCTCGCTATGTAATTCAGGCTGGCCGTGAACTCACCATGTGACCTAGGCTGGCCTTGAATTCATGGTGATCTTCCTGCTTCAGCCTCCGGAGTGCTGGAACTACGTGTGCACCACCACACCAAGCTTGGGCAGGTCCTTTGGGATTGTCCGTCCAACCCCTGTGAATGTGGAAGTGCTCTGCTGTTAGAGCCACTTCACGGAGAGGACTGGAGTCACTGTGCCAAGGAGATGGAGCTATGGTTTAGATAATGTCTCTCAAATACCCCCATGGGAATGGCTTAGTCCTCAGCAGTGGGGGTATGGGGCGGTAGTGGGGAGTTTAAGAGGCAGGAGCTGGTGGGAGGATTTAGCTCCCCGGGGACTCAGAGGGGATCGTGCAACCACTGACTCTTGCTCTTCCCCAATCCCCACCAAGAAGTGAACGCCTTGCTACCCCCATGCTCCCTCCATGATGTGCTACCTCATCACAGGCCCAACACAATGGAGCCAGTGGGTCATGGGTAAAGCGTCCACATCTGTGAGCCCAAAGAGCCTTTCTCTTCATGACTTCATTATCTTAGGCATTTTAATGGCAATGCAAAGCAGACTGACCCAGATGGAAAGAGAGCTGGAGAGATAGAATGGACTGTGAGGAAGCGGAGCCCCTGCCACCTCCGATGTAGGAGTTCTGAGCGTTCGCAGGACTCACATGGGAGTTTGGTACTTGAGGGAACTGAATGCAGAGAAAGATCGGAGAGAGAGATGGTCACTGGGTTAACACTGACAGTGTAATGAGACCAGACAAGCTTGTAAGAGAGCTGAGCAGGGTGGGGAGGGTGGGTCCCGAAGGGCGGGTGGGCACTTGGAAGGTGGCAGGTGTGTGTTGTTCCAGGAAGGAGGGTTGTCAGCCATGCTGACTGCTCAGGAGCCCCCAGGGGCTGAGAGCTGGGAAAATGTGGGATTGAGAAGAGCGGTGAGATTGCCAACCAACTCAGAGGCTTGAGCAGGAGGGGTCTGTGCATAGGAGGAGTGACAGACCAACATTTTTATTGTTGTTCTGAAAGAAGGATGGAGGGAAGACAAAGGCCTTCTTTTCCTGAGGGTGAGGGGAGGGATGAAGATTGGGTTTTAAGAGGTGGAAGCCTCTCTGCCCTGAGTCAGAGGGAAGGCAGATGGACTGGGCAGAATGGGGAGAGGTGTGGGAGGCACAGGGATGGAGGCAAAGCAGGTCACACCTGCCGGCGTCCAACAGCCCCATGAGGTTGTCAAGGTCGTCTGCTCAGAGAACAGGGTGCAGATGGGAGCACAGTGAGGAGCAGATCTCGGAAGGGCTATGCAAAGTATGCTGGGGCAGCAGCCAGGGAGGAATGAAAAGCTTACAACAGAGAGGATGGGAGGAAGCTGGCATCGCGGATCTCTAATGGGGCTGGTCTGCCAGCTTCCCTGCTTTCTTCTAGGATGCTTTGGGAAGGGACGCTTTCTAATGTTTTAATCGAGGGGGACAGCACTGACCTCAGCCTGCTGCCGAGTGACCCTCCCAGCCTGGCCTCTTCCTGGACAGCCCAGCTCGGAAGCCCACTCTCCTGGCCTTGCTAGGAGAGCCAGCCCTTCAGAAAGCTCGAAACCATTTCTCCTTGGCCTGACTTAGGAATGGATGCGGTTCTGAGAGTCCCATTTGCCCTCCGCTGCTCCCTTGCACTGTTTTCATTTTTCTCCCTCCTCCGCCTGGCCACAGCAGCTTAATAGCCTCGCAGAGGGTCAGGCTGGGAAGATGAATGCTGGCCTGTGGGGGACTGTGCCCTGCCTCTCCATTAGGGAGGTGATGGAAGGCAGGGCAGGGAGAATGGAGAAGCCGGGGAGACACAGACACAACAAGCAGCTCCGGGGTTATCCAAAAGGGTTTCCATAGATGCTTGGAGGATGCCGTGGCTCAAGGACCCCTGATCGCTGGTCTAATTAGCTCTGACTTGGAGAGTGTGGGGTGCATTTCCCATAGTCCCGTGCACAGTGAGGAAAAACCAGAATGGGTTACTAATGTGTGCTGCAGAGAAGCAAGGGACTGATCCCCACGTACATGCACATACAGACTACAGGGCCCTGGGTGGCTCCCCCATCTCAAGACTTGGTGCATTCAATGACCCCAAATGCTTTAGGTAGCCCCAGAACACAGCTTCCTACTCTGCATTCCTCACTGTTGTGTATGGCTTCCCGACAGCCAGGTTAGAAAGGGAAAAGGGCCGGGAAAGTTCCTGTGGGTGGTGTCAGGGCTATAACCCAATATGACTCAGCCCTGTCCCTTCCTGTGTCCTTGCTGACATGCCCCAGGTCTATGAGCTGATGCCTGTGGATGCTGTCTGCCAGAGGAAAGAGCAAGAGTCCCAGGGCCACTGCCCTGTCCTCCTCCCCCATCCACCCCAGGACGGGCTGATGTTTCCTTGCACCTGTGGCATCTGTCAGCTTGTGGTCTGTGAAAGGTGCAGGGGAGGACACCTGAGAAGGAGAACCTGAGACTGAAGGAAAATCCTTCAAGCCCTGTGGAAATGAAGGAACATAGGTTCTGGTCTCACCTCTGACCTCAGCACCTTGTAAGGACTCAGCAAGGCTGTCTGGGCCCCCACTCCCCTACTGAGGCCATTTTTTCCAGCTCAGTCCCCTGAGCCTTTCAGAGAACAGAAAGGAGTTTGGGAAAAACAGATTCTACTAATCATGAAATGAGCTATATCCTAAGAAGAGGCATCTCCAGCTATCCCTAGCTTTACGACAGGGCAAGGGTATGTTTCTCAGTTCCCAGGCAAATGATTGAAGCAATCCTCGAGCCATCTGAAGTTTAAGTTCCAGTTCCCAGCTACCAACCAGCTATTTGAACTTGGGCTTGTTATTCTTTAACTGAAGATCAAACTTTTTTTTCTTTTTTTCTTTTGTTTTTTTGAGACAGGGTCTCACTATGCAGCTCAGGCTGGTCTTCAGCTCACTTTGTAGCCCAGGCTGGTCTCAAACTTGCAATGATCCTCCTGCCTCGGCCTCCCAAGTGCTGGGATTACAGGTGTGCACCACCACGCTCGGCTCCAACCTTTTACCCAAAGAATGATTTAACAACTGCCTTACACAGGATGTTTGTGAAAATGAGGCAATGTATGAGAAAGCATTCTGCAATTTTTTTGAACCAGAACTGTTTATTATTTTTATTTTTATTTAGATAAGGTCTTGATGAGTCACTAAGTTGCCCAGGCTGGGCTCAAACTTGGTGGTCCTTCTGCCTCAGTCTCCCAGAGTGCTGGGCTTATAGGTGTGTACCACACCTAGAAAATTCTGAAATGTCCTGTCACTGTTCAGCGGCTGAGAGGGGCTGGTGGCAGAGAATATGGGAAGATCTTCGGGCGTGGGTCCCATGGAGCAGAGTTCTAACCCCACTCTTTGTCAGACTGTGGATTTGGACAAGTTGTATTTCTCCTGCCCTTGGCTTCATCATCTGCAAAGCAGACACAACAAAGTCATGCTTGAGGATTACTGGATTGTATAGAATGGTGCTTATCTGCTTAAGGGTCTGCTTATGTCGTGCCCCTGAATGTGGCTCCCCAGCCCCCATCCTAGCCCTTCTAGGCTTTTGAGTCAAGGGCAGCTCATTTGCACACATTTCCTGACCCTTGCCAGTCCTGGCATTTTTCTCTGGAAATGCTGCCATGTGGGGTGTGCTCTCCCCGGGGTCTCTAGTTGTGTGTGTGTGCTGAGGAACACAGGATGGATCAAATGCAGTCTGCAGAGACCCGGAGACCTGGCCATCCCATGGCATGGCCCTTCTGTGGGAGACCCGTTCTCCCCAGCTGCTCCACCATGAGGTTTGCCCAGTGATTCTGGGCAGGTGCCTGGGGACAGAAGTTCTGGAGAGAGATTCTCATCCCTGATGAGCGGACCCACTTCCTGTGCTGATCCTACTTGGCCCAAAAGGCAGCCGCTCGTTTCCTGCTGCTACCTCTGCACTTGATTCTGACAGTGTTTCCTCTGCTGCAGCCTGGCCAACTCTTCCTGTCAAGGACATCTGGGAACTCTTACCTTCCCAGCTGCCCCTCAGGGCTCCCAGCAGGATGGCACTTAGGCCATTTGGACCACTTGACCAGGCAGATGTCTAATCCCCCTCACCCCATCTTGTCTTGTTGGGTCAGTGGACCACCTGCTTCAAAAGTGCCCTTGGGAATGGAAGGACATTTTTAAAGTGATGGTATATGCCTGTAATCCCAGCACTGTGGAGGCTGAAGCAAGAGGATCAACATGAGTTTGAGTCCAACCTGGGCTATATAGCAAAACCCTGTCTCAAAGAAAACAATACACACATACATACATAAATGCAGATCCCCAGATAATCCTCCAGATTAACTGACTAGATTGTAGGAGTCCAGAAATCTTTTTTTTTTTCCTTTTGGTGTTACAGATCACTGAGCTACATTCCCAGCCCCTTTTAAATTTTTACTTTGAGGTAGAATCTCACTAAGTTACTAAGTTTCTCAGGCTGTGCTCAAACTTGTGGTCCTCCTTCCTCAGCATCCCAGAGTGCTGGGATTACAGGTGTGCATCTCTACACCCGGTTCCCACAGGATCTTTATGCATGGTAGAGTCTGAAAACCATTGGTGTGACCTTTCCCCCAAATTCTACTGAGGTAGAACTCATACACTGAGGCAAACATCCTAAGCATGCAACTGCATGAATTTGGATATGGGATGTGCAGTGTACCCGTGTTACCACTCTCAGAACAGGGCCTAGAACATATAGAACATTTCCACCCACCCCCACTTCCACTGTAACTCAAGGAGCTAATCACCATTTGGAGTGCTTGCAACAGAGATTCATTTTCTGTGTTTTTAAGTTTCGTATAAAGGAGAATTTGCCTTCTTTCTCTCCACATTATGTCAGTGCTACCTGCTCTTACAAGGGCAAACAACCTGTTTCCCAAGCATAACTCAAAAGCCCCCTCATTATTGTTGTGTGTTCTCCCCTTCACCAGCCTTGTTCAGACCTCCACATCAGAAATTCAGCGGCTTAGAGAGGACCCAGGCCAGCTCCCCAGCTCCCTCTCGAGACCGCTGCTAGGGATATTCATTTGTAATGTGTGGATTGCCAGAGTCCAGGCACATTCCAGATGAAATTGGCCAATTTAAGCTACAAATGAAGAGACAAATGAGATGGAAATTGCCCTGCACAAGCCTGCTCCTCATCAGTAGGTATCGGGCCTGACATGCTGGGCTGTGTAACCTATTTTAGCCTCTTCCTGCAGCTGAGGTCAGAAAGGCTTCCCTGGTGGTGGGAGACACGATCTCCTTCCCACGCAGTCAGGGAGAGGGGCAGCCCAGGAGGCTCTAAGGGGAAGCTAGAGGGTGAGTGTGTGTGTGTGTGTGTGTGTGTGTGTGTGTGTAGGGAGTGTGCAGAGGACACCAGTCTGGTATTAGAGAAACAGGACAGCATAGGAAGAGGATTCTGTCATCTCCCCCGCCACACACACACAAAAATATAGATAGATAGATAGATAGATAGATAGATAGACTGATACAGTGTTCATCTAGTAGGAGGCTCTGTGCTACATGTTCAAACTGTAAAGATCAACGAGATCTTAGGCGCTCCCAGCCCAAGGGAAGAAGAGAGAAAGTGTTGGTGGTGGTGATGACAGGGACGGCCAGAGGAGGTGGCAGATGTATCTGTAGAAGGGAGAAGCAGCCCCTGGAAGGACCAGACAGGGTGGCAAGAGAACTGGAGATCAGCATGGACACTGGAGAGGGCAGGCCAAGGCCATTGCGAGGTGACCTCATCACCTTTGTTTCTAGCATTGATTTCCATGCTAGAAACAAAGCAGGGAAGGAGAAGATGGGCCTTCTATCTGCCTAAAACCAGAGAAGGCAGCTGTGAGGACCCTGAGAAAGAGAGCCCAGCAGGCATCAGCGTCAGTTCTTGGTAGAGGGTCAAGAAGTGAGGCCGACAGGGAGCGAGTTCATGCAGTGAATGGGGAACCAATGAAGAAAATATCTAAGAGATGGTGTGTCCACTATTATGTAAAGAGGGACTAAAGACCCAGGAGCTCCTCATCAGTGGGTCTCTATCCCATTCATTTCTTTCTTAAAGGAGTTGTCAAGAGGCAGGGAATTCAAATTTGTTTTCGTATAGACCCAAGCTAAATACAATTTTAGTAATAATAATAATAATAATAAACACTTCTAAAGCACTTTCCATGAGCCAGGCTGTTCTAAGCCCTTAGCACATATTAACTCATTTGCATAATAAGTATACATTCTAAAGCCAAACACAAGTGTATTTTGAACTATCCACATACACATTGTGAAAGCTGGTTATGAACTGTCGGCCACCATAAGAGCTCTAGGCTAGCTCTTTCTCCCTCTGGTGACCATGATGCAGAAGTCCTGGGAAGCACTTCCAGATCCTTGAATGATTCCAGATCTTAGCTCACCCCTCCCTTCTTTTCCACTGAGCTGAAGCTGTCTAGGCCAAGCCCCATGAAGTTGCTCAATCTGGGAGGAGACACTCGAGACAGCAGCACGGGGGATTGGCTGGTCATTACAGAGTGTGACTTTCTCTCCAGGGACTGCTCCCTGCCCCTTATCAGAGTCAGAATCCGTATGTTTCACACCACTGTGGAGGTAGCTAAGCCTCAATTCCACCAGGGAACTAGTTTCCATAGTAACAGAGGTACAGTAGCCCCTTCTTGACATTCTCAAGGGACACATCATAGCCCTTCCTGACTCCATGGATTAGAGACTACCATGTAATTTCCCCCATAAAACACAGTAACGTATGACCAAGGAATGTAATGAGGATGGCTAGCGAGGGAGCAGTCCTCTCACTCTCAGCTGGCCAGGAGGTTTCCCTGCATCAGCTCACAACACTTGTGGGTGAGCAGTATATACTGTTTGGTGTCAGGTCCCGGTTGGTCACAGCTGCAGAAGCCGTGTCATGATAAATCTGAGCATGCCCGTGTCTACTGTCCCTTCCAAATGACAATAGCTAGAAGGGACTTCCCATTAAACATGGGACACTAAACACATCCATGTGACTCAGCTTCTTCCAAAACCCACACTAGAACAAAAGAGTGAAAAAGGTCAAACCCACAGGGCAAGGGAGAGGAGACCGAAGTAAACAAACACTGTCAACCCAATCTTGGAAGCCGAGAAGCTAACTGACTTGAATTAAAAAGAAAAACCTAGAAAGACCCACAAAGAGGGCAGTCCAAGAGAACGGGCAAATTCCTACCATAAGACCACAGAAAGGCTGAAAAACTCAGTACCTGAATATAAGGTCTGGAGTAGGGCTCAGAACAACACGCAACTCCAGATCACTTCCTTATCCCATTTTACCCCAGGGCTGTCTCTGGCTTACCCCAAAGCATCCCAAAGAGAACTTTACTTTCCAGGGAGATTGAACTAAAAAGGCGCTGACTTGGAGACATGGCTATACATGTGAGCGGACATAAGGCAATATGTTGAAAGATGGGACCCTGGCATGGTGGTGCAGGCCTATAATCCCAGCACTTGGGAGGGTGAGGCAGGAGAACTGGTGCAAGTTCAAGACCAGCCTGAGCTACATAGTGAGTTCAAGGATGTCTTCAACTACATACCGAGACTGTCTCAAAAAATAAACAAATAAAAAGATGGGAATTTGCTGAAAGTCTGCAAGCCAAATGAGGAACCCTTTGTTCCTTTCTTCCAGTGGCCCCAGGAATGCTGATAGCCAGACAGTGGTGACACTGGGGAGACTTCCATGGAACCCTCCCATGATGAGACCCACCCGTTAACAAGCTCTGCCCATGCACACAGGACTTCCAGTGCCTCACTGTAAATATGGATCTCTGGCCAAGACCTAATAGATTTTTAAGGAAAGCTTCTACTATAAACAGCCTAGGCCAAAATAAACAGAAAACAACAATTTGAAGAAAACTAATACTATGCAGGGAGGAAACCCAAAAACCATAGACAGCACCACCAACATAACTGATGTCCTCCAAGAGCTAAAAGATGATATTATGCCCACAAAACAAAAACACAAGGCTTTTTAAAAAACTGATATATAATTCATGTACCATAGAACTCAGCCTTTTAGCCAGGCATGGTGGCACATGCCTATAATCCCAGGACTTGGGAGGTTGAGGCAGAAGGATTGTTGCAAGTTCAAGGCCAGTCTGGGCTACAAAGTGAGTTCAAGACCAGCCTCAACTGCATAATGAGACCCTGTCTCATAAAAAGGAGAAAAAAAAAAAAAAAAAAAACCTCAGCTTTTTAAAGTGTACAACTTGATGGTTTTTAGTGTATTCACAAATTTGTGCAACCATCACCACTACGTAGTTCTAGAAAATTTTCATTATCCCAACCAAAAAAAAAAAAGTCCATATCCATAAGTACTCACCCATTCCTTCTCTCAGCCTCTGGCAACCACTAATCTACTTCCTGTCTCTATGGATTTGCCTATTCTGACATGTCATATAAATGGAATCATCTAATAGTGGTCTTTTGTGTCTGGCCTCTTTCATTCAGCATAATGTTTTCAAGGTTCATCCATGTTATAGCATATGTCATTGTTTCTTTCCTTCTTGTGGCTGGATAATAATATTTCTCTAAATGGATATGCTGTGTTTTTCAAATCCATTTGCCAGTTGATGAACACATTTGGGTGATTATTGCTTTTTAAAGAGGCTTAAGAAGAGTGAACTCTGGGGCTGGGGATATAGCTCAGCAGCACAGCACCTTCCTGGCAAGCACAAGGTCATGAGTTCAATTCCTGGTACCAACCAAAAAAAAAAAAAAAGAAGAAGAAGAGAAAGAGTGAACTCTGGAAATCTAAATTAAAATTTAAAATAAAATTTAAATAAAATGAAGATGATTGCAAGGGTCCACCAGGTGACCAGCATAATTAATGGAAAAAGACTCCCCACAAAATCTGAGTCAGAGCACCATAGTGAGATCCCATCGCAAATAAAGCAAAACAAAAAATGACCCTCATAAAGACACATTTTGAAATTTCAGAAAGTCAGGGATACAATGAAGATCTTACAAGTATCCAGAAGGAAAAGGACAGGCTTTAGAAAAACAGCAGACTTCTCAACAGCAACTGGCAGCAAGTAGATGATGGAATGCCTTCACACATGTGAGGGGAAGTTCTTTTCAGTGTGAAACTATATCCATAAAAATCTCTGACCAAACTACCCATTAACTATGCAGGTTGAATAAAGACATTTTCAAACATGCAAAAATTTTAAGAAATTTACTTCTTTTTCAAAAGCGACTTGAGGATATACTCTTCCCAAACAAGGTGGAAATAAAGATGACATGAGACCCAGGGGCTGAGACAAGTAGTAAAAATGTTGATCACCATAGGAGAGAGACTGGAAAAACAGGCACTGGGAAGTGGAAAAGGAGGTTCTTTAAATTCTCTCCAAATGTTTATCTATGTTTTTTCATTTTTCAATACTATACATTTGTTACATGCGGATACAGAGAGCCATCAGCAGAGGAGAAATGTTAAGCAAACAAAGAATAAAGACTTTCTATACGTCTTTATAGGCAGATGTGGAGCTCTGAGATTACCAGGCTGCTTCAAATGCCATCTCCCCAGTTGCAAGATGTCCTTGTCCTTTATCTCACAGCCCTTGGGGCTACAGTCACATCTGTTAAGAGTGTGTCTGTCTGTCTATCCTGCTAGATTGACAGCTTCCTCAGGGCGGAGGCTGGGACTCAGGCTTCACCTTACATATCTACCCGCTGTGGCTGGCAGAGAGCAGGTACAGAATCAGTGCTTGAGTGAATGTATGGGGAGAGAGAAAAGGAGGTGGAAAAAAGAAAGGAAGAGGAGAAAATTGAAGTGTGGCTCGAGGGAGCGTATTGCTCAATGGTTAAGCACCCAGACTTTGAGGCCAGACCAGATCGCAGTTTCAATCTGTACAGCTGTTCCCGTACAGATTAATCTCTTGTGTCTTGGTCTGCCATTATAAATGAGGATTAAAGCATCAGAGGGCTTTGGTAGGATTGTACATGTTAATACACATAAAGCACTTAGAATAGTTCCTGCTGAATACTAAGTGGCCTGGAAGGGTCAGCCCATTGTTATTTGACAGGTGAGAAGGGAACCTCCTTACCCAGAGATCAGAGAAGTGTGAGTGTTATGGCTGGGGTCTAGAATGGTCTCCCAAAGGCTCATTGAAGGCTTGGCTGGCAGCTTATGGGGTTTGAGAAGTGATTGCATCATGAAGGCTCGAACTTCATTAATGGATTAATGGATTACTCCATTGATGAGTTCCCAGCCCAGTGGTTGCATTAGGAGACAGGGCCTACCTAAGTGAACAAAGCGGGTCCCTGGGGGTGTGGGTTTGAAGCATATATTTTGACTGAAGCCCCTTCCTCCGACTCCCTCACTGCTTCCTGGCTGCCAGCAGCAGCTTTCCACTGCCGCACCCTTCTGTCATGATGGTCTCCCTTGCCATATGACTAAAAGCAATGCAGCCAGCTGCCCAGGGGACATAAACCTGTGAAATTGTGAGTCAAAATAAACCTTTCCTTTGAGTTGTATTTCTCGGGTATTTTGTCACAGTAGCAGAAAGCTAACACAATTAGCCAGGAGGAAGGCAGGCAGCGTGGGCTTCCCTAGCGGTCTCCAGCCTGAGTCCAGCAAAGCCAGCTCCTGAAGTAGATCATTCCTGAAATTCAGAACCTCAGAATCAAGAGCAACCAGCCATTGTGTAGCAGTGTACTTGCCCAGTGTCCTATCATGTGCCCTTATACAAGTCACTGCTCTGGGTGCCATGTCTTCCTTCCTTGAAAGCTCTGGCCTTCTGAGGATCAGCTCACCTTGCTTGGATGTGGAAGTTACCCAAGAGACAGGCACTTGGTGGCATCGGGAGGTAGGGAAACATTGTCTCACACCAGCTCTCTCCATCCGCATAGGGGCCTTCTGCCATGGACACAGGGACAGGGTTACCATGGACCAACTGCTTTTCCAAGAGGGCAGGACTGACCTGGGACAGCAAGGGAGAACCCAGCTGCCTCATCAGAATCATCTGCTGGGAGAAAGGCCAAGCTACAGCATTCTGCAAGCAGACTGAGGACTGGGAGGAGTGGAATGGGCTCCAGGTGACTCCCGAGGATACTGTGGGTTTGAGAAATGTGTTAGGGGCTGATCTTCGGCTCGGAAGGTGCAGTTCTTGGGATGGAAATGGCCACCGTTCATCCAGTGCCTTCTCCATGTGGGGTGCTTTCTGAATCTCTAATCTTTCCAACAGCTACCCTGCAAAGCAGGTATTATTACTGTAATTGTACAGAAGAGAAAACGGAGACCCAGAGCAATTAACTTGCTAGACATCAAACAGATAATGAGACAAAGAGTCAAAATTTTAACTCGGTCTTTCCTTGCTCTTCCCATTGCATGGCTCTGCCTTTCTGCCCGGGCCCTAAACAGCTGCTTCTTCCCTGACCCCAAATAGATGGAAGGAGAAGGGCAGAGCCAGGAGAGAGTGGGTTAATATAGAGCCCAGGGGGCAGCGAAGAGGGCCTGAGACCCCACTGCCCATCTCTGCTTTCCCTCCGCCTCCCTCTGCCTTGCTGGCATCTGCAGGCACACAGTCACTGGTTTGACAGGGCATGAAGCTGTCCACAACTTCTGTCTTCACTTCTTCCCAGCCTCCTATTGTCTCACTAATTAAAGATGTCCTGAAAAATCCCCCCTGCTGTGTGTTGCTTGGCAGTGTGCCAGCATCCCGCTGGGGAATGCAGTGGCAGGCACCTGGTACCCAGCGCATGGAGACACCTGGCACGCACGGGCAGGGGCCAGCTGGGGAAGGGAGGTGGGGAGAGAGGGAGTAGCCTCGGAGTAGGATAGGCTGTGGCAACTCTTCAGCCCCACAGCTGGAAGGACCCCACAGCTAGGAAGGTGGGGCTCAGGAAGGAAAGGTCTCACAGCCCCCTAGCTAGAAGTGCTTGGTCCCCCTCCATCCTGTGTGACCTGCCTGACAGCACCTGCCTCAGAGCCCTTCCCTGGCTCTGCTGTGAGCCCTGTGTGATGACCAACTGTCTGGGGTCCCTGGAGCAGAGCAGCTTTTAGGGAATGCAGGATTTTAGTGCTAGAAGTGGGAAACAGGGACAATTTAGTCTCCTCTCTCTGCTTCCTCATTCTCATCTCAGTTCGCAAGTCCCCTCCTCAAACAGGCCTTGCCCGCTAGAGGCCTCTCTGCTGCCCTGCACACAGCTTCCTGTGTCTGTGATCCGCAAGAGGACATCCGGTCCTGCCTTCTGGGCATCCTTCTGCTGCCTCCAGCAGGGAAAGGACTCATGGGACTAGAACTGCCCCGCCCAGGTGATTCCAGACACACTCTTACCTTAGAATCTGTACACCTTCAGGGTGCCTTTCACCATGTAATGCGCCACGAATTCAGGTGTGGAGGTCTTTGGAGGCTCTGCCTACCGCAGTTCCTCCAGAGTCCTTACCATTCTCTGACATCCCAGTTACTTACAGTTATTGTCCACTCGCTTGCTGCCATGTCTGATCCATAGAGAAGGGGTAGCGTCTGTATTGTGCACTGCAGCGCCCCCTTAAACAGTGCTTGGTGTGTAGTAGGCTGTTGATGTTTGTTGAAAGAATGAAGGAATGAATAAAGGTCACAGTGACTATTGATGCCTGGTGGAAATCAGAACTCATGGCAGAGATGAAGAAGCTTCTGAGAGCCCACACCAGCCCCGGGGATGATGGCAGGCAATGTCAGGCAGGTCAAAGCCCCCTTCCCCTCCAGCCCTGCCTGGAAAGAACCACTAGGAGCCCAGATGCTCAGTCTTCCCTGCCTGGGGAGAAGGGGCGGAAGTCATTGCTGGGTGGCTGCCCTAAGGGCGGTGATGAGGTGGAGACAAGGCCTGCCTTGCCTCTGCTGGGTTCAAAGCCAACCCACCTGGGACTTCAAACAATTAATTTTCCCAATCTGCAGAACGATCAGCTTCTGAGGAAAAACAATTAGCCCACTGCAAATTGTAATTGTCATCTCACTCCTGATTTTAATTTGGACTAATGAGGGCTAAGTGATTCCGCTCCCTCCTCCTCCCACTGCCCCCAGGCCTGGGGCCCTCACCTGCCAGCAGGCATTTAACCCTCAGCTGCCCACCTTGTGCCTGAGGCTGAGGGAGTTGGTAGGGGTGGCCTGGGCCCTGGCATGGGCAGCAGAAAGGGGAGAGGGAAGAGAGCTCCTCAGGCCACAGGGGAGCTGCCTGTTTACCAGGCTCAGGCAATCAAAGTTTTATTGAACAGAATTGACTACTGGCTCGCTCCTTGTCACAGCCAGTTACCTCTAGCTGTGCAGTCTCTGGGGGCCCAACTTCAGGCGTGTCTGTCTGCCTCCCCTGGGATAAGGCGGCTCTACCGGGCCTTGATCTTCTCCACCTACCTGAGCACAGGCAGTGGGTCTTGGCAGCTGGGAGAGGAGGGCTTGGTGTGGGAAGGTACTACGACTGGTTAGCCTAAGCCTAACTCCTCCTAATTCAGGCCCAGAAGGGAAAGAAGTTGGCCAAGGTCACATGGGTCAGGGCCCAGCAGAGCCACACAGCCCATCCTGCTTTTCTCTCTCTCTCTCTCTCTCTCTCTTTCTCTCTCTCTTTCTCTCTCGCTGTGTTTTACTGGGGTTTAGAACATCTTCCTGCTCTTGCTCTTGGTTTGTACCCAGCACACTGATTGCCTGGTGCATTCACAAGTGCAGCGAAGTGGGAAGAAGCTGCCCCAAGGACTGCCAGTCCATGTCTCTTGCCCCAAGGACTGCCAGTCCATGTCTCCTGCCCCACCATCACTTAGCCTCATTTCCGGGTAGGCTGAATCCATTCACACTTCCATCCATTCACTCGTGCATGCGGTGCTGCTGCTGCCTGCTAAGGAGCCTACCAGGTTCTAGGGACAAGATAAGTCAGGCCCCTCCCTACCCTCAAGGACCTCACAACCTAATGATTTCCCAACATGGACCTGTCCATCCCATGGCCCCCAGTCCTCCCAAGGTTGTTCTTCAGCAGGAATCCTCCCTCAGGCCTGAGCAGCAGCTGGTCAGGGAGGGACCAGGCTCCTGCTTCCACCCGTTCCCACAGAGGGGCCAGAAGCTCACCTGCCTCTTTGAATCACTGCTGCTGCTTGAGGCATTGTTTGGAACCAGGAATTCTGAGGTCTTTTCCTCGCTTTGACTTTGGTTTTCTCTGTGGTCTCGTACAAATCTCTTGACCTGGTTTCTCCTTCCCAAAGCCAGGGAGTGATGGTTAGGGTAGATCATCAACTTGATTGGTGTTGGGATCCACTTGTGGGGTTGGTGGACATACTTGTAGGTGTGCCTGGGTGGGTCTGCAAGGTGTGGCCCTGGAGTCTGGTCACCTGGCACTGTTGGCCTGCTCTGCCTCCTGACTGCCATGAGCATCTGTTGCCATGATGTTTCGGCCTTGGAACTGGCTGGGAGAGGCCTTGGCATCCTTGTCTGCCAGGGGTAGCAGAAGCAGCTCAGCTGGTGGAAGGGCTCTGGCCTAGCCAGGGGCGGCCTGGGTACATGCTCTCACCGCAGGCTAACCTTGAGCCCTTGAGCCTCACTTCCTCATCCAAAAAGCAGGGAAGGCAGTGAAGCAACCATGAGGTCACAAGTCCACGCAGGCCAGGGCCCCTGGAATTAAACCCATGGTGCCACATGAGAGAACTTTGTCACTGATAGGCAGTAGACAAACTTTCCTGCTGGGGGGCAGGAAAGCACATGGAGTGAGGGGGATTTCTCTACTCCTGGGGCCCTCGGATTCAATCACCCTGCAGGCTTCTCTGCATCCAGCTCTGCATTAAAGGACTCAGCATGGAGGCCGATCCACCAGCAGGATGACCTTGTGGGAGACCCCACTTCACATGGCACCTGTGTCCTTCCCCGGGCCCCCTGTCTCTCTGGTGGCAGGTGCCAGTGGCGCCTGCTCCCCAACCCTCTCTTCTTTGTACCCGCTCCCTTACTGCCAACCCCTGACCAACCAGTTCCAGCCCATGCTGTCCTTACAACTCTGTCTTGAGCTAGGCTTGCATACTGAGTCCCCATTAAGTGGTAGAGATGGGATTTGAACCTTAAGTCTTTCTAATCCAGGCTATGCTAACACTGTTCAGCAGGAATAGAATACAAGTCACACGTATGATGTTAATATTTGAGTGGCCACATTAAAAGACAAAAAAAAAAAAAAATTAACTTCGTATATCAAAAACGTTATTTCGGAATGTCACCAATAATGAACTTATCGAGATGGATTACATTATTCTTCTGTATTAAGTCCTTGAAACCTGGTGTGCATCACACGTCCCAAGAGTCTCAGTTTGGACTCGTCCCGTCTCACAGTGTTCCTTGGGCCATGTCTTGCACGGGCCTGTCTTCGTGCCGCTGCTCCTTCCTGCTGAGTAATAGGGTGACTCAGCACAGTCAGAGCCCCCTTGCCTGTCTCTGCGTCCCCTGCCTTCCTACTTATGGCCCTGGGGAGCCCAGCTGGCCTTCTGGGCTCTTTGGGGATTGGTGCTCCTCTTCCCTCTCACCTGCCCTCCTGCCACATGCTCTGCCCTCCTTAGCTCTCCTGGAGAAAGCATCGTTGTCAGACAAGCAACCTTCAAATAGGCGAGACAAATGTACCTCATTTACATTCAGGCTCTGTCTGGGGTTTTTGGCCTGTTGAATGGCACCTCTATCAAAACATCTCATTTGGAAATGTCAGAGTGGCTTTTGATAAGTCATCTGTCACTCTGATGGTGGCTGGCAGATCTGGACAACAGGGTGGTGGTATCTAATACACTGTGGAACGCATCTTTTGCCATTGTGTCGTATTTTATTTATTCAGCGTGGCATGGAATCCTCTCAAAGGCGTGATTAACCCTGGCGTGATTAACCCTGCCAGGCCAGGCCTCCCGAGGCTTTCTCTCCCGCTTTCTAGCTTTCCATGGCCCCTGTTCCTTTCCTACCTAGAGTCAGTCCTCCCGCCACAGCCTAGCTCTGGGCCCCTCCTCCTCCTCTGCTGCAGCAGACACCCAGGAAAGAATGGAGCAGGGACACATTGCTGTCCTGGGCTGGAACCCTGGATCAGGGTGCTGGGGTGACCATCCGGGTCCCGCCTGTGGGCTTTGGAAACAGCTCAGCTGTGCGGGGCGGAAGCCCAACCTTCTTCACAGGCACTGTTCCCCGGATGTTACCGCCCACACTGCCTCCCTGTCCTCCCCATGTCCTCCCCTCAGCTGTACTAACACAAGTGCCCACAATTCCTATTTCCTCTCACTTGCAACTGGAACAAGATTTGTTTCAAGAAAGGAACATTCACTAAAAGCTAAAGAAAAACAACACACATTCCCAAAAAGAAAAACACAAAATATAAAAACCCCAAAGCACCAAAAAGCCAAGCTACAAGTGCCAAGTTTTTTCAGGTCATATATTTCTGCTCAAAATAAAAACAGTCAAGTCCCTGATGATTTGGGCTGGACTGGTCCAAGCAGCCTGGTCCCAGCCCCCTTCATCTTCTGCTGCTGGTACTTGGAGCTCTGACGCCTCACCATGGAGCTCTTCTCCCCAGTTCTTCCTCCCAGCCTCCTCTCCATGCCTTGGGGGTTGAGACCTGGCAGTGCCGGTGAGCAGGCCTGCAGGGATGGAAGCCCTCAAAGGGCCTGGGCAGTCACTGAGTTAGGGGAAGGAACTGCTGCTGAGAGAGCCCTTGCAGAGCTCAGTAAGTGGAGAGGGCAATGCTGGTGCCGACCAGCGTCACCATCATAACTACACCTGACGGCACCCTGAGTGCCCAGTAAAGGGACTGGGATGAGTGGCAAAGCCCTCTTGCCCCCTAGCTCAGAGAGGGCAAATGCAGATGAGGTGAACACATCAGCCCTCTGTTGTCCACGTCTTTACACATAGTAAAGCCTGCTCCATTGCCTCCAGCATGCCACCCTTAGCGAGGGACCACCACCTTTACAGGACGCTTCCATGAAGGGAGACTGCACTGCCATGTATGGCAAACACCACCTACCCCAGGTCACACTGATGGAGCATTAACCACCTGCCAGAGCCTGGGGTGCCAGGACAGAGGGACCCAGCCTGGCTCTTGAGAAGCTCAACCTTAGGAGGTGGACTGAGGCCCCATGGCTCCTGCTAAACTAGGGCAGGTGCTCTGGGAGCAGGAATAGGAGATGTCACAAAGGAGAGGACAGTTGAGTTGGCACTTGGAAAATAATTAATAGCTCCCCCACTGCCGGGCGTAGTGGTGCACGCCTGTAATCCCAGCACTCGGGAGGCTGAGGCAGGAGGATTGTTGCAAATTCGAGACTAGCCTGGGCTACAAAGTGAGCTTAAGACCAGCCTGAACTGCATATCGAGACCCTGTCTCAAAAAGACAAAAAAAAAAAGCTCCCCAAGCAGAGAGCAGAAGGACATTCGAGAACAACAGGTTCAAAGACAGGAAAAGCACAAAAGAGAACAGCCAGCCCTGGGAGAGGGCAGGGTGAAGAGGAGAGAAGAACCGGGGAGCTGGGTCTGTGATATAGCTCAGCAGCACAGGCGCCTGCCTGGCAAGTGCAGGCTCCTGAGTTCGATCTCCAGTACCAGAAAAAGAAAAGAACTGGTGAGCTGGGTGGGTATAGGGCTGGGACTGAAGAGCCAGAGATCTCCCGTCACAGGGACAGAGGGGGGTGAACCCGTCCAATGCAGATAGAAAGCCCGTTCAGTGCAGATAGAAAGCCCAGATGGCAACTGTAGGAAGGAGAAGAGGCTCTGCAAGAGCAGCTTCAAGGAGAGGAGCCCCTCAGCCAGCCATGAAGAGGTCAGAGCCATGGAGGCGGGTATGGCTCTAACCCCTGTCCCATTTCACCAACCACCATTCCCCTGAGGACCCATTTCCCTGATACTGCATTGTTGCAGCAGATGGACAGAGAAGTGCACATCCTCACCCATACCTACTGGGAAAGGGAACTCATTTATTAAACACCTGCTGTATGCCACAGTATTGGCCGGTATTATCACCTTTAATCTTCGAGATAACCCTGTGAGGCACTAGTCTCATTTTATGAGATAGAAGCTGACACTCAAAGAGGTTAAGTAATTTGCTTAAGGTCACACAGCTAGGAAGAGGCCAAGGCAGGATTTAAACCCAAGTCTTTCATGTTCTAAAGGCTTTGTTCTTTCCACATTCATACAAAGCCTTTAGTTTCCAACTTCCTGAACCCGATCTCCTTCTATGTAGCTCCTGGGGTTGTGGAAGAATTTATGTGACACTGATGCTGCTTTCATCATTAGAAGGCTGTCACCAAGGTGACAGGGAACAGTAGATATGGAGCTGTCACAGTGGGAAAAATGAGACACTGAGGAAGGCACTCCATCACTGCCTCTGGATTAGAGGCGGCCATCGCTCTGCCTGGCACAGGACTCCTTGTCATAATTTTGTTTCCACTATTTCTGCAAACGGTCCTAGCCCCTCTTCAAGCAGGAGGAAGCCAGGCCTCCAAATGCATCCTGAGTTCTGAGTGACATCATATTTGGTGGCAAAAGGCAACCCAGCATTTTCATAACCCAGCAAAACTAAAGCAATGCTCAACACTGGGGCACCAGAGACCCCACTGGGACTCTCATAAAGGCTGTGGACAGTCTCTCCAGAAGAACGCACCTGGGCACGTACGTGGACATGCCTGCCTACAGTTGCAGCCAATTTCAGGCCCTCTGCAGTCCAACCAGGGACTTGAGGTTAAGAAGCTTTCTCTAGGGTTGCAGGTGGGATGAGTTTATAATACACATAGTTTCTGACAGTGCCCCCCTTCTGACCTCTTCCCTGTCCTAAAGCTCCTGGGGACAGTAGAGGAAAGGAAACTCAGATCCTGTCTTCATGTAAAAGAGGGCGTTGGCCCCACCTGTACGGGGAAGCTGTAGCCTCTGGGTGCTGTGAGAGCTCTGGATGATCTGTGTCTGAATTGCTGAGGGCCCTCCACGTCCACCATAGGGTGGGTGGGCTGCCCCAGCTGCTGAGTCTGCCCTCGGGATACTGGCTCATGGAACCTGTGGGTGTCCCAGCCTACCCAGGAGTCACCAGAAAATGCTTTACAGGAGAACAGCCAGTTGCTGCAAGGTGCTGTGGTCCTCCTCCCGCTCCCCCTTGGCGGCTACTGCTGCCTCGGGAAGTTCCTGCCTTGGGAAATTCCTGGCCCTCCCTGGTGGGAAGCACGTGCACTTGTAATAGAACTGCCTAATCACTTGTTTAAGCCAGACATTTGGTGTGTAATGACTCCTGGCTGGGATCAGAGAAAGCCATCAGCTGTCCCCTGCAGGGACTAGCCCTGGCAGACTGTGGTCCCTACTGCTTGCAGGAGCAGGGGGCGGCCCCACCTGCACAGAGCTAGCTATGTGGGGAGCAGAGATGGTGCTGGGTGAGAGGTGCTGTTAGCAAGCTGGGCAGAGAGCTGACACCTTGCTCCTCCCTGACCTGCCCGGCTCCTCCTGGGTACAGGATGAACCCAGACCATGAAGGGTAGATTGGGGACCCAAGAAGTGGGACACCTAGGTTCATCCCTGGCTTTGCTAGTGGCCTCAGAGGGCAACGTCCAGGACAGAACAGGCCCAAGTGTGCCTTCACCTGTCTCCCAGCTGGAGGAGAGAAAGTCCGGCAACTCCTCAGGCTTCCCAGCCCCTGGGTGCAGCTATAGAGCCAGCAGATTTCCTTTTTACTCAGAGTTTGGCGGTCTTGGGAAAGAGGCATTGGAGAAATATCAGCTACAGCCATGTTAATTATTAGTACTTTTATCTTATGACGGGGGAGAATGGCCCCCCTCTTAGTTCCCTGGAAAAATGAACTGGAACCATCCAAGCTTGCCCAGGAGAGCAAGCGCTGCAGGTACAGCATCCCCACCCGGACCCCTCCACGCAGGTCCGCCTACTGGGCCACTACAGCCCTCTGCCTGTGGCCGCCTCCCCTAACACACACGTGTGCACAGCTCTACAAGCACGCACACGCCCCAGAGGAGGGAGCACAGCCCCTGAGGTGTGAGAGAAGGCACTGAGCCCTTGTTCCTGTGCCACTTAAAGAAAACTGGCTGAGCTGTAGCACAGCCACGTGGAGGGGTGGGGGGAAGGGGAAGACCCCAGCTTTCGTTGTTCCAGAGCTTTCTACTGACAACCACTTTCACACCCCTCATTCCTTAGTCTCCTCCCAGCCAGACACTTGGTAGTGAAAAGGGAGGTGCCACACACTGTGCTGTACTTGAATTGTGGCTTCTGCTTGTACCAGCTGTGTGCCCCTGGGTAAATTGCTTAACCTCTCTGAGCCTCCATGTCCTCTGAAGTAAGTATAACACCCTTACTGTTGTGTGGATTCAAGTTTTTAAAACACTTTCTGAAAGGCCCATCCCATAGCAAACCTTCAATAAATAATACCTATTAAGATTCAAGGCAGATATTCTTATCCCCGTTTTACAGAAGAGAAGGTGTTGGAGGTTGGCAAGATTGCCCCATAGCTGGCACGTGGTAGAGCTGGGATTAGGATACCTGGGTTTCCATCCAGGCAGAGCTCTTACTGCCAAATGTATTTTCCTGAGAGACACGCGTGGAGTTGCTATGGTCTGGGTGGCCCTCCACTCACCTTTTCCCTGCTGCCAGTGCTGTCCTCCCTGGACTGCCATCTGGGGACTCCTCCAAGGCATCACCCGGTGCCCAGTGCAGTGCCTTGGTCAGCACTGGGCACAGTGAGGCGTGTGCAGAGGTAGAGACCGGGAGCAGGGCCGGGTGGGCAGGGGAGAAGATGGTGATAGGCACAGACAGGACATTGAAGGATGAGGGGACAGAGTCAAGCAGTGAAGGCCAGAGCTGGGGAGAGAAGAGAGACACTGGCCCAGACAAAGCTGCCTGGTGGGACCACCAGCTCCATGGCTGCAGTTCTGAACCCCAGGCGAGAGAAGCCCGTGTGCAGGAAACGTGTTCCTCCTTCCTGCCATGTCGCCATGACGCCGCCTTGTGTTTAGTGGCTCATGGTCTGAATGTTTGCCCCCACCCCAAGTCCCCATGTTGAAACCTGATGTCCAAGGGGGTGGCATTAGGACGTGGGGGCTTTGGGACGTGATTAGTTCATGAGGGCAGAGCCCTCAGGAATGGCATTAGTGTCCGCATAGAAGTGGCCAGAACTGCCCTGTCCCATCACCATGGGAAGCCACAAGGGGAAGACAGCCCTCTGTCTGTGAGTCAGGAGGCCTCACCAGAACCCCCTGAACCTGCCAAAACTGTGATCTTGGACTTCCCAGGCTCCAGAACTGTGAAAAATAAGTCCTGTGTCATATAAATTTCTCAGTTGTTGGTATTTTGGTATGGTAGTCTAAATGGACTCAGACAGTGGCAAACTGAGCTCTGAAATAAAATATAATATGATTATAAATGTAAGAATTATTATCTCAAGCCAGGTGTGGTAGTGCATGCCTGTAATCCCAGCACTCTGGTGGCTGAGGCAGGAGGATCTCTGCAAGTTCGAGGCCATCCTAGACTACATAGTGAGCTCAAAACTAGCCTGAACTACACAGCAAGACCCTGTCTCAAAAAAAAAAAAAAACCAACAACAACAAACAGAAAAGAATTATTACCTCAACCCTGTTGTTAATATATAATTATATAATATACATATATGTGTATATATATTGCATGTATCTGTTTCTATATGTCTCCATATAATCATATACATTATTTAAAGCATTGGTACTTACCCCTTACTAGCTCTATGATTTTGAGCAAGAGGCTTAACTTTATTTAACCTCAGTTTCCTAGCTGCGTGATGGGGATAATAAATAGAGTCATGAGAATTTAAAAAGATAATGAAAGACAAGTTCCTGTTATAGAGTAAGCCCTTAATGAAATTCACTAATTTGGTTGCGGCTGTTGTAGCAGGACAAGGCATCTATTGTTGTTTCCATTTTAGAGCTGAGGAAAGTGAGCCCAGGAGGCCGTCGTGGGGTGCAGGTGTGGAGGGCAGGGTCTTGTCTCGCCTCCATGGTGCCCCGCATGGGGTGGGAGCCTTGGTGGGTATCTGTGGACTGAAAGGCATTGACCTTTGTTCAGCAGGGCCCTGGCGCTGTAGCGTAGGACTCTGGGCTCCCCTGGTCAGGTCAGACCCATCACCTGGGGAGCCGAGGAGACCCTTACGGCTGGCCAGAAACCTGCAGGCGGTGGGCCTCTGCAGAGCTGCCCAGCAGCGCCGCACCCTGTGCTTGCTCACACTGAGGGACCCCCAAGGCAGGACCTGAGGCTCCCTGACAGGAGGACCCTGCTTCACAGAATGCAGGTGAGGTGTCATGTAGTCCTAACAGGCCCCACACAGTCTCCTGACAAATCTGGGCTGGCTTCTCTGCTGCATACTTCTGACAAGACTTTGGGCAAGTTAGATAACCTCTATATGCCTCCACCTCCTTATCTGCACGATGGGAGCGGTAATAGTAAGAGGGCATGGAGAGCTGGGCTTGGAGCCCGCCGGGAAGCAGCCTGCCGTGGATGCTGCAGCGCGCCATGGAGGCCTGGCCCTGCAATCAGGTGCCCGACAGCCTCTGTAACAGGAAGGAGAGGATAGAAGTCCCTGGACTGCTGCTTGTGGCCCTCAGGCTCGGGGGAGTCCACAGTCACAGTTGGGGTTCCCTGTGCTCTAGCTTTCATGAGGCAGGAAGAAGACCAGAAAAAGCAAGAAAGGGAAAAGAAAGCCCCAGCAAATTCTCCTCTGTCTTCTACCAGCTCCACAGCTCCAGGGGGAACTGAGCTGCATAATACAGTGGGATTTAATAAAATGCCTTAACTCACGAAGTTTGTCTGCTGCCAGCTCCTTAATTAAATTGCCTAATGCTGCTTTGTGATGGCAGCACAAACCCCGTGTTTAAAGAGAGTGGTGTTGCTATGGCGCTCCCGCCAGGGCGAGGGGCGGGAGGAGCATACTGATGAGGATCGGTCCTTCCTGCCAGCCTCACCCCCGCTGCCCACCCCCCACAGCCACACACACTGCAATCATCGGGCTCTGGTCTTCCTTCCTAGGGAAGCCTTTAATCCTTGCAGAGAATGCAGAATGCAGAGCCAGGGCTGTAGAAATGGGAGGTTTGGGGATCTGTGCACACAGGGCAGAGCTAGGGGCTGGAGGCGGTGGTTGACACAGGCTGGGGCACGTAGGGCAGCCCTGTGGGGGCCGAGGCGAGCAGCCACCTCCGCCTCCCCTGGTGCACTGAACAAACGCTTAGAAGGTTTGCAGAGCCCCCGACTGGAGCCTGGCATGGCGGAGAGAAGAGCAAAACTCACTTGCTCTTGGATTTTCCCCTTGGTAGGCACTGGTTCTCAGCCCTGAGTTTGCAGTAACACCAGCTGGGGATTCTTCTCCAAATATTCTATTATAAAAAATTTCCAACAGCGAAGGGATATTTCACAGTGAGCAACGATATACACACCACCTACATTCTACCATTAACTTTTCACAAGACTTGCTTTATTACTTCTCTCTATATATCTATCTGGTCCTTTATCCATCCATCCATCTCAGTTTTGGTGCATCTCAGAATAAATTGCAGACATCAGCATGCTTCTCTCTAAATACTTCAGAATTAACAACTATAAGGTTCACATTTCCTTTACAGTTTATTTTTACTTTTGATAGAAAATTTATATACACAGAAATCCTGGAAAGTTTCTCTTTAATACCATACCTGGATTCTACCCTGTGGAGATTGATTTAATTGGTCTAGAGTGGGATGTAGGCATTGGTATATTTTAAAAGATCCCCATGTGATTCTATGGTGCAGCCAGAGTTGAAAAGCACAGTGATAACGGGAGGTGAATACTTGTCATTTTTATGTCCCCCAGGCAGAATGCAGGGGCTCTCCTTGTCACATGTAGACTCATCCCCTGCACGTGCTTCAATCGCCACGCCCCTTCCTCTGGCATACTACATGTGTGCAGTACCTGTGCGTGTTCATGCTTCTCTTCGTGTGTAGGTCTGTGTATCCGTGGCCACTGTGCCCATGTTGGCACCGTGGGAGAGTGTCCCTCACCATCTCATGCATGTTTACAATGGCAGAATCCATCTCTGTCTTCGAGTCTGTACGTGTCCCAGCAGCACAGCTGTACACATGCTCTCACGAAAATCCGCATCCTTGCGAGGATCAGGATTCAGGCAGGGGATGGAGGTGATGGTGCTAATGGAGGGTTCGGAGTGATGTGTGGTGAGGGCAGCGAGCACAGGACGCTGCCGACCACAGCCAGGGACAGTGCACGTGGCAGTGATGGGTCTGGCGACATTAGCAGAGGGGATGGGCTGACTGTAGTGATGGTGTGGCGGTAAATCCCAAGTGGTGGTGACACTGCTGATGTCGCCTGTCCCAGAGAGAGTTATGTGCCAACAGACGCTCGTTCGCCACAGGGATAGGATGCCTTCCTGGGAAGAATGCTGGCTGTCACACGGCAGGAAGGGTGGCCCCTCCCTTGGCCACTCAGGAGCCCTAGAGCTGCAAGGTCCAGCCCCTGCAGAGGTTCTGAGAGACAACCTGAGAACCTCCCCACCCCAGGCCCTACTGGGGCCCTAGAAGAGGCTCCAAGCTCAGCTGCCCATTCCACAGCACCTGAGATGGAGCTCCCGTGTTGAGGATGTGGGGCATCGGGTACATTTATTTTGGACAAATACCCAGGCCTGGGACACCGGCACTCCGAAGATCGATAGAGATTTTATCTGCTGGCAGTGTGGTTTCCTGTTCCCTTCGTGCCGGTAAACTGGGGAGGATAAAGGCAAACTACTCTGGCTCCCTCTCACTTAACCCAGGCAGCAGGGGGCAGAGCCGAGCAAGCCCCAGAAAAGCCCCGGAACAGTCCAACTCCTGAGCTCTCTCCCCACAGGCCTTGGCTGGCACTGATCTGACTCTGACTGGGTTGCAGAGAAAGGTTTAAGGATGAGAACAAGGTTAGGGCTGCCAAGACACACTACGCATCCTTCCTCTCTCTGTCTCTCTCTGTCTCTCTCTGTCTCTCTCTGTCTCTCTCTCTCTCTCTCTCTCTCTCTCTCTCTCTTTCTTTCTCTCTCTCTCTCTATATATATATATTCCCAGAAAATGATGCTGAAAAAATAATTTTAAAATAACATTGTCCAACCCATTCATTTACAGATAAAAAAAACCAGCATTAAGCAGGCAGCACATAAAACTCCTGTTGAAAATGACAATAAATGCCAGACATGGTGGCACACACCTGTAATTCCAACCCTCAGGAGGCTGAGGCAGAAGGATCACTGTGAGTGAGAGGCTAGTCTGCACTACATAAGCGAGTTCAAGGCCAGCCTGAACTGCATAGCAAGACCCTGTCTCAAAAAAAACAAAATGACAATAAAAACACCTTTCTTGTATATAATATCACTAACGCCAAGTGAACACACCTCTATGATCTGACTAGCTTTTAGAATGGTCCTTCTCTTGCTCACCTGACAGATGGCTCCTGAGTCTGTTCGCAGATTCTTTCCTCGAAGCCATGAGCCTGGGTGTATTTGCACAGCACTTGCAGCTCTTAGAGCCTGAGTCACACTTGTGTTTTTAGTTGATCTATGCATCTCTAAGTAAGACAGAAGGTGCTATTCTTATCCCCATTTTTCAGAGGTGAAGACAGAAGGGCCTGAAGATTAAGCCTGTTCCCTGCTTTTGCACAGGTAGCCAGTGGCGGAGTGTGAACAATACCCTAGGGTCCCTCTGTGAGCTCCCCGGGGCTGTGTTAATAAAGCACCACAAACCCAAACCAGCGGCCGTAACACAACAGAAACTTATCGTCTCTGGGTTCTGGAGGCTGAAAGTCCAAACTCAAGGTGTCAGCAGGGCTGTCCTCCCTTTGAAAGATGAGGAGAGGCCGCCTTTGCCTCTGCAGGCTTCTTTCTCTGGTGGCCGTTGGTGGGGGATGTGTCTTGAAATAAGATCGTATTCACAGGTGCCTGGGGTTAGGACTTCAATACAACACTCGGGGTGGGACACAGTTCAACCCATAACAGCCCCGACTCCATGCCAGTGGGCTCTGCCATGTGCTGTTCATGTGCTGAGCTCCACCCCATGCATTTTCTCCCCCATCTTTCTCCACCAAAGACAAGGTGCTCCCTCTCCTGCAGTGCAGCACGCGGAGCTGCTGGAGCGCCTTCAATTTCTGCTCTTCCCAGATTATTACAAGCTACTAAAGTGGAATCGTGAAATATAGGTGGGCTTTTTGTCTTTTTTATTCCCAGACAGTAAAAATCATTAAGGCTTGCTCTTAATTAGTTTAATTTTGAAGCTTCTAAATATTGATTTAACCTACACTCCTTTGTACTTGCTGCAGTCACTGAATTATGCCTGTTATTGATCGCAAATGGAAGCATTTCCTTCCACTAGCTCAGGGCTCTGGGTGCCACTGGCTCTTTGGGTGCACTGGACCGGAGGGCACGGACAGGCGTGGAGGAGAGGGAGCCCATGCCAGGCTGGAGAGCTTCCTTCCCTTGAGGAAAGATCGCTGACCTTAGGCCAGGGGCCTGTTTCTTTCTCTTAGCTTGGCCCAGATCCAAGGGAGATGATGAAAAAGAAGTCGGCTGGAAGTCTCCCTATTTCATTCTGAGCTTGAGGAAGAAGGACCTAGGCAGTGGGGGCTGGAGGAGGTGAAGGGTTGGGGTTTAGAGCCCAGACTTTGGTACTAGCCCGAGTCCTGGCTTCCGCTGAATGCTCTTGGGGGATCCCTATTCTCCCCCATCTGTGAAGTGGAGCTCATCACCCCTACATCACAGTATTGTGGACTTGCCATGCGGGTGGCTAGTCCAAGGCCTGGCTCCCAATCACTGTCAGTGGCTTCCATTACTGTCATTGCCCTCGCACTGGGAAAACAAGGACTGGATTAGAAGTGTACTGGATCTTCTACCTTGCCCCCATTACTTGTTTGCTCTGTGATCTTGGGCAAGTCACTTAATACTCTTTCTGTTAACATTGGGGATATTGGCATCTATGAGACTCCACTATGTCTTATTTCCACTGCTATAAGAGAGTTCTATAGACTAGTAGTTTATAAAGAACAGAAATTTATTTCTCATGGTTCTGGAGCCTGGGAAGTCCAAGATCAAGGTGCCAACATCTGACAAGGGTTACTCTCTGCTTCCAAGATGGCACCCTGAATGCCGCATTATCTGGTGAAGAGGAATACTGTGTCCTAATAGGGCAGAAGCAGGACATAAAAGGACTGGATTCCCTCCCTCAAGCCCTTTCATAACAACATTCATCCAGGGGCAGGGGCTTCATGATCTGAACACCTCTCCAAAGGCCCCACCCCCCAGCACTGTTACACTGGAAATTAAGTATCCAACAGAAGAATTTTGGGGCATGTATGCAGAACATAGAGACACGAGATTTCAATTGCCAGGTGCATTCGGTCCTAAAAGGTTGTTATTGTTGATGACCGTAGTAGTTATTGCCTCATATGGCCCTTTGGCTCCCTCTGCCTGCAGTGTCATTCGAGACCAGGACTCTGGCCAGCTGCCATGGCCTGTTCACCACATAGCTCTCTCTCTGGCCACTTTCTCCTTGTAATTCACCTTCTGCATTTTTAATTCCCAGCCCTTTGTCCCGACGCTCTTGTAAGTCTACAGTTTTTCACCATCTGTGCACTCCCTGACCTGCTGATCCAGGCAGCACTTAATGGGCCTCACCGAAGTACAGTTTGCACGCCATCAAACTCGCCATTGTAGCGCACAGTTCAGTGGTTGTTAACAGACTTCCCCTGGATGCTTGCCCAGCTTCCTGCATTGGGCAGATTCGTGCTCTCTCCCCTAGGCTGAGTCCTGCTGCCCTTACTGTGATAACTTGTATGCTCTAATAGGGTGTTTTGTTTTTAACCTGTGAATCCTCACCTGCCCTCCCCATACTTTGTATCCTTAGCCCCTTGCATCCATAAAGCACCTAGTTTACAGTCAGGGCTCTGTTAATGCTCCTCAGATAAAGCATTTTCTTGTGGCCAGAGGAGGTAGAGGCAAGGAGTCTGGCATTCTTGCCAGGGAAGCTCGTCGTATACATATATTTTTAGTGAGCACGTCTAGGTGTCACTGTCCTTGGTTTGTGGAGCTGGCCCCTAGAGGTTATCGCATTCACCTGCAGCACCTGGAGGGCCCCACCCAGAATTTGCACTTGGGACAAATTTCCCAGCTGCCCATTCTGGGGAGGGACTGGGAGAGGGAATGTCTAGGGTGACCCTGGATTCGGTGGCGAGGGTGGACAGGCCATTCTCACTGCATGGGGGGACTGAAGGAAAAGAACCCCTCCCCACAGCGGGGCTCAGCTGCAACCATTTATCTCGTGGCTGCCCAAGACAGCTGACAGAGGGAGAAGACAGCAGTCCTCGTGCAAGACCTAGGCTCCTTCTGCAGTGTGATTTATCTCTGAGCTTCATCTGGCAAACCTGCTGATGAAATGAGTCTCCTTTTCTCTCCGCCTCATCAATTTTCATTCTGATTTCATTTTCCTTTTCCGTTAGAAGGGGTCTGGCCTTTCTCTGCATTGAACGGGCCTGCTCCTCCTGCGCTCTGCCTCCCTCTCTGCGGAGCGGATGGGGCCATTCTCGGTGCTCCCTCCCCTGCACTGCAGCCCTGTGAGGACCTCGGACCTCCTCTCAAGCTTCTGGAATCCCTGTGGTTGCCTTCCTGTCTATTAGTGCCCAGGCCAAAAAGCCACTGCCCCAGCCAGCCTCGGCAGCTCACAGAGAGATGGGCTTTGCATTGAGCGGGGGCGGCTCAGGGGTGCAGGAGGCAGCAAGGGGCAGATTGTTGGGAGGGGTGCTGGTGGCCAGAAAGGACTTTGCAGATGTGCGGTATAAGTACACTCTTTATAGGAATTTCCCATTGTATAAGTGAGGAGAAGAGCTTCTAGGCAAGGACCCTGCACGTGCAAAAGCATGGGACAAGAGAGAGCATTGCTTGCACCTCTCTGGAGTTGTCCCTCTTCCCTCACCCTTGTGCAAGCTCCCAGGGATCCCTGGTGACTAAGGGGCGAACCAGGCCCCTGGCTGCAGGAGGAAGCCTTTAAAGAATGCTACAGGGAGCTGGGCATGGTGGTGCTTGCCTATAATCCCAGAACACTGGGAGACTGAGTCAGGAGGATCACATGTTGGAGCCAAGCCTGGGCAACTTAGCAATTGCCCTGGAAGTCTGCCTGGTACCCCAGCCTGATCTAGGAAGGGAGGTTGGGGAAGCTGGTGGGTCAGCAACTGGTCGTGGTTGTCCATCTGGCTGGTGGCAGAGGCCAAAGCACATATCTGTGGATGCCATCAAGCTGAGTGTTTAGAGCTCGGCCAGGAGTGGCCCTCTCACCCCTTGCAGGAAGTACTAGGAACAGAGGGGCTGCTCACCTCAGCCTGGAGCACTTGCAGCAGGGCTGTTTGGTGTCACTAGAGCAGCTCAGAGGACTGTCCTGGGACCCCAGTCCCTGCTGTCTGTGACATCAAAGAGGGAAGCCCCTCTCGGGAAGGAGTGTCAGCCTGCAGTGTAAAGGCTCCCAGGAGCTGGGCGCCCTGCTTACCTAGAGACTGAGGTGTTGCCCAGCGAAGGGTATGGGCCCTGATGAACCAAAGGTAGACGAAAAGGGAAGGAAACTCGACCAAGCTCAAGTGCTGTAGAGATATCTTCATGTTCCCTGCATGAGACAGGGCCCTTCCCACGCACAGATGGAGAATCCAAGAGGATGGTCAAGATACAGGGCCATGCACAGGGCTCTGGTGCCTTCACCCCTCACCTAAGCTCTGGGGGTGGGGGGAGTCCACAGGCTTTCTGACGGGGAGCCTGAGGCAGCCCACATAGGATCCTGCCAAAGCCAGGAGTAGAAACCTGAGTCAGAGCAAAGAGCTTTCTTCACCCTGGAGCCCGTGACCATGATGGGCTAAAGCAGCCAGGGAAGGTCAAGAACCAGGGCAGGGGACAAGGGTGTGTGCCCAGGAACACATGCCCTGGGATGGCGACAGTTGGCAAGGAAGGCAACAGGAGGGTCAGCACAAACACAGCCCACCTCCTAGGCGCTTGATGCCCCTGGGCTTCTGAGCTCCAACACAACCCACCCCAACACCCCGCTGGCCTTGCCTTTCTTTCCTTCCTGCTTCCTTTCTCTCCTTCTCCAGATGTTCTCTGAGTTCCTACTGTGTGCCAACCTGTTGGAAGAGCCAGCAGCCTGGAGCAGAGCTCCTGCCCTGAGAGGCTCGAAGTGGGACAGGCAGAGGGGAAAACACCAGGCTGTGAGGGGGGAATACTGGGCGCATGGGAGCCTGGGAGAGGGTGGTGGGGAGTCAGAGAATGTTTCCCTGAGGTGAGCTCGGCCGGAAGCCACTCTTCACACCTGGTGGGCTGGCTCAGCTTCCCCAAAGCCTGTTTTGGTGTAGTGCATCAGAAATGACCGTGTGCTACCTGCTGGCACCCGCAGGCCTAATTAAGGGATAATGAGGCAGGCTCCCTTCCAGGCATGGCATTCTCTCACCCACTGCCGGGGCCAACCAGGAGCCCTGGCAAAGCAGAGATTCCTGCCTGGCCACAGGACCCTTCCTGCCTAGGTCCAGAAAGGGGTCCCTGCCCGCGGGTACTCCAGAAAGGAGGGCGGGCAAGGCTGGACCACAAGAACTTCATCCTTGCCCGGGGCTCTCCACCCTCCCCATTGTGCCGGTGGGGTCAGGTGAGCTCTGGCACAGAAACACAGAAGTAGCTGGGCTGCTGAAGGAGAGAGCTGCGGTCCAGCCCTGGCCGCCCATACGCTGGCTGTGGGGCCCTGTTGGGTCCTTCAGTGTCCCTGAGCTTCTGCTTCTCATCTAGACAGCGCCTGCCTCCCACTGTTGTGGGAGAATGTAGGTGAACAAAGTGAGGTGCGATGGAAATTCGGGCGCACGGAAGCAGGACTGGGCCCTTCCATCCCAGCCACCTCCCTTTTGTGCCCTTGCCTAGTGCCTTAGAACTCTAGGTGCCCAGGGAGCAGGAGGTGGCCAGGCCATCTTCCTGGCTCATGGTGACACAGCACACCCAGGCTAAGGGGATTCCAGCCAGTGCTTGGGTCCTAAGGCCTACAGCAGTTTCTGGATCTAGGAACTCTAAGGAAGAAGGCCCAGTCTCTCTCCCTGGAGACCACTGGTGATGCGTGAGCCCCAGGGAAGCTCTGGTCCACTCTGCAGTGGGAGGATGAATTCAGTGAATTTAAAGTTTTCTAATGCAAGAGTCACTTAACCCCCAAGACCCAGTCTCAAGCTGTGATGGCAAAGGAAGGGCAATTCTGAGTTTTGAGGATAAAACTGATTGACGATGATGGAGCTCAGGACAGATGGAGGCCACATATCAACAGGGAAGGGGCAGGTAGGAACCTTTTGGAGAGCTGGGATTCATTTCAAAGATCTGGGTGGTGGTTGTGCTGGCAGCTGTGTGTGGGATTAGGGTCCACTGTGCATGCTCCTGTGTGTATTTTACACTTCCATGGTGATTCAAAAAATATTACAAACGGTGAAATGAGAAGGAGGGTGGAAGGAGAGGCTGCAGTGATGGGAGGAACGCAGGCACGTCCCAGGCCTTACCGCCTGTGGACCTCACAGCAACTCCCCACTTCCCAGCCCAGGCATTTGAGGCTCCCAAGGTTAAGTTCATTGCCCAAGGTCGCACAGCCAGTGACAGAGCCAGGCTCAGTCCCAGATCGCAGAGCCCAGGCTCCTTCTGCTCCACCGTCCCTTTTTTGCATAAGTTATTTATGGAATTCCGGCTCTGGAAGACCAGAAAAATGCGAAGGTCCCCACCAGCCCCAAGGATCTAGTTGTGTGTAATTAAATGAAAGGTGGGAGTGACAGCCCTTCTCACCTCCCAGGAGGGGCTGGAGATCGGGTTACAGAGGGGGGCTCCTTCCACTCCCTCAGTTTTGCTCCCACCCAGCGCTTACCTGCTGCTGAGGAGGCCGGAGTTTATCAACACTACATGCAATTATGCTGCCCATCTGTCTCCGCAGCTTGGGTGGAGGGGAACTGGCACCACAGCAGCCAAGACCAGGCAATCGATCACCTCCCACCCGCCGTCCTCCCTCTGGACCCCCGGCTTCCCAGGGCTGGGCAGGATGCTGGGAGGCATGGAGAGGGAAAAACAGGGAGGAGGAGGGCAGAGAGAGGCTCTGCTTACATAACCTCCACGCCTCCCAGCCAGAGCCCCAGGGCTGTGCTGAGGGTGGGACCAGGGCAGGAGCTGGAAGACAGGGCTCCTACTCCTGACCGCAGTGTCTGCAAAACTCTGCCTTCCATGGTTGCCAAGGGCTTAGTTTAATAGGAGGTGTAGGAGGTCCATTCTACACTGCCTGTTTAATCCAGAGATGCTCCCTGGAGGAGGGGGTCCACCTGGGTTTGCAAAGCTGGCTCTTCCAAGAGAATACCTTGCCTTTGGAGTAGGCAGCCAGCCCTGTGTCCTGGCCTGTGGCTCAGCGGCTGTGGTCTCCAAGCCAGCCATTGACTGCAGTCAGAGGGCAGGCTGAGCTCTGGGTGCAGCACTGGCTGTTTGCCCCTGTGGCTACAGGCCCACCCGCACTCACACAGGAGCAGCCCTCCACCACCTCCCATGCCCCAGGGCATTACTCAAGCCAGGAGTCAAGGATAGGATCTAGGGCCCAGTAGGCCACAGTCAGGGTAGATTTGCTAAGGACCCAGGGGCATTTGCAACTGAGGCAGGTGCTCTAGGCTCTCTGCTCCTGTAGAGCCAGCACTGATGGATGGTGACTGGACTGGAGGGACATCTTCTGGAGTTAGAGGCCTCGGGTTTGAATCCTGACCCCTCCTCACAGAAGCTATGTAACCTCTGGCCAGTCACTCAACCTTTCTGTCAGTTGCCTCCTGCACAAAATAAGACTAAACAACCTCTTCTTTGCTTGCATAAAGGATGGGTACAAGAATTGACTATCACTGTACACATGTTCTACGTGTTTCATTATTTATACCCATTCACAAGTCCCAGCATTTGCTAAATCCTATACTTGGTGCTCTAGGGGCCCAAAAAGCATGGTCCCTATGGCAAGAAGCTCACAATCCAGTTGGGGAAGGGGACATGTGATAGTCTGAACTCCTGCTCACCCAGGAGATTATAGCGAAAACACAATTAGCTTTCTCTGCAGCTCCCCAGTAGAGATTGCTAATGGGTCCCTGTGAGTGGGCCACGTGCAAGACAGCCTTAAACGGTGATGGCAAGTGAGTGGGCAGCTCTGAGCCCCATCATGAAAAGGGCTCCATGCTTGAAGCAAGGGGAGGACTCGCTTGGGCCTGTGCCATCCCTTCAAGTAAGACGTGCTGGGTAGAGATGAGACCTCAGCCGCCGCCTCTCTCTGGACTCTAAAGGCCAGCCCTAGGCTCCTGCCCAGCCAAGGGGGCCAGGGGAGGGGCTCCAGGGCTGGAGCTTTTAAGTTTGAGAGGTTTCTTGGTAACCGTGCAGCTGAACATTGACTTAGCACTTAGGACAAAGGTGGTGGAGGAGGAGAGGGAAGCCAGGCTGAGGTAGGGTCTGAGGGTCAGGGCAGGCTGTGTGCTCACTGCAGAGACTGTCCACTTGGGAGCCATCTTGGGCTGTCCCCATCATTTTACAGTTTGGGTCCTGCCTCCCCAACCAGCGTGGCACTCTATGAAGGTGTGACCGTGTTATCTATTTCTGCTCCCAGCCCCCCAGCCAGTGGGGAGACCATGCTGGGCCGGGGTGGGTAAGCTCAGTGGAGGCTTACTGGGCCCTAGGATCCAACCTCTCACCTTGGGAGATGCCAGAACTGGAAGGGAGCTGAGATTTATTGAGCTCCTTGTAGGTGCAACACATTCAACCCCTTTAACGTTAATGAGTCTTATTTTATACACAAGGAAATGGAAGCCTGGAGAACGCAAGCAATTCTTTCCAGGATAGCAAGTGGTAGAAGCAGCTTCGGTGTCCTGCACCATTTGGGGGTGGGCCTGCTCTCCCAGGCCCGGTCTAGGTGAGAGTCAGTGGCCCTGGGGTGTGAGTATAAGTAACAGGGCCACAAGCTTTGCATCCAAATCCATGACGGGACCCTCTCAGGGTCCCTACTTCCTGTCTGCCCACACTGCATACCACCCAATTCCCTCCCCCTCCCCAGCCCCCAGTCCTGGGCTTGGATGGCTGTAGTATTCCCCAGGCCTCCCCTTGCACACGTGCACAGCCGTGCATGCATGTGTGCACATGTGCTTGTTTACCCTGAGGTTTACGTGTCAGCGCACACACCCCTACGCAAACCTCTGCGCCTTTCAAGCTACGGTTGTTTATCCCACCTTCAGAAATAGCTGCCGAGGAAAGTGGGAAGTAGTCAGATGTATGCAGGCCCGCCGCTCTCCTGTTTGGGGTGGGTACCCTGCTCCAACTGCTCCCTGCTCCTTCATCCCAAGAGCAGGATGAGGTGGCCTGGAGCCCCTCTGGCCTCAGAGCGGCATCCGAGACCTGCCTCTAGGCTTTCCTGGCTCCTTCGTGAGGAACCCTCACCCCAAGGAACAGGAATGGGCACCGGCTCACTGCTGCAGCCAGTACACCCCAGATCTCCAGTGGCCCGGAGCAGCCTGGGCCAGACTGGGGACAGAGAAGGCAGGAGGAAATGGCCCAACCTCCAGACTCGGTGATTTTCCTCTGTTGCTGCTGACCATCTATATGACTTGGATTAAGTCCTTTGACCTCCTCCAGACCTACAGCTATAAATGATGTCTTACAGGCCCATAATGCGGATTAAATGGAGTGAGATGTTCAGAGACTTTGAAGAGTCCTAGCAGTAGTAGGTGCTCGCTAAGTTTGTGTAGGCACTTTTTTTGACACCTGCGGCTGGAAATCTGCCTGGAATCTGACCTCCATCTAAGAGCTAGACCTGATCTGAAGAGGGAACCCAGAGTTTGGCCTTTTTTTATTTCCATCTTTGGTTCTAGGCCAAGGCAGGCCCTGCTTCTGGGAAGCCTGGCCCTGGAGTCCAAGAGAGGAGCTGAGCTGCTTGGATTCTGGATTGGGGTGGAGGGGCCTCCTTCTGGACAAGCTTGAGTCCTCCAATATATAAGCTCAACAACAAGCAAGGAAAGCCTCTAGCTCAGTGCTGGCAAGCCCGTGACAGAGCCCTCTTGGCACATGAGCCAAGTCACCCCAGCATCACGCCAGCAGCTGAGCATCAGATAACAGCACCCACAGGGGCAGTGTTAGCCCGTCGTGGTAAATAAGTGGGGTCTGAGGAGGGAGTTTGGGCACTCGGTCTCTAAAAGTTTCACCTTCACTGCGCTAGCTGGTGCTGCTCTCCACTCAGGGAGGTCAGGACTGTGACAGCAGGAAGTGTGGACACTGTAAGGCACAAACCAGCCCCTAGCCCCTGGGGTACGAGGTTTAGGAGAAGCTTTCTGTGGGAAGTGGCTGAACTTGGGTCTTCAAGAGCAAAGGAGATGTCTGGGAGACAATGAGGAGGAAACATAAGAAGGGCAGCTTGTCAGGGTGACTTCAACCTGCAAGGTCTGTGCACCATGAGTGAGGGGAGGGGCATCAAAAGAATGGTCAGGTCAGTCACTGAAGGTCTCTAATGGGACTGAGGTGCTCAGAGCCAGGATTCTGCAGTCAAATGCTTTACCACTGAGCTATACCCACAGAGCCAGGATTCTGAACCCCACTGCCTCCCTTCAGGGCAGCCCTGGCAAGTGACTGGGAAAGGGAAAGCCCCCCACCTAGGAACACTTAGGCACATCCCAAGCAGGGCCACCCCCTCTTCCCCAGCCTGTGCTGATGTAGGGCCAGGTTTTCTGTCTTTCACCTTGAGTCCTGGGTAGCCCTTTTTTATATTTGGTTGGTGTGGTTTTCTTAATGGGGTCTCTTTCTGTAGCCCAGGCTGGCCTTGAACTGTCCTCCTACCTCAGCCTCCCAAGTAGCTGAGACTCTGTTCACCACTGCACCAGCTTCCGTCCCACACTTTAGAAGGTGCTCTTGTTCACACTATCCCCCTCCCCACCCACATCACCAGAGGGATGCCTAGAAACAATCATTTTCTCTTCCATCTACCCAGTGAGCCAGGGAGGGAGGGAAGAAAGAGGCAAGAAAGGTTGGAGAATCTATTCCTCATCTCTCTGGGCTCAGAAGATCTCTGAAGATGACCATAATTCCAATTTACCCATGCTGCTTCACACACACACACACACACACACACACACACACCTTCCTCTGAGTCATCCCAGGGCTCTTCCCTAAAGATTCATAGCCACTTTGCATAGGTTGTAGAAAAAAGACACTAAAGCTTTAAGGATTATAGGGCAGAACCCAAGAGTCCTGGAACCTCTGCTGCACCTTTGGTTTCTTGAGTGGAACGGGGAGGCCTGGGTAGAGTGATAGAGTCTGTTCCTGCCCCCACCTTAACTCTGCACCCTCTCCTTCCAGGGCTGCCCGAGATGGGCTGTGGCGATGAGGGAGCAGGCCAGGCCCTGGTGCGTGAGGATGAGAAGCCACACCCAGGAGGGCACCAAGTGATGCTTACCCAGCCTCGCCTAGAATGACTGCCCTGGGAGGGTGGTTCCCTGGGCCCTGGCAGGGCTGCTGAGCCTAACCCTGCAAAACTCCAAGAGCAGGACGCGAACTCTTCCTGTGGATGCTCTCCTGCCCTGCAGCTCCACCATGAGGCTCCTTGTGGCCCCACTCCTGCTAGCTTGGGTGGCTGGTGCCACTGCCGCTGTGCCCATGGTGCCATGGCGTGTGCCCTGCCCACATCAGTGTGCCTGCCAGATCCGGCCCTGGTATACACCCCGCTCATCCTACCGCGAGGCCACCACCGTGGACTGCAATGACCTGTTCCTGACGGCGGTGCCCCCTGCGCTCCCTGCAGGGACACAGACCCTGCTGCTGCAGAGCAACAGCATCGTCCGCGTGGACCAGAGTGAGCTTGCCTACCTGGCCAACCTCACAGAGCTGGACCTGTCCCAGAACAGCTTCTCAGACGCCCGGGACTGTGACTTCCGGGCCCTGCCGCAGCTGCTGAGCCTGCACCTGGAGGAGAACCAGCTGACCCGACTGGAGGACCACAGCTTCGCTGGGCTGGCTGGCCTGCAGGAGCTCTATCTCAACCACAACCAGCTCTACCGCATTGCTCCCCGGGCCTTCGCGGGCCTCAGCAACCTGCTGCGGCTGCACCTTAACTCCAACCTGCTGAGGGCCATCGACAGCCGCTGGTTCGAGATGCTGCCCAACTTGGAGATCCTCATGATTGGCGGCAACAAGGTGGACGCCATCCTGGACATGAACTTCAGGCCCCTGGCCAACCTGCGCAGCCTGGTGCTGGCGGGTATGAGCCTTCGGGAGATCTCAGACTATGCCTTGGAGGGGCTGCAAAGCCTGGAGAGCCTCTCCTTCTATGACAACCAGCTAGCCCGGGTGCCCAGGCGGGCCCTGGAGCAGGTGCCGGGGCTCAAGTTTCTAGACCTAAACAAGAACCCACTGCAGCGGGTGGGACCAGGGGACTTTGCCAACATGCTGCACCTCAAGGAGCTGGGGCTCAACAACATGGAGGAGCTGGTCTCCATTGACAAGTTCGCCCTGGTTAACCTCCCCGAGCTGACCAAGCTGGATGTCACCAACAACCCGAGGCTGTCCTTCGTGCACCCCCGCGCCTTCCACCACCTGCCCCAGCTGGAGACCCTCATGCTCAACAACAATGCTCTCAGTGCCTTGCACCAGCAGACAGTGGAATCCCTGCCCAACCTGCAGGAGGTGGGGCTCCACGGCAACCCCATCCGCTGTGACTGCGTCATCCGCTGGGCCAATGCCACCGGCACCCGCCTCCGCTTCATCGAGCCACAGTCCACCATGTGCGCTGAGCCACCCGACCTCCAGCGCCACCTGGTCCGAGAGGTGTCCTTCCGGGAGATGACGGACCGCTGCCTGCCCCTCATCTCCCCCCGCAGCTTCCCCCCGAGCCTCCAGGTGGCCAGTGGAGGGACTGTGGCACTGCACTGCCGGGCGCTGGCTGAACCAGAGCCTGAGATCTACTGGGTCACTCCAGCCGGGGTTCGACTGACGCCTGCCTACGTAGGCAGGAGATACCGAGTGTATCCCGAGGGGACCCTGGAGCTTCGAAGGGTGACTGTGGAAGAGGCAGGGCTGTACACCTGTGTGGCCCAGAACCTGGTGGGGGCTGACACCAAGACGGTCAGTGTGGTAGTTGGCAGGGCTCCCCTGCAGCCAGGCAGGGACAAGGGACGGGAACTAAAGCTCCGGGTACAGGAGACCCACCCCTATCACATCCTGCTGTCTTGGGTCCCGCCACCCAACACATTCTCCACCAAACTTACCTGGTCCAGCACCTCTGCCCCCCGGGGCCAGGGGAACCCTGCTCTGGCTCGCCTGCCCCAGGGCACCCACAGCTACAACATCACCCGCCTCCTGCCGGCCACAGAGTACTGGGCCTGCCTGCAAGTGGCCTTTGCCGATGCCCACACTGAGTTGGCTTGTGTATGGGCCAGGACTAAAGAGGCCACTCCTCGTCACAGAGCCCTAGGGGACCGGCCTGGGCTCATAGCCATCCTGGCTCTTGCTGTCCTCCTGCTGGCAGCTGGGCTTGCAGCCCACCTTGGCACAGGCCAGCCCGGGCAAGGGGTAGGTGGGCGGCCTCTCCTTCCAGCCTGGGCTTTCTGGGGCTGGGGCGCCCCCTCTGTCCGGGTGGTGTCTGTACCCCTTGTTCTGCCCTGGAATCCAGGGAGGAAGCTGTCCAGATCACCAGAAGGGGAGGCACTGTCACCACCATTGTCTCGAAATTCCTGAAGCTCAGCCAGTTCTCAGCAGTAGAGAAATAACTAGGACTACTTTTTACCAAAAGGGAAGCAATCTGGGCTTGATGCCCTGCCAGGACAGTGGATGGACCCATGTGCTTGAGGCCTGGAAGCTAGACCAAGACAGATGCAGCTCTGTGGCTCCAGGGGGCGCTCCTGTGACCTCCAAATGGTCCTCTTACTCGTGGGGGTTCCGTGCCCCCACTCTGAGGGCTGCCTCCAAGGAGCAGGAGGTCGCTGGCTGAACTCTGGCTGGAGCCTCCCACTTCCCCATTCATCTACTCGCCCAGAGGCTGCTGGCCTTCTGCTTGGCTGTCTCCTGCCCGTGCCCCCAGGCCCTCGGCCCGCAGGCTGCCCCTCGTCCTCTTCTCTTTCTTTGTACAGTCCCAGTTGCTTGCTAGCTCCCCTCCTGGGCAAGGGCTGAGGAGGCCTCTCCTTCCCACCTCAGGGGACGGCCCCCAAAGCGGAAGCGGCCCCTGCAGGATCTGAAGGACATCTGGGGAGAGGGATGCCCAGGGATGCCGCCTCTCAACAGCCTGGGCTCTTTGGAATTGACTTTCTATAGGCGATTTTGTACCTTTGTGGAGAAACGTGTCACCTGCCCCCAACCCAATTCACTCTTTTCTCCTGTTTTGTAAAAAATAAAAATAAACAATAATAACAACAATAGTAAGAGGGGAAATCAAATGAAAGGAAAGTATTTTGCATACTGGGTCTAAGCAAAGAGCTCTCTACTTTGGTGTCATTTCAAAGCCTGAAGGTAACTGAGGGGGCGAAGACCTGGGGTTTAATAAAAGTGAGAAGAGAGGGGTGGGGTAGTGTTTTCTTTCTGATTTGAATTCGGGCTTCTGGGTCTGTGCAGAGCCCAGAGAGTCCTCACAGCTGTGAACAGGGGATCTGGGGGAGGAAGGGCAGAGAGGCTGTTGACGACCAGCAAGAAAGGGAGGAAGAGGACCCCGAAGGCAAGCAGAGCGTAGGGGAGAAAGACGGAGACGAGCCCAGAGATGGAGCAAGAGCAGAAACTTCCATCGCCCAGCACAGTCACCCTTTCTCCTTTTCTAATAAGCAATTAACATGCCAGTGCATAGAAGTACTTCCCGGCCTATTTCTAATTAAACAAACCCAAGAGGCAGAGTCACGCAGAGAATCACAAATCATCCAGACAGCAAAAACTTTGGCTCACTGGGGGGGGGGGGGGCATGGGGTGGCAGAGGATTTGAGGAGGGGAGGACTCCGGGATAAGGAAATTGCTGCTTCGTTCGTCCCTTCCAGTCTGGTATAATCTGCAATGAGCCTGGTTTGCTTATGTAGTATTTTTTTTAACTGACTGACTTCCGAGAACCAAATGTGAAGAGGAGTGAACATCTGTTGGAAAGTCAACAGAGCCAAGGGTAGAGGGGCTGCTGTGGGACAGCTGAGGGGCAGTGCCAGGGCTGGAAGCCACTGGGCAGCTGTGCTCTGCTTCCAAGATAGACTACTGAGAGGAATGGGCTTCCTGAACCTGTCAGGAAGCCACATATGAGCCCAAGAGTGCCACCCAATGTTACAGAACACACATGGCAGACTGGTTGGAAGCAGATCCTAAGCCACCAGCAAGACTGCAAATAGGTACAAAGATGGATACCAGACCAAGGACAGAGCCAAAGGCCCATGGACCTAGAATGAGAATACTCACAGAACCCAGAGGGAAAACCAGAGGGTAGCATCCCTCAGTAAGCACAAAGATTTTGTCTCTGAGGACCATCAGCAAGCAGCCAGTTTAGAAGTCTCCTTCCTCCTGGGCAGGGGTCTCACACTTTAACCTGCCACAAATCTCCGCAGATATTGTTCAACAAAGATGACTGGTCTCTCTCATACACACACACACACACACACACACACACTTGTATGCACACTCACACATGGACCTCAGGTAGAAGAGCAGGAGGAGACCTGAGAATGTGCATTTCTAACAGGTTTTTAGGTGATGCTGACCCTGTTAGCCTGGGGACAGCACTTTGAGAACCACGGGGCAGCTGCCTGGGGTTACTAGGACTGTTCACACCTGCTCCAGGCTTGGCTTTCTGGTAGACAGCAGAAGAGTCAGGCAAGAGGATGGAGGACGGTCCCTCTGCCCCTCCCCACCCTAAGGCCAGTACGACTCCTTCGTGGCTGCTTTCCCAGGGAATGTGGCCTCTGGTGACATAGGGGTAAAGAGGTACTTTCTGCATCCATGTGCTTGTTCCCGCTCCTCTGCCCACCCCTGGCAGCTACTCCTGATGCTTCTCAAGGTGCTTCCTGGATGCATTTGGGATCATAACAGCTGCCCTGAGCAGCTCTGCCACCTGACTGGAGCCAGCCTGTGGATTTAGCGGGGCCTGTAGTGACCATAGAAAGTTGCGGTCAGAGTTGCCATTTTCCTTCCCTTCCCTTCCCTTCCCTTCCCTTCCCTTCCCTTCCCTTCCCTTCCCTTTCTTTCCTTTCCTTTCCTCAGTGGATCAGCCCTGCCTTTCTTGGCCAATCCATGTGACATGGAGAATGAAGTTTCCATGCCCTTAAGAGCCATAGCCCTGCGATGCTCTGGAATCACCAAACCCACTCTCACCGCACAGCTTTCTAGAGAGTCCCACGCTGGGGAACAGCAGCCTAAAAAGTGACCCCCACAGATCTAGAGGACCCAAGGCTTTCAGTTCCTCCAGCTCAAACACTAGAACACGCACCTGAGTTTGGAAGGTGAGCAGGGCAAGTGTCCTGGGTCCCCAGGGCCCTCTGCTCCTCTGATCTACCCTGTCTCCCTCAGGCTCCTCCCTGAGGCCCTGCCTGGGCAGGGGAACGTCACTGAGCCCTAGGGGCCCCTGTCCCTATTGCCAGTGCCCAGTTGCCATGCTGCTCTCCACAGCTCAAGTCTTCTTCTGGCGGAAAAGTCACGGGGAGTTTTTTCTGTCTCTCAGCTGAATCCCAGGTCCCAAATTTGTCAGCTTCCCCCAGGGAATGAAGCTAGGTGAGGTGGGGCAAAGAAGAGAAGGCGGGCCTGGCCTCTTTTCTCCTGAGAGTGGGAGCTGTTTTAGGGACAGCAGAGAGGAAGGAAGAGGCCCCAGGTGGGGCCCCAGGTGTCCTAGAGTAGGTGGGGCCAGAGCAGCCTCTCCAGGGATGAGGCCACACACACCTCGCAGGTGTGGCTCCACCAGTCAAGAGCACAGCAGCCTCCCTACCCTGCCGAGGTCTGTGCTTCTGTGAACACAGCCCGTGTGGCCTTCACTGCCAGCTTGCGCTCTAGACCAAGGCTGTGTCAGCTGAACATGTTGGCTTTATAACATGCAAAGTGCGATAGGCCTGGCCTCCATTATACATTTAAGATTGCTATCTTTTCTTAAATCCTAAATAGAAAACAAGCTTTGTTTCTGTCTAAATCTTTTTTTGTTCTGAAGTACTAGGGACTGAACCCTGAAATACTGTACCACTGTTCTATAGTCCCAACTTTTTATTTTTGAAATAAGGGCTCCCTAAGATGTCCAGGCTGTCCTTGAACTTGCAGTCTTTCTGCCTTGGCCTCCGCAGTTGCTGGGATCACAAGTGCACACCACTCTGCCCTTCTGTTTCCGTTTGAATCTTAAGCTGCTACTTAGGCTCTGTCCTTTACATCTACTGAAATGATTTCTGTGCCCGGCCCAATTATTGAACATACTCATTTTCCTTCCCTAGTGGTGCCACTGGGAAATTCCATACTGTCTTCTGCATCTTCATTCATGGCTGGGATGGACTGTGGAGCAGATCTGGGCCAGGAGACAGTCCTGTGGCTCCTTGCTGCGGCCTTCCCTGCCACCTGATACTCTGTGCTCACCACCATCTCTGGCTGTTGAGCCGAGACCAGCCACCAAAGTACACCATCCTGCAGCCCACAGCCCATGTGTCTGCAGCGTCTTGCAGGGCCAGCAAGGCAGACTTTGCAGAATGCGGTCAAAATGAGGGTCTAGTGAGTCCATGACATTGCCAGGAACTCTCAGCCTAGTCACTGTGTCACAGAGGTAGATAGGACTGGCTAATCTAGCATGGGTGACCAGTTGAGACTTTCTGGGCCCAGCCCCAAACTCCTGTGTTCAAGAACTCTCCCAGTCTTGGGAAAGCTGGGGTAAGTGGGCACACTAGGGTAGTGAGTGCCCTGAGGCAACTGAAGCTGTCTTCCTCCAGCCTTTGTGCGCAACAAGTATCTAGAGAACATAATTAGAAACTAGGGATATAGGTGAAAATTGCTGAGCCCAGGGACCTTGCATTTTGGTGAAAGGAGAAAGTTAATGAGGAGAAGAAAGTAGCAAAAATATGCAATATATTGGATCATAAGAAGCACTACAACTGGGCTGGTGGTGTATGCCTGCAATTCCAGTACTCAGGAGGTTGAAGTAGGAGAACTGGCTTGAGTTTGAGGCCAGCCTGGGCTATATAGTGAGTTCAAGGCCAGGTTGCACTACAAAGCAAGACTCTGCCTCAAACAAAACAAAAGTGTTATGGAAAGAAAAGTCACAGATGAGGAAGAGAAAGGTCAGAGGGACTTAAATAGGGTGATCACAAATGGTCTCACTGGGCAGACTTAGAAGAGAGAACCAAGCAGTTACTAATTGGGGAAGGGTGTTCAGGCCAGGAGAACAGCAAGGGTTAAGGCCAAGAGCAAGAAAGTTGCTGTGCTGGAGCCAGAGAGGGAGGGGAAGAGTAGCTGCAAGGTCATAGTAGCAGGAGAGCAGCAGCAGCAGCAGCAGCAATCCTGTTGGACTTTATGGGCCATCGTAAGGACTTTGGTTTTGCCTTCCAGGAAGAGGGGAGCCACTGGGGTGTGGGTGGCATGGAATCCCTCTGGCTGCTAGATTGAGAAGACAGCACAAAGGTTGGGGTCCACAGGAGCAGAAGTGGAGAGATCGGTTAGGAGACTATTGCAGACATAATCTTAAAGTTCTTCCTGCACTTTCCCAGAGCTGGACACTAAACACACCTCTGTATTTTCTGAGTCCATCCTTCCCCTACTTTTGCAAATTGAAGCCAAAAGTATTCATTCACAGGCTTCTCACCCTTCTCCATTTCTCCCAAGTAGTTCCCGTCAATCCAGGCTTTGCCATTGCGCCTGTAAGCTCTGCGGTGCATCAGGAATGATTTTAATTGGCCTCAACTCCATCTGAGTTAAGCTTGTTGTCAAAGCATGTCATTCCCAGGGACACAGCAGTGACAGAAGCATCACTGTCCTGCCTCACGCAATGCCATGGCTGGTCCAGGCACGGTATCTACTTCCCTACAGATGATTTTATCAAAGGAAACTTGGGTTCCGCATGGGTGTCACCAGTGTCCAATCACCTGTCCGCTAATCTACCCCATATGTTCTGACCCATCTGCACCACGCTTTAGAAGTTGCCCCTGTTCAAGAGCCTCCCTGTCTTGTGTCTAACATAGACACAAGACAACAATGTCTAACATAGACTCAGCACTTCCCACGTGCTGGCCACTGCAGCAGATTTTATTGATACCATTTCATTTCACTCACAGCTACCCTAGAAAGTAGATACTGTTATCCCATAGGACATATTTAAATATTAGAACCCAGAAAGGTTAAAGGATGTCAAGTGTACACAGCTGGTAGGTGGCAGAGTCAAGATTCAAATGCTGTCAGATTCCAAGGGCTCTGTCATAACCAGTCTGCTTTACTGTATTCAAATTCACAGACTTTAAAAGTATGTCAGAAAATCTTTGCGGATGTTAGAACTTCTAAAATATGTGCATTAGAGGGCTCCCTGCACAGCCACGTTTATTTTTAGATACTGGGCTCTTTAAAAAAAAAAAAAAAAAAAAAAAAAAAAGTCCTCAGGATAATTTGCAACTTCATTGTCAGGACTTTGGTACTGAAACCTCTGGAATGATATCTTGAGAACCACAGCTGACAGTTCTTTTCCTCAAAGTTTCAAAACATGCCCTGGCACAAGTCTCCTTTTCATTTCCTGGATTCTATCAACTCTAAAACTCGGTGGCGGCTTCCTCCGGAGGTTCTGATCACTCTGCTCTCTCTCGGTTCTTCCTTGCTGGTCAGAATTAAGACCAGATCAGCTTTTGCCCATGGGCTTCCTTTGCTTCGGAGCGCAGATGTCAGCTAGCAGATGGGGGCGGACACCGAGCAGAGTGTACACCAAGCCGGCATCTAGAGGGCGGGAGTCTCCATCGCCTCTTCCCCCAGCTCCCGGGCCCCTCCCATGGGTCAGTTAGGAAACGTGGTCCCGGGGCTTCCTTGCAGCCATGGGACTTGTCTCATTCTCATCCCACAAAGCCCTCCTGAGCAAGTGCCCATCCGTCCTCATCCAAAGGCTGCTTCTGCTCCTTGCTGACCTCCCTGCTAAAGTCACGAGTCAGGGCCCCACCACCCCTTCCACCACTGCTGTGCACACGTGTGCTCCTCTAAGGCCCCTTTTCTGCAGTGCCCAAAAAGCCCAGAACCCAGAGTAATAGTAACCTGTTTGGCCTAAGTCACTGAGATATTACTAAGAATAGATGACAAAGTAGTTTTAGCAGTGAGCTCAGGCATGTGCCCCAGTAGACCACACATTATTCTTTTTATGTGTATGTGCTCGGCACTGGAGATTGAGCCCAGGCCCTTCACACTGAGCTACACCTCCAGCCCTCTTACTTTTTTAAAAAATTTGAGACAGAGTCTCTTGCTAACTCGCTAAATTTCCCAGGCTGGTCTTGAACTTGTGACCTTCCTGCCTCAGCCTCCCATATGAATTATTTTTATCACATAGGTTGAGCTGGGCTCCTTTCTTTCCTCCTCACAGGCTGACACCCTGGCCCTTTTTTATTCCTGAGGGTGGTAACAAGAGGAAGAATAATTCCCTAGCATTTCCCCAACCTACTGCTGTTCTCTTGTTGCCGAGGAAGCTACCATTTTCAAACCAGAGCTCTAGGACCTCCTGAAGGAAGATGCACTGGCGCCTTCTGCCTGCACGGTGCTCACAGTGTGAGGACTGGAAATTTCTACATAGACAGAGGTCTGGGAAAATTTAAATAACTTACCTAAGGTCACACAATCAATAAGAGTAGAGCTAGAACTTGAACCCAGGTCTTCTAATTCCAAATTCCCATGCTCTATTCAGTTGATGCACTGTGTTATGGGCAAAGCACAAGGAAAGAGGTGGACATGTTCTCTGAGGGGTATGACGCTGGATGGGACAATCAGGCCGTCAGTAGGAAGTGCTGAGGATAAGGAGACGGTATCACTTGCACTGATGTAGATAAGAGGAGCTGGGCATGTCGTGGGCAGGAACAAGAGCCCGTGGAGGGATCCTTGTGTGCCTGGGGGTGAAGCAACCACAGCAGAGGCTCCACCGCTGATGAATACTCACTTCGCTGTTCCAGAACTCAAAGGCCACATTGTCTGGTAAAATCCCACCTCTCTCAGCTGAAGCCAGCCTTGAGGAGCGTCAGAATCAGGCCACTGCCTTCTAAGCCCAGGCATCAGTCTCTTCATTCTTTTTACACTGAGTGGCGGAGAGGGGACTAGAACCAGGTCTGGAGCAGGACTGGAGGAAGAGCCAGAGGGAGTAGAGGGGCAGCCATTCTTCCCAGGGTCTCCACAAGAGCCACAGGTCAAAGATGAAGAGTCCCAGACCTCTGTGAGCTGCTGGCTAATCTGGGTGCATGCATATGTGAAGTTTGCTGGAGAGAGGGCACCTCGGATTTGATAGGATTCGGAAATGAGTCCAAAACTCAGAAAGGTCAAGGACCAGTGCACGAGAAGGTCTGAGAACTACACGCACAGCTGCAGAATGGAAGACATCAGCTGAGAGTTGCCAAGGGAAACAGAGCCACCCACAGTGATCTGAGGGTCTGTCAGGGAGACTTAGAGTGAAGAATGTCTACCATGTCTGCAGCTAAGTGGGATTGGGATTCACGTATATAGACACTTCCTCTAAAGTACGGAAACGGAAGGGAGCACCCGGTGCCTTCATTACAAAGCAAGGGCTCCTGTGTCAGCTCTTAACCTTCAACCAAAGCTTCCAGTTTGTAGCCCATCAAAACCTACAGCTTCCTGCCACACTCCACCACACCAGCTCCACAGATTCCTCACCCCTGGAGCCACGTGAGAGCTCTCCCTGCCAACTGCCAACCCCTGCCAACCCCATATCTGACCAGCATGTGCCCAGGACAGAGGATTCACCGCTGTGCCGTGGAAACCTAGTTCAAAGTCTTTCTTCCCTTTAGTTTTGGGTAGATCAGACTCACCTTATTTCTCCTTTTTGCTGCTTCCTCAGCTCCTCAACTCTCTGACCAACCCCCTCCAGCCCACGGGTATGTGCATGAGCCACGCACACATGCGCACATACATGTGCTTGCACAAACACAACTTTGTAAATGTCACAGGCAATTCTGCTCCACTCTTCCATTCTACATGCCATCAGCCAGAAGCTATTTAAGCACCTAATAAAACCATTTTAAAACAATTCCAGGGTTATCTGCCCTTTGCTTTGCCAGGGCAAGAGCAACTGGGCCCCAGATGGAGTTCAACTTTACTACCAAACAAAAGCAGAAAAAACATCAACCAAAGGCTAGCAAGGGACCCCAGGGACCGCCCCACAAGGAGTGCATTGCGTCAGCTTTGACCAGAGCCCTACAGGTTGAAAGGAAGGACCTAGAGGTGGGGACAGAAGCAAAGCACCAGATTCGAATCTGGGCTTTGACCCTGGCTCTGCACGGTCCCTTGAGCTAGTAAGTAAATCTCCCTACTCATCAATGAACCGGGGATCGGAGCACCTCCCTTCATAATTTGCACTTGCCCCAGAACCTCCTGGAAGAAGGGTGAAACACAAAGCAAAGCCCCAGAGGTTCTTGTCCCTAAGTGCAGAGGGAAGCTTGGACATTGGCATTTCTAACACCAGTTTCCCAGGGTCCTGCTGATGCAAGGCCTGCATTCTGAGAGCCGTGACCTGCCTCATCAGCTTGTGGTGGGGATGAAATGAGGGACTCTGCACAGCACCTGCCAGGGAGGCAGTAGTGACCCCCAGCCCTGGCGTGCACTGCGATCACCGGGGAGCTTTAAACTATCTCAATGCCCAGCACCGCAGACCGATTAAAGCGCAGTCTCCAGAGGTGAGAGACAACAGCACCACTTCTTAAAGGCTCCCAGATGACTTACACCCACGGGCAAGGTTAAGAGTGACTGTAAGAGCCCAATAAATTCAAAACCCCTTTATAAATTACCCAGCTGCCCCTCTTTTCAGGCCCTTCCTCCTCTCTTCTTTCTCCAGGCCTCCATCTTCCACTGAAGCTCCATGGGAGGAAGTTTAACCTTGGCTCTGGCATCCAGAGAGCATACTGGGGACCACAGAGAAGTTAAGAACTGCTTCGTTCATTCCATGGCTTCACCATACATTCAGGTGCCCCTGTGCGTATTCGTGACCAGCCAAAGCTGCTCTCCCTGCATCTACAGGTGCTTGGGGTCAGGGATGAGTAAAACATCCAGGCCTGTTCTCAGGAATTTGTAGCATAATACAAAAAAACGTCGAATAATAAACTCTAAGATCTGGGAGAGTCCGGCCCCACCTCCCACCCACCTCCCAGCTTTAATACTTCAGATGACAGAAGGCTCATTATCCCATGAGGCAGCCTATCCAGCTAATAATTCTATTTGTTAGAAAATGCTTCCTTAGACAAATGAAACCCACTCCCCTATGACACCCCCTTGTTAGCCCTAAACCCTGGGAGCTGCTCCTCCCGGGCTTCCCTTCCCTCATGTCGGTAGGGAGAGAAAACCACAGGAAAGGCTGGATGTGGTGGTTCATGCCTGTAATCCCAGCACTTGGGAGGCTGAGGCAGGAGGATCACTGTGAGTTTGTGAATTCAAGGCCAGCCTGGGCTACAAAGTGAGTTCAAGGCCAGCCTGAACTGCATAGCAAAACCTCATCTCAAAAAAAAAAAAAGGAAAGGAAAGTCAAGGCACTTTCAGAACCACCAGCAAGGGATCAGAAGGGCAGCGCAGGGGTCCTTCTGGGAACATTTACATCTCCCTGGCTGTGCTGAAAAACGCAGGCCAGTACAACACAGAAATACTCACTAATAAGCTACCTACTCTTTAACCTTCACGCCTCACCTCTACATGCTTGCAACTGAACCCCAACCTCTGTCCGACCCAAACCATGTGTCAGAGGCCCTAGTCAGTCTCCAGGAACTGTAGGTTGTTACCTCAACACACACACCCAAACACACACACACACACACAACATGTGAACCAACTGCAAAGTAAAATTGCATAACTGGCCCCAAGAAATGTAGATTTTAATGAGTTTTGATGAAATCAATGTTAGACAAGTGTTTAAATCACCCTCAAAGCCACTGAAAAACTAAGGATCTGGGGGAGATGCATTACAGTGAAGAAGAAAAAAATCAACAGCATCATGACATAATATGTACCTGCAAAGTAAATGATTTGGGCATGAAAAATCAAAAGAAGTCTATGGGAAATCAATGAAGCACTACAATTTTGTTTTGCAGTTCTAAGGGTTGAATCTAGGTGCTCTCAACCACTACACCCCCAGACCTTTATTTCTTATTTGTTTGTTTTAACACAGGGTCTGGCTAAGTTAGCCAGGCTGGTCTCAAACTTACAATCCTCTTGCCTCAGCCTCCTGAGAAGCTAGGATTACAGGTGTGGGCCACCATTCCCACCTGGCCAAGTATAATGTTTTTGCAAAAATAAAGATCTTCTCTCAGATCTTGCTGTAAAATTCAAATAGGAAATGGTGTTTTGCCAGGTATGGTGTGCAGACCTATAATCCCAGCACTTGGAAGGCTGAGACAGGAGGATTGTGACAAATTTGAGGTCAGCCTGGGCTACGTAGTGAGTTCAAGTCCAAATTGAACTACTAGTGAAACCCTGTCTCAACCAAAAGAAAAAAGAAAAAGAAATGGTATTTTACCTCAAAAAGTCTATCATTTGGCAAAGGAATACTATTTCAAGTCTAACCTTGCCCATTAAAATAACTTCTGCATTGTGTCAATGATATAAGCCAGCAATGACCGAGATTAAGGTGAACGCAGGTTAAGAGTTCAGAAGGGGCCCAGTGAAGACCAGCGCGGCGAGGGGAAGCTTTGCCAAGGAGGATGGCCTGAGCCTATTTCTGACATTCGGCATCCCCACCACCACCATCTTCCTTTCTGTCTCCTCTCTGGGTTCCCACAGATCCACATCAAGAGATTCCCAAAAAGCTCAGGAAACCCCGGCACAGCGAACACACCAAGCACTCAGGAACTAAATTGCAAGGGCTATGGGCACGGCGTTAGGTGCACAGACATGCAGCAGAGGGAGCCGGGCGGCAGAGGAAGCCTAGGGGGATGAGGGCACCTCCCGGTCCCCTGAGACAAGGGAGGAGGGCCCCGCTGAGGAACCACGCAGCCAGTGCTGCCTGCTCTCCAGGCCGTGGGAATCTGCTCCAACAGGCACGTGCCATGGGTCCCCGTGGGTTCACTGCTTTCACCAGAGGGAGGGGCGAAGTCACACCTGGGCACAGGGAATCAGGGGCGTGAGCAGCCTCCCGAGTGCACACTGACATCCCCGGGGAGGGGACGGGGCTTTGCACTGCGTCCCACCCGTGCCCTGGCCTCAGCTGGGCCCCAGAGAGACCGCAGGCAGAGGAAGGAGGCAAGGTCCTTAGATGGTGCGGGGCTCACGGCAACACTGTGCCGCCCACCTCCTGGCCTCCCTGGTAGTTTCGTGGAGGAGACATAAGCCAAGACTGACGCACAAGGGAAGGAAGTTATTATAAATACGTGCAGAGGGAAGGCGGTGCCCCGTATGGAGAGGGCGCAGTCAGGGACACAGCAGTGGTGATCCCCGCCCAGGTGGGTGTCAGGGAAATGTCCAGCTGCCTCTCTGAGTCCCCACCAGCTCCCCAATGAGGTGAAGAGTACAGGGGGAGCCAGGGCCCCTAGTGGAGGTGGCTCAGGTGTGGGGAGTCTTCGCTTGGTTGAAGCTTTTCTTGCTTCCTGCTGCCCGCTAGAAGCGAGAGCTTTGCCTATCCTAACCCCCACCCTGGCCTCTGCTTTGCTGTTTTATTATCATCATCTGATTTATTTTCTTTACTTTTATTTTAAATTGTGGTTTAACAAAAAAAAAAAGCAACACTTATCATCTGAGCCACTCCTAAGTGTCCACGTGTAAGTAGACGCCAGTCTCCAGGATCCTTTTATCTTGCAAAATGGAAACTGCACTCCCTCAGCAACTCCCCGTCCCTACCCCAGCCCCAGGGAGCTGCCCTCCTACTTTGGTCTCTAACCTTGACTGCTCTTGTATGTCGTGTACATGAATCATATAGTGCCTGTCCTTTTGTGACCAGCTCAGCTCACATAGCACAATGTCCTCAGGTTCACCCACATGGCTGCACAACTCAGAAGTCCCTTCCTTTTCAAGGCTGAATAATGTTCCACCGTGTGGATAAACCACATCTTGTTCATCCATTATCTGTGAGCAGACGCCCGGGTTGCTCCCACCTCCTGGATCCTGTGTATAATGCTGCTGTGTGTCTGCATCTACGAATACTATTTCAAGACTCTGCTTTCCGTGTAGGGTGTGTACCCAGAAGCAGGACTGCGAGCACGTGCGGTAATTCGGCTGCAGTTTCCTGAAGAACAGCTTGCTGTTTCTCATAGTGCTGCATTATTTTTCATTCACACTTGCAGCACCCAGGGGCTCTGTCCCGCTCTGCGGTTGAAAGCGCCATTGAGAGGAAGGAGAGCCAGGGCCTCAGGTGGGTTGGGCAGACTGAGGTCCGGCCCTTCCCAGCCTCCCCTTCAGCTCCCACTGCTGCTCCTGGGGGATCTGAGGCAGCACTGGGCCCCCAGGAGCCTCCCCCTCCAGCGGCCTCAGAGGAACAGAGGAAACTGTGCAGGGGGGTGTTCCAAGACTGAGGGGCACCAATGCCAAGAGTGGCAGCTGGGCGGCAGGAGCACCCCCTGGGGAGGCCGGCTCAGGAGGAGTCCCACTCCCACCCACGGCCCATGGCACCGGACAAGGGGGTAAGAGGGAGGCTGGGCTGGGAACGGGTGTGGGAGGCCACTGCCACTCTCCCCAGGCCGCTGTCACAGACACCAGCCCAATGTTTTTCTGGGAACTCGGCAGCCAGAAGCCTGGGGAGCTCCTCTCTGGTTCTCTCACATCCCACCTCCCTGCTTAAGATGCATCAGAGGCTCCCTACTGCCCTCAGATTCAAGTGCCAAGCCTTCGGGTGCAGCGATGGCCCCTCACTCCCCGGCCCCCGCCTACATCTCCAGTGTCTCCCTTGTCTCTGCGGTCAGCCTCATCAAACACCACACTCGCTGCCTGTCAGCCTTTGTACACAATGCCCCCCTCCCCAGCTTGCAACATCCCAGCCCACACCACACTCTCACCCTCATCCACCAGCTTCTACTCATCCTTCGGGTCTCAGCCTAGATGTCACCTCCTCCAGGAAGCCTTCCCTGACCTCCTCCTAGTCAGGACCTCTCCTCAGCCCCACCACAAGGCTTATCATGCTTTACCACACTGGGGACGTCCTAAAATACAAGGCCCCATGAAGATAACAGAGTCGCGGCCATGCTCCCCGCTAGTGCCTAGAACTCTGCCTGGTTCGGAGTTCGGAGAATGAATGAATGGGGGAATACATGAGGCTGGAGAGACAGACAGGGTTGGGCTCTCAACTCCCACCTCCCTCCCACCCACAGAACTAGAGAGCGTGCTAATATGCAAACATATCAACTTAAAAACTGGGCTTTTTTTCTTGCCTTTTAGCCTTTAGCGCCTCCTCAAAATTATGGGAAATAAGACACAAAGTGGGCAGGGGCCTCACAAGCAAAGCACAAACCCTCAGCTCCTTTGGAAAGCTGCTCCAGAGCTCTGGACTGCGGCCTGTTTGGATTTATGACTTTCCCCTGCCCCGAGTCTGGAGCTTCTTCAAGCCCCGCCCTGACTCCCTGGCTTCTGACCAATGATCACAACCTGCGCCCCTCGGCCCTCACCACCCCTACCCTCTCCTCCTCCTTGCCTGCCTTCGAGACTGTGAGACTGCGTGACCTATGGCCACCTCCCTGGGAGCCGGCCTGGCCCAGAGGCCCAAGAGCCTGGTGTGACAGTGATGTATCTCTCTGAGCTGGGCTCTAATTGGCCACTCCCCAAGGAGTGTGAGGACTTAGCAAGACAAAAATCTCCCCTCTAGCATCCCAAATCCTTTCTGTAGTTGATAAACAGTAAGTTCCTGGACTGGGAATATTCGGAAGGGAAGAGCAATGACTGGGGGACGGGAGGAAGAGAGGATCCATCCAGAAGTGCCAGGGCTCCCCCCAGGGTCCCCAGGCTTACACATTCTGAGAACACAACATATTAGGGCACTTCCTGTGAATACTGCTGTCATTACCGCTCTAACTAAAAACAGCATGCAGAACCACACAGATTTCCATATCTATGCGTCTTTTCGCTCCTGTGCCATCTCTGGCAGGTAGGAGGGCTGGGTGGGAACTTTACAACTATAGGACTGTTATTTATCACGTGTTCCCTGTGAGACGGATGTTCAACACACGTTATCGTCTCTCCTCCCAACAATACCACGAAGGAGAGTTATTTTCTTAACCTAAAGCAGTATACAAATTCAAGTCTTTATACAAAAATTCAAGGTTTTTAGTGCTTATTATTCAGTGTTACATTCATAACACCACTGTATAAGTCACTTTCCCATTGCTGGAATGTTGTACCCGACACTGGCCACTTAAAGGAGAGGTCTGTGCTGGCTCAGGGTTTAGGGGATTCAGTCCATGGTCAGCTGGCTCCAAGGCAGAAACATCACAGTAGAAGGGGCAGGCAGAGGAAAGCCACTCACCTCATGGCAGCCCGGAGGCAGAGAGAGAAGGAAGGAGCAGGGGCAAGAGCACACCCTCCCAGGTCACCGCCCAGTGACCCACCTGCGACAAGGCTCCACCTCCTAACTGCACATTCAGCTATGCATTCTTCAGGGGCTTAACCCACTGATGAGTACAGCACCTCCCTGATCTAATGACCTTCCAAAGGCCAGACTTCTAAACACGTGAGATTTTGGAGGATACTTTAGATCCACACCATAACGTCCATCATTTTGTTGTATTTGGTCTTGTTTTTGTTGCTTAATAGACTTTATATCTGAGAACAGTTTGGGGCTCACAGTGAAGCTGAGTGGAAGATGAAATGTTCCCATATTGCCCCTGCCCCCCCTGCCCTCCCACACACGTGGCCTCCCCATCACCAAAGCTCCAAACCAGGGAGCCCAGTGGTCACACCTGACAAACCTACAGGGGGACATCACTGTCACCCAGAGGCCACAGGTTTCAGTACGGCTCAATCTCGGTGCCACACATGCTGTGTGTTTGGACAAACAGATGACATGTACCTGCTACAATGGTATCAGAGTAGTTTCAATGTCCTCAAACTCCTCCCAAACTCCTCCTAAAACTCCTCTGCTTAAATGGAGAGTTGTGACCTCATTTTAGACACGAAGAGACTGAGGTCTAGCAAGTGCATATGACTTACGTAGTACAAGGCCCTGGACTCAAATCAGAGTCTATCTGGTTTCTAAGCCACACCCTTTCTTCCTCTGACACAAAATCTGGCTTTTTCCACACAGCCAACCAAGGGCAGTGCAGGATGGGAGCCCCAGATGCCTGCCCGGGGCCAGACGCCGTGGGTGGTGCCCCGTCCTGGTGGTGACCCCAGCGCTGGCCATGACCAACCTGGGAAGGTTGGAGCAGAGATCCCAGAATGGGGAGCTGCCCTGCAGTGTGGAGGTGAGACCTGCCGTCCGGCGTCCCTGGGGCAGGCCTGGGCTTGGAACCCAGCAGGTCCTCTCTGTGCCATGGAAGGAAGGCAGAGGAGTGGGCACAAGTTCAGAGTGATTAGTGTGTCTGTGTTCTGGATGCCAGAGCATCCAGCCTAAAGCCTTGGCACCACTCAGCCCTCTGCCCACACAGCCTGCCCAGGGCTAAACCTGTGCCAGTTCCAGCCCAACTCCTCCAAAGGCCAACTTACCCAGCGTCCAGGCGCTCCACGCCACACCCTTAAAGGAACCCTTCCTTAAAGGAACCCAGGGGCCACCGACGCGGGCTCCCAGTCCCTTTCCCTCACACCAGGCTCACGCCTGCCTTCTCCAGGGACCCTGCCTCCCACCACAGTCACAACTGACAACTCAGGGATGGCAGCCAGCGGGGAGAGGAAAGCGACCAGCTCATGCTCTGCACCTGGGCAGCATTTTCCTCCCCAGTCAACAGATGGGGAACACAGAACTCAGAGAGGTTAGGTGATTTACCCACGGTCACACAGCTGAGACTCTAATGTTGCCTCCTCCTCCTGCTGCATGTAACATTGCTTTGCTGTGGACAAAGCAGCAAAGCTTTGTCCAGTGACAGGTGAAACACCAGGCTGCCGAATGTGATGCTTGGAAGCACAAATACGTGTGATGAGAGAGAACACAGTCTTCTGGCAGCCTGCCTCCAGGAAGAGGCCTGGCAGAGGCCAGGGAGGTGCTACAGGCTCTCTGAGGATCAGGACTCTCAGGCTGCCTCCCTCAAAGGTCACTGTGGACAACACACAGAGCAGGAGATCAGAGGGAGGTGCCCCTCCTACTGCGTACACTTGGACTCCCCCGCTTATCCCATCCGGGCCGTGGGGAGGTCAGAGAGGTTCTCCAAGACCTCTGCTCACTCCTCTGCACCCATCAGGACCCCCATGAAGTCTTAATTAGGAGTAAATCTAAGGCAATTACCCGGGGCTCTGTGTAAGAGCGAATTATTGGAGAGCGGCAGCCACCAGCACTCAGGCAGAGGGTGACAGGGCCTGCCCTGGTGACGCTGGGCCTGGGGCTCTGCCACGCCCCTCAGCCCTGTTGCAGACTGCCAGAGCTGCCCTGGGGTCCCCCGGCTCCCTCCTCGTCCCTCCGCCCTGGAGCTGGAGGGAAGCGGCGGAGGCTGGGAACCGGCTCATGCAGAGCTCCTCTCTGCCTCGGAGATGCTTTTCAGTGAAATGGGATTCCGTCTCCCACAAGTGAGACCAGAAAGGCCCAGGGAGATGAGGCTCACGGCTGTTCTAGATGACCTGCCCCGTCGTGCTTACACACGCATGTGCACACACTGTACACAGGCTCCACTCTAGAAGAGATGACTGCCCAGCATCCCCCTGCAACCTGTGCAGCCTCCCTCTTCTCCCTGCCTGCCTGGGACTTTGTCTCAGGAACAAGAATCAGACCCATGCCAGACCTGGGAAGTTCGCTGGCCCTCCCCTCTTATGCCACCTCCGGCTTTGAGCTGAGTTCCACCATGACTCAGCCCAGCAGGTCTGAGCAGCAAGAGAATTTCTCTTGCCAAAGAAAAGGACAGTGTGGGGCACAACGGCATTAGTAACAGCAGTGTCTAGACGGGAGGTAATGATCCTGAAACTCTGCCCTGGCCGGACCTCACCTGCTTAGCCTGCCAGCCACAGTCTAAGGACCCTGGGAACCGGAGCTCCCTCAGCACAGCACCCAGCGCTGGGGCCCAGAGGGGCCCTGCCGGACGGTGGCCTAGGAGAGCTGTCTTCAGGCAGGTGTGGGATGCCATGTGGAAGAGGGAGGAGAGGGGAGTCTTGGAGGGAACTGAACAGGGCACGTGAGTCACAGGGAGGAAGGTCTCCACTCAACATGGGAGCTGTTCTAACAGCCAGCGCGGGCTAACAGTAGCACAGCGTACCCTGTGAGGGGCAAGCACTCCGCGTCCTACACATTAAGACAGTGTGGCACAGCGTTTGAGGGCTTAGACTTGGGAGCCAGATAGGTCTGGCTTCAGTTCCTGCCTCTGTCACTTGGGAATTGTGTGACTTTGAGAAAGTTACTCAAAGCTCTGTTTCTCTATTGGTGCATATTAGTAATACTCAAACCCTCAGGTTTTTAGGTTTATGTGCAGTTAATGCATAGAAAGTAGCATACCTCATAATGCTAAGCGCATGACAAATGTTAGCTAAAATTATATTTATAAATAATAAGTAAAAGCTAGGTGGCTGCCACTCAGGAAATGCTCACAGACCACCTCTCAAGCCCTCTCCGGACTCTTTGATCACCCATGGCAGCAAGAGCTCTCTGCCACAGCCAGGTTGGCCAGGAACTTATTCCTGGAGCAAAGAAACAAGCACGCAAACAAACAAATAAAAAGGTCTGCAGGCCTCCATCCTTATCAGTGATCTCCTTTCCACTAGCAATGTCTGTTTCAGAAATACAAATCATAACCCTGGAATGCATAACAAGAACTGTCTCAAAAAAAAGGCACATACTTTATAACAGAGCTTCAAAATACGTAAAGCAAAAATGAATAGAACCACAAAAAGAAATGAACTATGTGCAATTATAATCAGAAATGTTAATACCCCTCTCTCAAGGGTTAATGAAACAAGTAGTCAGAAAATTAACAAACAAAAGATTTGAGCAACACTATCAATCAGCTTGACCTAATCAACATTTTCAGGCACTCACCAGCAATGTCACAATAGACATTCTTTTCAAATATATGTGACACTTTTGTCAAGAGACATCATCTTCCAGGCCACACAATAAAAGTCAATAAATTTAAGAGGCTGTAAATCATGCTAAGTAGGTTCTATGACCACAATGAAAATAAATCAGAATTGATAATAGAATGTAAGCTGGGAATGGTGGTGTATGCCTGTAATACCAGCACTCGGAAGGCTGAGGCAGGAGGATCACCATAAATTTGAGGCCATCCTGGGCTACAGAGTGAGTTCAAGGCCAGCCTGCACTGCATAGCAAGACCCTGCCTCGAAATAATAATAATAATGATAATAATAATAATAATAATAATAATGATGATAAAATAGACTAGAATAGTATAGAACAGAACAAAAGGTAACTTAAAAATCCCTAGATGTTTGGCAACTAAATAAACTAAATAACTTTTGTTAAAAAATCCATGGGCTAATAAAAGACTTGGGAAAGGAAATAAAAACACAAAATAACAAAATTTGTGGGATGCCACTAAAGTAGTACTTAGAAAAATTTACAGCACTAAACACCTACCCTAGAAAAGAAGGTTTCAAATAAATTCTCCAACTTCCTTCTGTTACTGCCTTGATGTGATGATCTGTTCCTATCCCACCCACAGATTCTAAGTGCTCTGAGGACCATATCTTAGCCATCTTTGCTCCACAGAACCTAACAGACCACCTGGTCCACCACAGGCTTCCAGAAGCATCCCTTGACCAGAGCTCCACCTCACCAGAACCCTGTCACAGGAGGTAGGGGGTTGCTTTATGGACCTCGGTCTTTTCTATTCTACTCTGAATAAACAAAATTCTGGCCCCAGGACACAGTCCTCAAAGATGGGTCTGTTTCTCCAGCCCAATTTGTAAGGAAATGTAGAACCCAGTTCCCTTGCCCCTTGAAAACGCTCTGAGCTCTTTCCCACCACAGGGCCTTTGCACTTGCCATTCTCGCTCCCCTCAGCTCTTCCTGTGTCTGGCTCCGTCACTGTTTTGTTGTCAGCTCAGAAAGGCCCTGCTATTGGCACCGTTGCCCTGACCTTGCTTCAGATGGCTGCACCGCTCAGGCAGGGCTCCCTGCTGGCCACCCTGTCTCCCTAGCCATCATGAGGGCCCTCTGCCCCTGGACTGGGATCCTAACAAGAGTGTCACAAACACAGAACACTGTCGGGAGACTTGTGTCCTGAAGAACCTGTCTGTGAATGCTGACGTGAAGATCCCCGAAGTAACTCTGGTTCCTGTGCATTTTTAAAATTCTTTCTCTCTTTTCTTCTCGCCTTTGATCCTATGAACTCTCCCTATCCTTCCAGGCATCTCTTTTTGCTTAAGTTTTCCAGAACCAGTTTCTAATCCCTTGCAACAAAAAACTCTGGCACACAGTGTCCTGTCCTTAGTCACTGGCTGTTTAGTCCTTGTATAACATTTTTCAAAGACTAAAATGGTATTTTTAAAATGTGCTGACATGTTTACCGTCTGTCTCCGCCACTAGAATGTAAGCTCTGTGTCAGCAGGGTCCTCTTCTCTCTTGCTCCTTCCTGTCCCCTGGCACCTCACCCAAGCCTGCCACAGAGTGGGGGCCCAGGGGAAGGCAGGCAGGGAGGCAAACCTCCTCTCCCCACAAGGTCCGCCTACGCCGAACACCTGGCTGTGTACACGGAGGGAAGGGGGAGGGCCCCTGGGAGCTGGCGATGAGCCTGCCCTTTTTTCCCAGAGGCTCCGACTCCAGCTCAGGACCCGAGTGTCAGATTCCAACACCAGATCTCCTCCCCTCCCCCTTTGATCCCCACCAATCCTTCGCAAATCTCAAGCGGTGTCTTGTAAATCTTTAATTACAAGAAAATTGCAACCCAACCAGCGAGCACAAGAACAGTGTTGATAAATATTTAAAATTGCTACAGCAGCAGATCTGAAGGGATTAAGAAAAGATATATTGGAGTGACAGTTATTAAACACTAAATCCCAGTAAATGTTACAGAGCAGATAAATAATGCAGACTCCTGACAGCCGCTCTGTGGCTGACGAGACAGGAGAGACATCTGCTAGGGGACACGGTGTCAGGGGAGGCAGCGGTCCCCACAGGCTGTGGAAAGGGGATTGGAGGAGAAGAGACAACCTCGGGCCTCGGTCCCTGTCCCTTGGAGGCATGTCCTGCTCCATGGCTCTTCAGCATTGCTACCTGTCTGCAAGTTAGTGGATGGTAGGGAGAAGAAGGAAGGCGGGAAGGAAGGAAGTGGAGGGGAGGAAGGAAAGAAGGGTGAATGCATGGGGCAGCAGCCGGGCCTCCCTGAAGGCTGTCTTCCAGGCTGCCCCTCTGAGTCTTCCCAGAACTCTGGAACGGGCCTGCTTGGATTTGTACCATCCCATAGCCCTTTGGAAGGAAAGCAACCAGCCTCCTTCGTTCCTACCTTCACCCTCACTTCCTCACTCATTCCCCGTTCACCCCCTCCCTTCTGATGCACTGATCGACTCACCCGTACGTTCACTAGTGTGTGCGTTCTTCCGTGTTCTTAGTCAGTGATGTACACACTGGTGTATTCATTAGTTCCACACTTACTGGCCAAATATCCACTGAGCATTTCTGTTAGCTGGGGACATTACAGAGCTAAGCAAGACCCAGGCCTTGCCCTCGAGATCAGAAAGCCCAGGAGCAGTAGAGATCAAGCTTTGAGAGCCTAGGAGGGGGTGGGGACTAGAATGACAAAAATACTGTAATATAGTGAGCTCTTGGCATTTGCAGAGTCCTTATTTGCAGTCTGACTATTTAATAAAAACCCACAGATTTCCGCAGCTGCCAGAGAGTTGCACTGTTGTCAAGATACACATTTGAATTACACAGGTGCCAAGGCTGGTGCGTGGGAGCGAGAAAGGCACCTGACGCGATCTGGAGAAGCAGGGAAGGCTTCTGTGAGGAGCTGCCCGGGCACCAGCTGCACGCCAGGCGCTTTGCTTCTCTCGCTCGTTTAGTCATCACAAGCCCCCAGCCCATCTTAAGGATTTAAGAAACCAGAGATCAGCTCATCCAAGGTCAAAACAGCAATGGCAAAATAAAACTAGAGCCAGAGACCAAACCCCAAGCCAAGTGCTTTCTACTGCACTCAACTTCCCCACCCAGGGCCCCTGCCGTCCACCTCTCTGCAGTGAAGAAATGCGGGGACATCTCTTCCCCTCAGGACAGAGGGACAAGGTCCCTTGATTTGACGTATCATTTATATTCAGTAAACATACACATAAAGTGTACAGGTCAATAAACTTAGCCACGTGTATATGCCCAGGTAAACAACATCTAAATCAGTGTGCACACCACAGAACGTTCCCACCAGAGTCCGCCAGAGTCCTCCACTGTTCTAATTTTTCTCACCAAAGGTCTGTTTCGCCCATTCTCAAACATATCAATGGACCAACCAAACAAATGGCTTCCTTCCCTTAATGTAGTGAAACAGTTGTTTTAAAAGGATCTTTGTAAGAAGCCAAGGGCAATTCCCCATGGATATCGTAACAGTGAAGTGACAGATCACCAGGTCTGTCCTGATCAAACTATAGAAGTGATGAGACTGGTTGGCACTGCCCAGGTCGCCAATCCCTGTGCCCCTATACCCCTAGAAATCCCTATCCTCCTAGGGAAGATCTGCCAGGTGGAGCTAACCATAGATACTCAGGGGCTGGGTCCCAATAGCCTGGATCTGGGGGCCGCTGACCTTCCTGCTGCCTGTCCTCTCTCTAACTCCAAGCGCAAGGGACACACTTGGGCTATTCTGGTCACCTCTGCCGCTATGCTGGTCCTCAGGAGGCTCTCTCCAGCCTCCCAAGGAAGGAAGGCTCATTCCTAACTGGTTTTGAGGTTCTTGCTGTGAGTCTGACTGTCCTGTCTTCCTCCCACACACCTTCCTCACACCTCCGGGAAGAGGAATCCAAAGTGGTCCTGAGAGGTTCATCCTTTTCCACAAACTCCTGATGCCATCTTGGTTCAGACTTTCTGGAAGCTCGGCAGGTTCTAAGGTAGGCACCGTCTTCCCAGGGCCTTCTGATTTCGCAGCACTGTCCCTGACAGGCAAGCCATGTTCCCATCCGGGAGGCTGACCACATCCTGCTTTCTGAGCTAAGAGTGCCTCTCTGCACCTTTACAGAGCGGAGTGCATCCTTTATAGACTGAAATGCTGTGACTCACCGATAAACAAACTCACTCAGAAGCAGTCCTGTCGACTGAGCGTAGGACATCCAGGTGTTCCTGGGGGGCAAACACATTCTCCAAGCCCCTCAATTATATTTTAACCACCTGAGAAAGTTACTTTCATATATTCCGACTGCACAGCAAGATTCCCTGAGGCAAGGATGTGAGGGGCTGTGGGAATTTCCCCAGCGTCTGCAACAGAGGAGACCCCTGAGGTGGCCAGGGACTGATCAGATGCAAGATGGGAGCAGTGACCTCAAGGACCTCGGGGCACTGAACACTCCAGTGTCCTCTGCTATGAAGGGATGGAGCTGAGCTGGAGCTCAGGGATGACTGATTGAATCTTTTTAATTGATGTCCTAGACATCTCAGAAGTAATTATCTGAATCTCAGGCTGTCTCTTCCTCAGGAAGCACAATACTAATGTGCCCTGTGGCGTCCTTCCAACACGTCCCTGGGAAAGGACTCAGGCTCTGTCCCACCAGTAATCTGCCTTATGCTGCTGCTCCCAGAAGAAGGGGCAGCTGGGACAGGATAAATGTCCTTGTTCCAGAGTGCATCCATCAGTCAATCAACAACCATTAAGTGCCTGTCAGAGGCAAATGCTGATTTTACTCACTCTGAGCTTGACCCACCTACTCTCTCACACTATTTCCTAATTGTCTCTGTTTCATCTCTAGGTCAGTCAGTCATTCAAAAAAGATATATTATTGCATTGGAGAAGCAACTCAGTACTATAAATAGCACTCACTCTAGAGCCAGATGGTCTGCGTTTGAGCCCCAGCTCTGTGACCCTGGTAGGCCTCCAATACTTTGTCTGTAGGCTGGCAAAAATCAAACACTCACTTGTGGAGGTACTGCAAAGAACAGATGAGTTAAATACATCACCCATTTGGGAGAGTTTCAGGCACATAGTGCTGGAGATGCTTTTTGCTATTAAATTAATAGTTATCACCATGTGGAAGACACAGTACTAGAGATAAGACAGTACCCAGCCAAGAAACTCCACCTGCCCATAGGAGCTTAGTTCTTGAAGCTGCAGGGAAACTGCCCCTGAGGACTGGCATATGTGGGAGGGTAGAGAGGTGCAGGAGTGGGAGAGAGATCACAGGAGGAGGAGGCACTTGGGCTGCCATGAACCTTCAAGGAGGGCTGGGGATTTAGCTCAGCGGCAAAAGCACCTGCCTGGCAAGTGCAAGGTCGTGAGTTCGGTTCCCGGTACCGGAGAAAAACCAAAAAAAAAAAAAAAAACATGAACCTTCAAGGAGTGGCCCCAGGTTGAGTTCCTAGGGACTTTGGGAGGCAGCTCGGCCAGCAGCAGGTGAGGTCTGTAGTTGGAGGGCATGGCCAACATTGGTGGAGTTTGCAGAGATCCTCCAAGCGCAGGGCAGGGAGGCAGGAGAGGAAGCCATATGGGGAGTCAGGTCGAGAGACCATTGGTGTGGTCCCCATAAAAGTAGGCACACAGTCAGGCATGGTGGCTCACACCTGTAATCACAGTAGTCTGGGAGGCTGAAGCAGGAGGATCACAAAGTCAAGCTTAGCCTGGGAAATTTAGCATTTTAGCAATTTAGCAAGACTTTGTCTCAGAAGTTAACAATTTTTTAAAGGGCTGGTGATGTAGCTCAGTGTGAAGACCCAGGGTTCAATCCCGGTACCATCAAAAAGAGGGGGGGAAAAAAGCAAATACAACAACAAAGGCATCATCCATAAAAGAACACTAACAAACTGGAATTCACTGAAACCTGAGACTTCTGCTCTGTAAAAGACACTGCCAAGAGGATGAGGGACAAGTTACAAACCGAGAGAAAACAGTTGCATAAGACATACCTAATAAAGGGCTGTTATCCAAAATATACAAAGAACACTGAAAATCAACAAGAAGAAAACAACTAGATCTAAAAAGTGGGGTGACAACATTAACAAACACCTCCCTGGAGATGATGTGGCAGATAAGCATGTGGAAAGTTGCGCTGTGCCCTGTGTTGTCAGGGAAGTGTGAATTAAAATGACGAGACACCACTGCACACTCACGAGAATGTCAAAACACTGACAGCAGCAGGCGCCAGTTAGCGTGTGGAGCCACTGGAACGCCCATTCGTTGCTGTTGGAAACACAGCATGGTGCAGCCACTTCGGGAGAATCTGGCAGTTTCTCACAGAACTAAACACTCTTAAAATAGAATCCACCAGTTGCACTTTTAGCATATACCCAAATGAGCTGAAAAGTTGTGTCCACATAAAAACCTGCACAGAGATGTTTGCAGCTTTACTCATCATTGTCAAAACCTTGAAGCAGGCCAGGTGTCTCTCAGTAGGTGGATAGGAAACTGTGGACAACACAGCATTTTTCAGCGCTAAATGGGAGCAACCAACCCGTAAAGGATGCAAAGGAAGCTGGAAGCATATTACTAATTGAAAGAAGCCCATCTGAAAAGGCTACTGTATGATCCCAGCTGCCCGACATTCTAGAAAAGGCAGGACTGTGCAGACAATGGAAAGAGCAGTGGTTGCCAGAGATTGTGCGGGGAGGGATGACCAGGTAGAGCACAGGGGATTTTGAGAGCAGTGTGACTGCCCCGGGTGTAAGGTGGGTACAGGTCTTACCTTTTCGTCCAAACTCATACAGCGAGCACCCCCAGAGGGAACCCCAAGGTAAGCTGTGGACTCTGAGTGGTAACAACGTGCCCATATGGGTTGGCCAGTCCTAACAAACGTGCCAGTCTCGTGGAGGATGGTGGAGGATGGTGGAGGTGGAGGCACGCAGTGAGGGGAGCAACTGCCTGGGCACTCTCTGACCATCTGCCCTTTTGCTGTGAGCCCAAAACCGCTTTAAAAAATAAAGCCTCTTGGCAGCCGTGGGGAAGGAGAGACAAGTTACAGATGTAAATGAGGGGCCTGGGTGGGGCAGGGCAGTGGATGAGGAACAGGCAAACTGACTTCCGTTTGGCCCCAGCCCCTGGGGCTCCAGTGTCTCAGAGGGTCTACTGGAGGTCTGCGAGCAAGAGGGGATTCCTTCTGCCATATACATCTGGGGTCTGAGGGATGTGAGATACACCCAGGTGGAGGTGTCCAGCAGGTATTTAAATCCACAAGCCTTGAGTGCAGAGAAGCTACGTGGATTTGGGAGACACAGCATGCAAAAGATGGTTTTAGCCATGGACAGTAAGTCCTTGACCATCAGAAGAACATGAAGAAATAAAAAAGCAGTGGGCTGGGTCCCTGCAAGGGGTCCATACATAGCCTGGATGTAGGATTTGGAAAGACTCCGACCGCTCCCAGCCTCCGTCTGAGGCTCCCATTGCACCTCCTTCCCTTCCCCATAAAAACCAAAGCAGCCTGGGGCTCCTTTCTCGGGAAAAGAAACCTCAGCCCAAAACTCCAGGGCCAAGCTGTAGGTGAAGGTCAGTTTGGCCGGCACAGAGCAGGGACGGAGAGAGAGGAGACATATGAGAAGCAAAGGAAATACAGAACAGCTGGGAGGGGAGAAGAGAGAACAAATAGGAAGGAGAGAGGAGGAGGAGGGGCAGGAAAGGAGAGGGAAGGATAAATAAAGGTGGGGGTCCAACTCCACACAAATTAGACTGATGTAAAAAAACAAAACTTCTAGAAGCTGGCTTTACCCACAGTGGGAGAGCTCATCTTCCCGACTGCAAACCCAGGCATGATGCATACGTAGAGCTGAGTATGGATGACAATAGGGACACGGAGCCAGACCTGAAGCTGGGGGAGACAGATGAGACAGGTAGGGTAGCATATTCCTGATAAGGACATGGGAAAAGGCCTAAAACTAAGCAAACTGCTCTTCTGCTGCCCTCATGAATGTTCTCACCTCCTGTGTATCTTCCATGTCCCTCTGTGTGCACATGAGACTACCTCACCGTAGCCTCAGTGAGGACAGAATTTGACATTCTGCCCCCAGCCCCTCCAGAGACACCTGGTGTCCCACCTGGCTGGCAGAGGGAGGCCCACTATCCGGGGAGGGAAGCAGAGCCCTGCCTACCCCCAGAAAAGTCCTAGACTCATTCATGCTTTGCTTCCCATCACCCCCAACCCCCCTGCCCCTCTGGGCAGGCTGCTCGTCCTGGCGTCTGTCTGGAGGTTCTGACCCCTGTTCCTTCAGTGGCTCACTACCTCTGTGACATGAGCCCCCGTCCACTCTAGGTTCCCTTGGCCACAGGTTTGCCCACAGCTAACAGCTCTCCTGCAATTCCAGGCTGAGCCGAAGGGTCCCACCACACCCTGTGTCACCCTGGTGGCATCAGTTTTACTGACTGTGTTATACCCTGTCTGCCAGATGCCCCCTCCCTAACCTTTACACCAGGGTTGAAAATGTTAGATGACTAATCTTTTGGGTTTTTTTTAAAGGGAGAGTTTTTGCTTTCCTCCTAAAGGTGTTCCTGGTGAGCCTGAGGGGTGAGGCAGAAGGCATTCCTCTGGATCCCTGGAGGGGACCAGCCTGAAAGCTGTCTGCTCCATGGCGGGCCTGGGATGCTGGGCATCCCTGTGTCGTGCCTGATCTGACTTCTCCGCTCCAGCTCCAGGCTGGCATGTGAGAGGATCCAGAGCCCAGGGCAGGTGGATCACTGTCAGACGCTTTGCCACATTGCTCTATAAGATGCCACCCCCTCTGGCAAACCATAAATATCCTAAGGGCTGGTCATGTTCTAGCCACCGCTCTGTGCCCAGCACGTGGCATGATGCCTGGCATGCTCTGCTATAAGTCAACAGAGCAACACAGAGTCAGCCCTTAGTCTGCGCCAGGCAGAAGTGGGAGCTGCTATTCTGCCCATGTTTCAGAAGCTGAGGTTGAAACCTACAGAGGGATAAAAACTCAACTCATTTTTAAGCTCCTGGGTTTCTAGAGGGATCTTCTCTGAAATCCTCACTTAGCAGCTGTAGGTCTGGGAGGCACAGCTTCGAAGCAGTGTCACCCCTGCTCTGCCTCTGTCAAGCAAATGGCAGTCTCTGAGGATTCAGAAATTTCCTGAAGCTGAACTAATGACCATAAATGTCAGTATACATTTGAAAGCATTTTCCTAGCCAATAAATTGTAGATACTGTGCAAGAAGCAGGGCAGGTATCATTCCCATTGCTGGTGAAAAAACTGAGGCTCTAGGAGAAATAACCTGTCCAAGGTCCTGCGAGCTCGAAGGGCTTACAAAATAGGACCAACCTTGCCTTTAGTCCAAATAAGTGGACATCCATGTCCTTTCACCCATATTCCATTAGCTCAGAGCATCTAGGGTGCAGGGGTCTCTGTCCCCAGGGGCTGAGTCTTGCAGCAATGCCACACTCCCACCCCGCAGGCAGAGGATGGATACCTAGCACTGGGGAGCCAGGGAAAGCCTGGGCCTCCTCTACCTCCATGGCTGCACATTCTAAGGCCAGCTTTATGAAGGAGGGCTGCAGTTATTTCCTGCATAAAACATCTTTATGGACTTGCAAATGCCAGACTGTAAAGATGGCTCTCTAGGTTGGACCTGGCTGAGTGAGCTATGCCATGAGTCACAGAGGGACTGGTCCCTCCCACCTAGGACATCCTAAACCAAAGCCTGGGTAGCACAGCAGCTGCTCAGCCTGTAAATGTAGGCTGAGCTAGGAGCAGAAACCAATAGCAACAGTTCCTGCCCTCTCAAGCATAGCGTCCAGTTTGGACATCTCTAAACCTCCTGCAGACGTGTCAAGGGGACTCCTAAAGTGTCAGCTGCCCAGAGGAACTGCACATCCATAGGTTACAGGGAAACTCCCAGGGGCATATGCCCTTCTCTCCTCTGACAACCACACTGATTGGACCAGCCGTGCACAGTCTGACTAATCTAGGCCAATCAGAGGCCTTCCTTAAGAATTTGGATTTGGAACCAAGAGACTCTAGACAGCTGCCTCCATAATAAACAAAAGGTGTGTCAGCTTTAAATATGTAGTGGTGGCCTTTCCCTCCAGGTAATCAAGCACCAGAGAGAGCCAGTCTGCAGCAAGAGAAAGGAAGGAGTCAGACCTGCAAAGAGGAGGCCCTTGCATCCAGGCCTCTGGGTGCCATGATACTCTTAACATTCTTCTAACAAGCTTCTCATTTGGGCTTAGAGTTGGTTTCTGTTACTGCAACCAGTATTTAATACAGTATATATTAATAAATACAGTATAACTCAGTCGTTCTCAACAAGAAGTGGTTTTGCTCCTCAGGGGACATTTGATGATGGATAGAAATATTGAAGACAGACCTAGTACTTAGCCAGGGAACCTGCTAAACACCCAGTGCTGCCCAGGACAGCCCACCCACATGTCAGAAGCATCTATTCAAAAGGTTAAGTGTGCTGTGGTCAAGACCCTGGGTGTAACTTCGTGCTTCATGTATGTCTAAGGCAAGATTGTCACCATGACTCACTTCTCCATTTAGAAAGTTACTTTTCTCTCTATGCTGAGGGAAAATACCCAACACCCAAAGTTAAAGAGGGAAAGGTTTATTTAGCTCACAGTTTGTAAGATTTCAGTTCATAATTCCCTGGCTCCAAGGCAGGGTGGCACGGCAGAGGAACAACGCAGCAGAGAACCAGTTTATGGCAAGCAAAAGATAGCAAAAGCAGCAAGGAAGGGAGAATGCAAGCCTCTCTGCCCCTTACACTGTATCCAGGCTACCAGGGTTAGGGCACTGCCAATCTAATCAGTGGGCTGATTTAGTAATCACTCACCCTTCATCCCAGCACCCTTAATGCTAGCATTGCACCATGAATCAGTCACACACTCTAGATCCAGCCACCTCTGAAAAACCCCACCTATGACTGCATGAGGCTTTGTGGGAACATCTAGACACAAGCCATAATAGCAAGGGTCCTTTTACTTTAGATGATATTCTGGTGGTGGGAATCTCTCTCTCTCTCTCTCTCTCTCTCTCTCTCTCTCT
>NW_004955406.1:40320722-40413082 GCF_000276665.1 Chinchilla lanigera | reverse complement strand
CTCTCTCTCTCTCTCTCTCTCTCTCTCTCTCTCCCCTTGTTTTTTGAGATGCGGTCTCACTCAGTAGTTCAGGCCTCTAACTTGGGGTGATCCTCCTGCCTTTCTCAAGTGCTAGGATTATAGGCATGTGCCATCATGCCTGGCTGAAAATTCTTATTTTTGTAGGGACAGATACTGGGGATTGAACTCGGGGCCTTACACATGCTAGGCAAGTACTCTACCACTAAGCTACATCTCCAGCCTTCTGCATTTATTTTTTTTAAATTTTGAGACAGGGTCTTGCTAAGTTTCCCAGGCTGGCCTTGAACTTGCAATCTACCTGCCTTAGTTCCCTGTGTAGCTGAGATTATAGGCGTGTGCCACCTTGCTTTCATGACTTAAATGGTGGAAATAGTCTCAATTTTTACTATAACCTCTCCATGAAGAATCATTTAACAATGTGTATATACATATGGGGCATATGTACATATAATGTATTCACTCCTAGATCTTCAATTTACTTTGTAGAAATTCTTCTTGGTAGAAAATCTTAAATTGGATGTATACACAAAAATTTACACAGAAAGATGTTTATTGCAGCTTTATTTACGACGGTGGAAATAGAAATATCTGACCATTCTATCTCTGTAACACAAATTATGATACATTCATAGCACAAAATAATAGATTCATCACTTAAAATCATGTTTGTGAAGATTATTTAATAACAGGGAAATGCTCATTATGTTAACTGAAAAACAAGAATATGACATATTTGAAATGTATGTAAGCACAGGGGAAAAAAGGCTACAGGGAAATACATCAAAACATTAACCACATATGTCTGTAAGGAGTAGAGTAGTTTGTGTTTTCCTATTTTCTCATTTAATTAAAATTTTTCTACACTGAATTTTTTGTTTTGTTTTTGTTTTTGTCTTGTACTGGGGATAAAACCAGGGCCTCCCACGCGCTAGGCAGGGACCTGAGCCACACTGAGCTACACTCAGCCCCTTTTTTGTTTTGAGATAGGGGCTTGCTGAGTTTCACAGACTGACCTCAAACTGTGATCCTCCTGCATCAGCCTCCTGTGTACCTAGGACTACAGGTGTGTGCCACATGCCTGGAGGATTACCTTATAATTAGGAAATTTGAATAACAAAAAAGAATCCTACTGTTAGAATTTAGGAGGATGTAGATTGATTGATTCATCTGAAAATAAATAAATACTTGACGGACTTATCAAGTGCCCAGTGCTATGAACAGGGATACACGAGGCCCCTGCCCTCATGGGGCATCCACTCAGGAAAGGGAAGCAGCCAGGAGTTTCCGGTTAGTTGCAAATGCGCTCTCAGAAACCCTCCTTAAAGGCTTTCTTGCTCTTAGTTAAATAGCTTCCATGTGTGGAGGACATAGCGTGTAAGTGCTCAGCACCTTCCCATGTTGGCCCCTTGCTCTCTGCCCAACAGCCTCAAAGGTCCAGGACACAGGGCTTAAGGGCTGTGGCCAGGATTCAATCCTGACTCTTCTCCTGCCAAAACCAATTACCAGTCTACTGTGCTCCCTGCCTCCCTGGCGAAGGATTTGTGAGCGTGACGGTAGATAGGGGACATTTCAGAGCCACGTGAGTGGACACCAGGGATATTTTAGGGTCAGAACAGACAGACAAAAAGGTCCATGCAGGGGAGGGGTCAAGTAGGCCACAGACAGAGCATGCGCAGGGAGGGCCAAAGGTTTAAGTCATCTGCAGTGGCAGTGAAGGTGACAGCCAGGGGCTCGGCAGAGGGACAGTCACTGTCACAGGTTCACACTGAGCTCCCACAGAAAGCAAAGAGGGAGAAGCAAAAACCACCTAAGGACTGGATGTAGAAAGGAGAGCAGTTTGATGCAGATTGACATAGCAGCTGGTGCCGCCAACAAGAACATGCCGTCCCCAGAGCAGCTTTGAGAAAGGGAGAGGTAAGGAAGGGAGATGTGTGCGGCTGCAGGCCTGAGCCCAGGGCCCTGGAGGACAGAAGGGAATCAGAGGTTATGAAGAGCTTACAAAGAGCTACCAAGAGGGCTGGGGATATAGCTCAGCGGCACAAACACCTGCCTGGCAAGTGCAAGGTCTTGAGTTCGATTCCTGGTACCAAAAAAAAGAGCTACTGAGACTGCTTCCTCCCAGGGGAAAGCAGTGTAGAGGCAGTGGCTTTTCCAGTGACCAAGAAGCTTGGCCAGCAGCAGAAGAATGGAGAGCCTCAGGCCAGACCTGCAGACCACTGGGCACTCGGGATCCCTCGGCCTGCTTTGCAAACTGAATTAAGTAATGAGACCGGACACCTGTAGCTGGCAGCCAGGGCCTGTGATGGGAGAGACTAGTTTCTGTACTTCCAACAGCTGTGTCTGACCAGGCACAATGCTCCACTCAGAGCCCAGGTCACTGTCGGTGGTGACACTCATACCCCTTCAGTGACAGAAAGAGAAGCTTTGTGGAGAACTGCTGCAGAAGCCTGAACTGATTTCTACTCACCATCTGACTGCTTTCTCGCAATCAGACATATTCTGATGCAGTGACTTCCAGGGCAAAGTGCGAGGCTCGGAGTGCCGTGGCCCATTAGTGCTGAGGCCTGTGTTCGAGTCCCAGGTCTACTGTAGGTCACATATGTCCCTGAGCTTCCATGACCCCCGCTGTTAATTGAGAAGTACATTGCCCACCCACCCTCCTTCCTTCCCTCTGCCCCATTCTCTCAGGGCCTCGATTGTCCTCTTCCACACAGAGAAGGTGATAAATGGGCATAGTGACACATCTGTAATCCCAGCCTTTAGGAGGCTGAGGCAGAAGGTTTGCAAGTATAAGCCCAGCATGGGCAATTTAGTGGCTTAGTGAGACCATGTCTTAAAAATGAAAAAGGTTGAGGAGGCAGCTGTGTGTGAAGGCCCTGAGTTTCAATCCCCAGGGGCAGGGTGGGGGTGGGGGCAGGGGACCCCGCTGACTCCACGGGGCAGGGGCGCTCTCGCTGAGGCACACGCAGGTGAGCTCCTTCCTAAGAGAGCCCACAAGCGCTCGTTGCTGCTGCTGTTTGCAGGCTAATTTGAGATAATAGATGTGGAAGTGCTCTGAGAAATACAAAGCGCCCTGTGTTCAAATAGAAGGTGTTGTTCCCGCTCATCTATCTTCCTGCCTCGTGTCCCAACATCCCTCCACACATCAGGAAGCTGCCACACTGAACTGCCAAACACAGTCTCCCCTACAGGCTCCCCAAATGCTGCCTGCAGCCAGCACCCGGACACCTCACTTCCTGCCTCCAGGGAGTCTCCCGTGCTGTCCCGGCTGCATGGATGCAGTTCCCTGCGTCCTGTGTCTGTGCTGTCTCGTTCTGTGTATTCCCCTCGCTGCCCACCCTGCCGGGAGCTCCGGGGCACACACAGGGTAACTGATTTTGTCCAGAAAGCTGTGAGGTGCAGGCCCACTGGCCTGTTAATGTAGGTGACTTTGAATGAATGAGTAAACAAGATAATGTACCTGAAATCACTTCTACAGTCTTAGGAATGAAGATTATTAATAGTTCATTTTGAGGTTTTCATTAATCATGAACTAATCTTCGCAAGGCTCTTGGAAGTGCCTCGAGCAACGTGTAATGGAGTCCCTGCCCTCAGGGACTTCACAGGGTAGAAAGAGAGGCTGCAGTAACTTTATTACGTACAAATGACAATAACATAAACACATTAACATGAACGTGTGCTGTAAAGGAGATTACTGCAAGCTGCAGAAGCGCAGTCAGGGACAGACCCATGCCCCCGGTGCCTTCGGGGCTCCTGATGGAGGGGAGCAGAGGAGCCCTGGCAGGCCTGCGGCAGGGCCCCGCTCCCAGCCTTGCCTTCTGACTGCTCTCTTCTTTCAGCTCTGGGAAAACAGAGACTACAGAGAGCTTCCCCTGCCCCAGCTCCGCCGCTCTGCTCAGCCTTTGCAGGTCGTACTGAGAGGCTTCCCCTGGCCCAGGCCGCATGTGGCCAGCACAGGCCAGAGCGGCTCAAGCCCTGGAACCAGGATCCTGGCAGCAACTCTGGGGCCCACTAAACCCTGGTATGAGTGGCTTTGCCACTTACTGGTTATGTGACTTGACATATATTTTATCCAAGCCCCAGTTTCTTCAAGTGCAGAATGAGGACAGTAACAGTTGGTGACAATTACATCAAATAGTAGATACAAAGAACCTGAAGAAAAGGTTTTAAGATTTATATTCAATAATATGAACTGTGAGCAGGCCGGGGATATAGCTCAGCAGCATAAGTGCCTGCCTGGCAAGCACAAGGTCCTGAGTTCAATTCCCAGTACCAAAACAAAACAAAACAAAACTGTGAGCAGGTTTGGTGCTGCATGCCTTTAATCCTAGCTACTCTCAGGAGGCTGAGCCAGGAAAAGTGTAAGTTCAAGGCCAGCCTAGGCAACTTAGAGAAACCCTGTCTCAAAATTGAAAAATAAAAATACAAAGAGCTGGGGTGGTAGCTTAGCGTAGCCTGGTTCAATCCCCAGTACTGTGGTGCTGGGAGTAAACTATGTAACCTCTAAGATCCATAAAACTGCAGCACGGAGCAGCTGGGGCTGGGAGCGTTCCGGCTGAATGCATCTTACCCTGGCATCTGGTTCTGGATTTCAGATCCTTCCTGGGATCTCAAGAAAAGATATGCATTGGTAATGTCCAGACCACCTTCATTTTATAGTATATTTAAGTAATCTCTCCCTCTAATGGGGAAAAGAACTAATCTGTACTTATGGGGGCTGGGGATTTAGCTCAGCGGCACAGCGCCTGCCTGGTAAGCACAAGGTCATGAGTTCAATTCCTGATACCGGAAAAAAAAAAAATCTGTACTTAAACTGTGGATATACGAATAGAGAAAATGGTCCCATCTCAGCCATTAGACATACGGGCAGGGCAGCTACCCTAGCTGAGGTCCAGGGAAGGAAGAGGGTTTGGCCAACATCACAAAGCAAGCTCTGAGCAGAGTCCTTTCTCTACCACAGAGGCACCTATCATCCAGTAGGGCTGATGCCTTGAGGCTGAAGGCCCAGGGACCAGAAGTCAACCAGCAGCCACACTATGTGCTTTGGGTATTGGTCAGGTCTAGAGAGACACTGCTGGGAGCTGGTCAGAAGCCTGAGGCTCTAAGAAAGCCAATCAAGCTCTGAGCTCTGCAACCTGCAGCTCTGAGGCCTTGAGTGTCCTTTCCCTCTCCAGTCCTCTCTATCCTCCCCGGTGAAACCAGGCAGCTGTCTTGTGGACTCGGCTCCTCCCACTCTCCGGCCTTGGGCACTCAGGAGGTCTGTAAGGTCATCTGACCCCTCCTCCGCTCTCCTGCCTCAGTGGTTGTCTGCACTGTCGCTGGCAGGAGCTGAGTGTGAGGGGTGCAAAGCTGAGCTCCTGCAGCCTTGGGCACATCCAGCAAGTGTTTGGTCCCCCAGCCACCTGCTCTACCACTGTATCACCTGCAGTCCCCCTCTCCTCCCTGTACCCTAGCCTGGAGCCCAAGGAGCCTAAAGAGTGCGGGGTAACCAGCTGGAAATTCCTGGCAACTGACCCTTTGCCAGGGGCTGCAAAACTGGGCCCCTACTCCGAGACTCTTCTCGGCTCCATCTGCACAGTAGTCTGCCCTGTGCCAGTGGCTGGGAGAAGCAGTCACAAGTTGTCCTGCCTGGTGCATAAGGATGCAGGAGCTCAGGAGAGCAGAACAGCTGACTCGAGCTCACATGCAGCAGGAGGGGGAGGAGGCCACTGAGTCTCTGAAAGGAGCATAGCCAAGTCACCAGCATCCAGAATGGCACGGGCTTGGTGATGGGAGAGAGGAGGGAGCTTTTTCTAAGTCCACCATATGCATTCAGGGAGAACTCAGATATCAAAACGGGCAGAATGGAAGTGGAGAGTGGCAAAGGGGGAAAAGATACGTCAAAGAGCAAAATCCCTAAAGGAAGAAGGCCTCCAGTGCACCATCCCCGCTCCCCACACTGGCGCGGAAACACCCTCCTGTTGAATCTTTAATTAAAAGAAGTGGTATTTACATGGGGATGGCGTAGAGCTACACACTAAGCTGTGCTGGAGACTGCCCCTCTGGGAGCAGGAAGGCAGATCAAAGCTGCCTCCCTGGAGCACTCGCTCTCCAGGGGAGCTGGCAGGAGGAAAAAAGACTGGGAAAGCCCAAAAACTAGATGAGGAAAGGGAGGAGGGTTGGGAATGGGAGGACACGAGGATCACAGGCCCAGGGTAGCAAGATGTCCGCCACGCTCTGGGGGTGTTTCTCCTCACTCCCAGCCTCAGCAACAACTGGTGTCCTCTGCTCAGAGTCTGCCTCCACACACCTGACCCTTTGAGATCCCTGCTGCAATTTCCCTCCTCTCAGGCACGTGTAACAGTCACTGACCACATTCCTTCTCTGCTGGGCTATAAATCTTCGCACTTGGGGCTGGGGATTTAGCTCAGCGGCAAAGTGCCTGCCTGGCAAGTGCAAGGTCATGAGTTCGGTTCCTGGTACCGGAGAAAAACCAACACACACACACACACCAAAAAAACAAATCTTCGCACTTGCTGCCTCTGCCTACTGTGTCCTTGGGTTGGGTTTCTGTCCAGCTTTCCAAAAAAGTCTAACTGAAGAGAAAATTGCTATGTAAGGACAGAGTAGATCATTGCTAAGTATGCGGACTTGAAGGCAAACTGCCTGAATTCAAATCCCTGTGCCACCTCTTGCTAGCTGTGAATGCCAGGCAAGTCATTTAATGTCTCTGCACCTCACCTGTCAGACTGGGCTGTTGTAGTAATTCACAGTGTCGTGGTTAATGAAGTAATACCCACAAGTATGTGATTAGGAGCGCACACCAGGTAAGCGCAGGCCAGCTCTAACCACAGCCCGCTGAGTTAGCAGCAGCTGGAAAGGGCTGCTTTCCAAAGCACTGCTGCGCGCTCCTCATTCAGCGGGACCCCTGTGTGTCTTCCCGTGGCCACATGTGAGAGTGGGAGGACTGGACATCACTTACTGGGGGAGGAGCTGGGGAGGCAGGAGTGTACGGAGAGATGGCGGAGAGGACTGGGGAGTGAGGGAGCCTACTCATGAGATATCCTTGTTCTCTGTGTAGCCCAGGAAAGGAAGTCCACTGCCCCCACAGGGCGGGGCTGAGCTCTGGTCCTACTGCTTCTGTAGCAGGAAACTCCAGATCTCTGGATGTGGGTTTCCTACCAGCACAGCTGCAGCTTCCTCTGGAACAGTTTTAAGTCCCTTGCCAGGAATCACCTTGCCAGGAGATTAATTTCTTCTTGAAGCTCTTAGGTGCTCTACTGGAGGAACTGACCCTCCTCCAACTATCCTAACTTTGTTCTCAAGAACTCACACCCTGGCTGTGGAAACACACACACACGTGCATGTGTGCACCCTTGCAAAAATTCCTCAAACTGACAAAAAACATTTAATCAGCCCTGCATAGGAAGGTAAAGAGACAAGAGCAGATTGAGTAGGGGGCAATTAAGTTCTTTCTACTACAGCATAAAGGAATGAACAACATAAAGTAGTACTAGGATGCTCTCGCCAATGACCTGACACAAATTTGCTTGTCTGGTACTCAGCAAATACCCGTTGAATGAATGACTGTTAAAAACATGTGATAAACTATGGCCAGTGTAGCTAATCAGCATCAAGCCTGGTTCATATGCGGTCTTTGTGATATTTAAGTCTTTGGGATCCCAGGCCCAGGTAAAGGAAATATTTGTTGAAAAGAAGTCAGAGTATCTATTTGAGAGCACTGGCTGTCCTGCATTTGTAGGGGACTGACAGTAGGTTCCCAGCTTCTGTTCTGTGATTCCAAGCAAAGCAGGGCTAGGCTGCACCTCCCCTTTTATGTGGAGCTGTGTTGGGACCCCACGAGCAGCTTCAGCAAATGGCTTTGTGTGGGAACTCACTATTCTCCGGCTGATCCCCAAGTGTGCAGGAAAAAGGGGCAATTCCTGTATGACAGAGTCTGTCCTCAGCTGGGCCCAGCCTTACTACTGCAGATATTTAAGTTTCTCCACAGTGCTGTGACTCATCTGCCTGTCCGTGGGCAGAATTCTGCAGGGAAATCATATGCAGAACCTAGTCACTATCTGTACACAGAGTGAGTACACTGAGATTCTAGGGACAATAATTTTTGAGTAAATTACCTAAGTGCAGAAGGGTCTGCCACAGGAGCTGGGGGGAAATGAAGCAGGCACAAGAGGTGGGAATAAGATTTGTGCATTAATCACAAAGCAATCAGTGGATGCCATAGGGCCTGGAGCCAATGGATCTGTCCAGCTGGAGGAGGCAGAGGAAAGGTCACCCCAGCTGGGGAATGCCCATCCATCTCGAAGACACCACACACCGGGCCTCCTTGTGCCAATACCTGTTTGGTAGACGTTGCCCTGGCCTGGCTCACTGTCCCTGATCCTGCCCTCTGGGCTGTCCAACCATTTACTTGCCCTACTACCCTGGCCCAGGTATGGAGGAAGGTGTGGCTTTGGCTAGTTAACCCTCTGGAAGCCATTTATGGGGTATAGCTGACCTCTGTTCCTAAGACCTACAAACTCTTCTTATGCTCTGTACCTTCCTCAGTTGTCAGGGTCCAAGAAGGAAAGAGGCAGAAATTCCCATCTCTCTCCCCGATTGGTCTGACCCTCCAGCTTCTTCCTTTCCTGGCCATCTACCCCTGCCCATGCACAGAGGCCCCTGCTGGATGGAGTTCCTCTCTCATCTTTCTCATCCTCTCTGGGCTATGCCCTAACCCTCAAATCAAATCCTCTTCCCAGGCTCAGGTCAGTTTGTTTCCAACCTAATTTTCATGGCATGCATGTTATACCTTCCAGGTCCCTAACATCTTCTGAGGGAGCAATGTCTTGCCCTGCTGTAACAGTTGGCAGTGGATTTCAGCTGTGGTGATGGGTTTAGGGCAGGACACGGTCTTGATTAGGAGGGCTATTTCTTCCAATCACAGACAGAGCATGAACTCTGGGTTCAGACCCTGGATTTTAAATCCTGGTCAAACAACACCCTAGCTGGATAACCTTGGATGAGTCATTTAACCTGTTCTAATTCCTCATCAATGATGGGGGTAAACATCCACTTCACAGATCTAAGGAAAGGATTTAATAAGTAAATATTCTCAGACCCTGGTGCAAAGTTGAAACCATTCTCCTTAGCATGGTAAGGAATGAATGCAAGGGAGTCCAGTTATCCTTCGCAAATGAACACCAGCTGTCCAAGATATTTAAAGGCATTTGGCCTCAAATATCTGCAACACCTGGGTATTGCACCCCTTTGGCAATTATTCTGCTGTGTAAGGAATACATTCCCTGGAGTTCTCTATTGCAACGTGGAAATCCTTGTGCAGGACCCTACCATGATGTGAAAGGCTTCAAGATTCTGTGTTATTATTTATTTTGCTTGTGAGAATGCAGAGTGCCCTGAAGCAGAGACACCAGGAGAAAGAAAGGCCTGTGCTAACTACAGAAAGCAAATTATACACAGGCCCCGGACCAGGCTTTCTCTTACCTATGACTTAACCCTACCTTCATGGCAAATGTCAAAGGTAGTTATTACTAAGGAACCATTTTTTAACAAGCCAAGGCCCTTGCACAAATTAACATATGCCAATGACTTGAGTCAATTAATAAGGGAACTGCTCAAAGGAGAATCCAAAAAGCAGATAGATAGATTGATAGATACACAGACAGAAGCTGTTAGGGATGCTGAAATTTGCTTAATAGATGGAAAACTGGTCAATATCCACAGGGCAATAATCAGTTACATCTCCACCAGACATAATTTGCATTTCAGTGGACAAAATCATTTGCATTATGATCAGTTTTCTATAATTTAGAGTCACAGGAAGGGTCAAAGACAATGAAAGACAAAGAATACCCAAGGGGAAACTAGACAGGGCACTCTGACCATTTCAAAGTCCTGCACAGCACTCCCTAACCTGTGATTACCCTCATTTCCTGAGGGAAAAAGCAGTGTTACGGTTAAGATCTAAAATGCCCTCAGGAGTTCTCATGTGTGTGGAAGGTGATTGCATCATGGGCTCTGTACTCAACCACTGATGAGTCAGCAGCCGAATTGCTGGTAGGTGGGGCCTGGTGGGAGGGGAAATGATTTCCTTCAGAGCACTGCACTTTATGGGAGATTACATCCTTTCCACATTTCTAGATTTAAAATACCTTTTCATTTATGAAGGATGATGATAAATACACAATAGTAGTAATTGCTCTTAAAATGTTCTTATCTGATAAAATAAGGGCTGGCAACTCTATGTAAGTCTTCATCCTAAAAGAATATATATGGTTTTTGTTGTTGTGTTTGGCTGTTTTTAATTTCTTCATCTGTGACAGCCAAATGTCTGGAAATGCTGATTCTGAATTCTGAAATGTTCTGTTATAGAAATACATTTGTCTTCCTGTGGGAAGGGAAGGGCACTTGGACTAGCTGGGCATTCAGATATGGAGGCTGAAGAGAAGGGAGAAGAAAATGCTAAAGCTTACCGACTCCTGGGACCCCAGAGGGAGCTGGAGAAGGAGTGAAGCCAGAAAATCATCTTCTTAGTGCTGGCCTCCAGTCACTGAGTATCCTGCTGTATAGCCTGTGCTACAGTCTGAATATTTGGGTCCTCAAATTCATACTGAACTTAATCCACAATGTGACCATACTAAGAGGTGCGGCTTAAGGGGTGATTAGGCTACAAAAACCCTACCCTCCTGAGTGGGATCAATGCCCTTATACAGGCAGCTGGAGGGAGCCAGTCTGCCTCTTCCATCTCCTCAGAACACACAGGAAAGCATCATGTCCGAGGGGTGGGCCCTCACCGGACAACCTCTGAGAGCCTTGGGCTTGCGGCTTATAGAGCTGGAGGAAATATATTTCTTTTGCTTATCAATTACCCAGTCTTAAGACACTGTTTCAGGTGCCCAACAGCGTAAGACAAATTATCAATAGTCTTTACCTACACCATCCTCCCTTAAAAAGTTTCTGAGGCTCAATAAAACCTTATCTGAGTTTGCACACAGACCAAGAAAGAGCGAGCCCTTTCTGGGAGGTAGGAGTCTAAGCAAAGCCAGGAACAAAAGCAGGGGTTTACAGGCTTCGAAGAAAACCTACTAGTATCCAGAGAATGAGAAGAGAGATTTCTTCCAATGTTAGATATTAACATTTGCAGCCTGGGTTTTGCAACTTTTCCACACCCGGACTTTGGTTGCCAAACCCTGTTGCCTCCCCCACATGTAACTATCCTGCTGTTAAAAGTCAGAAACGGTCAAAGGCACTGTTTTGAAAGGCATGGTGCTGTCAAGCAGAGTGAGGAGCCCTGACAGGCTCCTCCGTGGAAGGACAAGGCCAGCACACTGGAGGATCAGATGTTGTAAACAAGCTGCGGGTCTCCTCACTGCACCACCCCCAACACTGGGGCAGGTGGGCGGATCCAGCAGAGGACCTTAGGACACCCGCACCTGGAGTGCTGCAGGACCTGCTTTCTGCTGGCTGAACAGAAAAAAGTGAGCAGAAGAAAGGAGAAGCTTCTGGTGGCTTTTAAAGGAGTGTGTGTTTAAACCTAGCTCATAGTGTAGCTGAACAGCTGGGTTGGAAAATTGGTCATTTAGCTCTGCAGCTTGTGGCAGGGATTCGCTGGCTGAGAGAGAATAAAAGCAGCTTGATTTTGTAAACTGCCAGTACTATGAACCAAAGTAAAGTCCTCTAGGGAGCAGGAACTCAACTCTTTTCCCCATTCCTACACACCCGGGGAAGAGATAGGACTGAGCAAAGGAGACATTGCCCAGAAAATGCTCACTGTCCTGTCTGCCAGCCTAGACCAGTGGTGAATTCCTTCCTGTGTGCACTGAAACCTGCTCCCGAGGGCTGGGGTGTAGCTTGGTGGTGGAGTGCACCCTGTGTTCCATTCCCACCTCCTCCCCCAAAGAAAGCCCCAAAACATGCCTCTCCCCCTCCCACCAGCAGTGTTAGATGGAAATGGCTGAGACGACCTAACCCACAGGTCACATACCTAAACTCACAGACAAGTATTCTTTTTCTTGTTCTACTAGTGTTTTGAATTTTTTTGACCTAATACTTAAGATTTCCCAGAAAAATCTGGCCTTGCGGATTGATATATAAGAAAGGCTGGCAACTACGACCTCACATTACCACCTGAAAACACCTAAAATTTGACGGGGACCGCGCCCATGACGTAGGCATGGCCCTCCAGCTAAGCCCAGTCCCCAGCCCAGGTGTCCCTTGTTAGGAGATCCTCCTGACCCTCCAGGTTGGAGCCTGTGAAGCCAGACCTATTCATGCTTCATACTTTACCAGGATCCTCCCCAGCCCACAGTTCATTTCCCTCCTTTATTTTAGCCTGTTCCCTTCCAGAGCCTTGTCACCCCCTACGATTTCCTTCCTGTTGTCCTGCTGCTATATCCTTCATTAGTATAAAAACAACCCAGCCAGCAATGCAATTTTGTGTAACACTCCTTTTGCTGTGTCCATGCATCTAAATAAGTGGCTCTTAACCTGCAAGGAGACCACCTCTCCCATACCGTCACAGCTTTGGTGGATTTCTGCTGCTATTATGACTAGGGCAATCTGTGTTTAGGGGCCACAGATGCTAAATTATCCTGCTGCGAAAAATACTTCTACTAAAAAACAAACAAGCAAAACATCCCACTCAACGCTAGTAACTCTCATGCAGAAAAAACTGCTTTGAATGGAATGCTTGCTAATTTTGTCCTGTATCATTTGTGTAACTGGTCTATGCCTGTGTAAAATGGGGATGACATTTCATTCATATAACACCAATTTCCATCAGAGTTGTGTGGATTATGTGAGATAAAGCAGAATAGCTACTTGACATATATGAAGCACACAAAATGAATGATGACTGATACAGGAAATGGAATGGTGTGGCAAGAATTAAGTGTGTGTGCCCACAGAACCGAACCCTGTTCTGCTAACGGAACTATCTGCTACTAAACTATGTGAGCCTCATCATGTTGTTTCTCCTGTCTGAACAATGAGGGGCTGGCCTAGATTTCTGGAGTCCCGTAAGACAGTATGGCATACCCTTCTGATTTTCTCTCGGGCTTCCTTGATTAGGCCAGCATTCCCAACAGGGCGAAACTTACTGGGCTGTATTTACTTCCCCCTCAGATTAGAGAAAAAAGACAGGTAAAGACCCAAGTATAGACACAAGGCAGATGCACACGCGGCTCCCCTGAAGTTTATGATGCTTTGCGGTACACTGTGGTAGGAGTGGTAGTGGCCTCAACTGCTGTCCCTTCATCAGATAGTTCCTCCCCAACACCCGCCTTTTGTGATGGACACCTGTCCATCAGTAGACTCGAACACAAAAAGATTCATGAAGCAGCTCCCGAGGTTCAGAAATAGATGCCTCCTCCTGCTGCCTGCTGGGAAGCAGGCTGGCCACACCTGGGGGAGGCAGGGCATCAAAAGGAGAAAGCAGTGCAGTTCATCTGAATAAACCAGGAAGAAAGGAACTTCACTAGGTTATTACTGAAAGAATAATCTGTAACTAGGTTACAGTCTTGACAAGATGGAGAACGAACAGTAAAAAAGGACAAAATAAAAAATGGAAATATAGTTCTCTTATGTCCGGTGTGGAGTTAAGAGTACCATCTACCCTTTTACTGAAGGTTTCACTGCTGGATTTTAGAGGAATATTACAAATGAGCCCTCAAAACACCAGATTATTTAAATAAAGATCTGAACCGAGGTGGCTATCCTCTGGCAGATTCAACTATATTGTTTAAGGGCAGAGGGACCGTCCTTAGAGTCTATAGGTTACTGGTGCCCTCTGGTGGGAGATAAAGGGGACACTTGCTGGTCAAAGGCCAGAGATTTGTTTGGTCATTGGTATTTGAAACAGCTGCAATTCCCCAGCCCTGATACACCAGCAAGAGGAAGAAATACCAGGTACTAAGTATTTGCAGGCACCACTTCATTTGTCCAGCACACCTGTTTTACAAATCTGTAAACTGAGGCTGAGAAACATCAAATGAATTGCCTCAGGTTAAACAGCAAGAATCAGCAAATCCTGTGCCAAGGGTTCAGAATACTCATGGCCAGTGTTTCAAATAGACACATGTGCATATATATTCTCATGAAACCCCTTCTCTCCCTCCCACCCCCACTAAAGAAAAAAAAAGCAGACACATATCCACCAACTATGTCTGTCTTCTATTCAGGAAGTTTAAATGTTTTTTTTTTGGTTTTTTTTTTTTTTTTGGTTTTTTTGAGACAGGGTCTTGCTATGCTTGCTGTTCAGGCTGGCCTCAAAGTCAGGTGATCCTCCAGCCTCACCCTCCCAAGTGCTGGGATTACAGGTGTGTGCCACCAAGCCCAGCTTTAAGTCTTTACCATAACTCAAATGCATGGTTTATTTTCCATTAGTGATTCTTTTAGCAATTAATGATGAGGAAAGAGCCCCAGTCTGAGAAGAAAACCCTTACCCGGATCCAACATGTTCATGAGCCATGCAATGCTTGGTCCCGCCTCATGACTTTGCAAGGTAAAGGGGATCAAGACATGGTCTTTACAGCATGTTAACCTAAATATTTTTCATACTCCAGGTCCTAACCCTAAAATGTGTGCTCACTCTCCTCTTCCTTTTCTCCCCTCCTGAAAGATTTTCTATGTGGCAGAAATTACCCGGAGTATCTGCTTAATTAAAACTAAGTTCCACAGAACAAAACAAAAACACATTCTCACATACACACACACGTTTCCATGATTGTCCCTCACCACTTCCCACGCCTTCCTCTCCCTCCACCTCAGCCTTGACTTCACCAGCGGCTCTCAGGGCAGGCTTCCTTGCCCAGCAGCAGCAAGGAACACAGTGAAAATGCAGGCAATTGGGCCCCTCTCAGCCTACTTGACTGGAACCTCTGGGTGGGTTTAAGTCTGATGTCAAAGCCTGCCAGGTGGTTCTGGCACTTGCTAACACTTGAGAGCCACTGTTCTGTAACAGGGCTCTTAACCTGGGGCCTCCTGATTTCCTGCAGTTTAAGGCTCTTGGGTTCCATATAAAATTTTGCATATGCACAGGTCCCTTTTCTCTCCTAAGCTCCTTCCCAATCAGATGCTCTCATGTGCACGAAGTCAACACCCAAAACATTTTCTCCTATCTCCCACCACTTTACTCACCCACCCACATTCTTAACCCTGGCCGACCTCGTCCCACCCACCAGCTGCCCAAGGGAACCTTGACTTCCCCTCCCCCTCACGCCAACTTTCTAAAGCCCGTCACATTTTCACCTTGTTTCCCTGCACATGGGAAAACCGTCCTCTGTACCCACCGCATTGTCGAGACGGTGGGCAAACCGAAGGCAGCCTCCTAACCACGCCATGTCCCCAGGACAGAGCAGTCTCTGGCCCACGATAACATTTCATCAATATTCAGTGAATGAATTTGGCTATCATTTATTTTGAAGAGGATTAATCAAATGAATTCAGAGTAGAGGATGTACGTATCAGGACTGTCCTCATATCCTCACAGCTGTAGTAACATGAAACTTTTCTAACGATGCCTTTCTGTATACCTTCACAGGTTGCGTTTGTGCAACTGTAATGGGGGAAGCACTGATTTGGAATTTGTCTGACAAGAGTTTGTAAACTCAGTTCTTAGTTTCAGCTTACGTTCCTCCAGCCTTGGAACAGTCAACACAGAAAAACCTGCACCAGGAACGCAAGGTGAGCAAGGATGTAAAAGCCCAACAAAATGTTACAAATTTGGAATCACATTAAAACGTCATTGTGCAAAGCATGGTAGTGTACGCCTGCAATCCCAGCTCAGAGCTGCAGCAGGACCATGAGTTCAAGGTCAGCCTGCACTACACAGACTGTCTCAAAAAACAAACAAAAAATGTACTTTAAAGAGAAATGTTGGCCACGGATATAGCTCAGCAGCACAGCACCTGCCTGGTAGGTGCAAGGTCCTGAGTTCAATTAGCAGTACAAAAAAAGAGAAATGTAGAAAGGGTTACACAGAGAAAGCAGCTGTTCCCATCACAGTCTCTAATCTTACTCTTGGTTTCCATTTTTAAAATGCCATCCTGGTATTTCTGGTAGCAGCCTGCCCTACTCCAGGGTCTCCTCACACATTCAGGGATGCCACTCATATGGCAGTCTGTGATTGGTACCCTGCAAAGCTGTAGCGTACGTATCAGTCCAGGCCCCCTACATCGCAACCTGTCCTCAGCACTGCTCCGAACTGACCTGTTCCATCTTACTGGCTTTATCCTAAAGTGAATGGCCTTTGCAAAAGCATGTGCACTATCACAGTTTTTGTATCCCATTCACTCTTTTTTGCTCCCTCTCCAAAGAGCAGAACCTGAAGGCTATGGCCACGGACTAGTGGGTTTAAGGAAGCCCTTGAAATTGAATTTAAATGTTACACTATAAACACGGTTTTGCTGGATGTGGTAGAACACAGTTGTAATCCCAGTACTTGGGAGGCTGAGACAGGAGGATCTTGTGAGTTCAAGGCCAACCTGGGATACATAGTGAGTCCAACGCTATCATGTACTACACAGTGAGACCCTGTCTCAAAAAAAAAAGTTTCATAAATTTCATCAGCTTTCCAAGGAGGGATATAATCCCTAAAGTTTAAGAATCAGTGTTGGAGCGCTCCCTTCGGTAGCACATATACTAAGAATCAGCGTTACAGACCCTAGCAGATGCTAGGTATACACAATAAACGCAACAGACACAATAAACTCAATGTTAAAAAATAATTCACAGCTGGGCATGGCAGCACACAACAGCCACATAGTGAGTTCAAGGCCAGTATGAACTATGTTATGGTTTGTCTAGATGTCCCCCCAAAGCCTCATGTGGTCATGGGGTTTCTTCAGAGGTGGCAGAATCTAGTGCGTAACTGATTCATGTAAATGCTGGGTTTAAGGGTGCTAGGATTAAGGGTGAGTGACTGCTGGATCAGCCCACTGACTGGACTGGCACCACCCTAATCCTCATAGACGGGATACAATATAAGGTACAGAAAGAGGTTTCTCCCTCTCCTTGCCTTGGTTGCTTTGCTGTCTTCCGCAGCCATGAACTGCTGCCCCTCTGCCACACCACTGTGCCTTGGAGCCAGCCAACTATGAACTGAAATGTCTACAAACTGAATTCAACAAACCTTTCCCCCTTCAACTTTAGGTGTCCAGTATTTTGTATCAGCAACATAAGAAAAGCATCTAAAACAAACTACTTAGTGAGACCTTATCTCAAAACAAGAAACTTTGCAGGTGGGTGTGGTTGTGCAAATCTCTAATCTCAGCTTCTTGGGAGGCTGACAAAGGATGATCACAAGTTTGAGGCTAGCCTGAGCAACACAGTGAGATCCTGTTTCAAAAAATTTGAAATCAGGGATTTAGCTCAGCGCCACAGTGCCTGCCTGGCAAGCGTAAGGTTGTGAGTTCAATTCCTGGTACTGGGGGAAAAAAAAATTTGAAAACAGAGCTGGGGATGTAGCCCAGTGGTAGAACCTACCTAGCATATATGAGGCCCTTGGTACTTATTAGGAAAAAAAAAAAATCGCAAAATTTAAATGCTTCCTTTAGATTTAGGAATCTAGGGCCAGGGATACAGCTCAGCGGCACAGCACCTTCCTGGAAAGCGCAAGGTCGTGAGTTCAATTCCCGGTACAAAAAAAAAAAAAAAAAAAAAAATAGACTTAGGAACCAAAAAATGAAATACAGCAATTACTCTAATAGGTAACTCGGGGGAAAGTTGCTATTAAGTCGAACAGCTTTCTCAAATCAGATCAAAGATACAAAAAAATGAGATTTAGTTACATCAGTATTTCCCCAATAATGACAACACAAAATGAAAATTAAAATATTTAATACACAAACACAATAAAATCAGAAGGCATTGAAAGCATTACACAGTGCAAACACCGAAAATATACAGAGCTACTGACTTGGTGGCGTTTATAAAAACTACGCAGGAACACAGGAAAGTGTCTCTGTCTCCATTTAGTAAGCAGGCCGCTGCACCATGCTATTTTAAACTGCCTTTTCTTTCCCATCTTAGGAAACCTCATCTGCTGCTCCTGCTGACTATAACTCTCGCATTAGAAATATCTGGAGAAACCACGTGTTTTCTGTGTACTGGCAGTTCACTTTATACCACTTACTCAAGTGTACATGGGAAGAACTGTTCTAACTTTAGACCACTGCAAGGCAGTTCCCTCAGGATAAAATCTGTCATCCAAACTTACACACAATTCTCTCAGAACATCTGGAGGCACAACTCTTTTCTAATCAAAGGCTTTATATGAAGCTGACCATGGTGGCGCACGCCTGTAATCCCCGCGTTCTGCGAAGCTGAAGCAGGAGGATCACAGATTCAGGCGTGGCCTGAGCAGTTGAGAAACACAGTGAGACCCCGTCTCAAGAATTAAAAAATAAAAATGTTTAAAAAGGGCAAGAGATGTAGCTTAGTGGGAAGGGCCCCAGCAAAGAAAAAATGAAAGCCTTACATGAAAGGACAGAGTTAGAAGCGCAGCTAAAAGGGTCACACTAAGTAACGCTGGCCCTGCTAGGCAGGCATAAAGAGGCACTTGTGCTCAGTTCCCAGGACAGAGGGACTCTGAACATCACCCCCGAGCTTGCTTTACCAGGAGTAGAACAGGTTCTTGTATCTTCTTCAAGGCAATTACAGGTTTTAAAGTTGTTCATCTCCACACTAAACTATGAGGTAGAAAGGGAAGATGTGGACGCTAATTTTCAAATCAGAAAAACTGACGTAAGTCCATGGCTAAAGCACACATGATTGCACACACCTGAAATACCAGCACCTGGGAGGCGGAGGCAGGAGGATTATAAGTTTGAGGCCAACAAGGACTACATACTGAGTTCAAGGGCAGCCTAGACAACACAATCATAGCGTATCTCAAAAAAAAACAAAACCAAAACAACAACAAAAACCCAGAAATACATAACTTTGAACTAAGAGGACCTAAGAAGAAAAATAAGGGAGGAAGGGGAAATATATGCTGACATCAAAGTACTTGTTGTTTTTTTTTTAAAATACAGTTAACACCTTTGGATAAGAAATTAAATGTCGATAAATTCTCAAGTGGTGTAATGGCAATGTCAATTTTCAGTAAAGCACTTGCCAAGTTACAGCAACTGCTTAAGAAAGCAACTGCTCTGATCATGCCACGTCACTTTTAAGGTATCTCTAACCTTAATCTCTACTTCCAGAAATGGGGTGCGGGTGGAGGTCCTACCAGCTGCACTGCACTTCTAGAAGGCATTAAATGAAGACCCGTCATACAGCAATGACAACCTGCAGGTGGATCCCAGCAGACTACCAAGAAATACTAGCCACCTCCTACAGACCTACCGCTTTCTCTGTAACGTTTTCAGTCATTACAAAGACTACTGATGAATGCTCAATAAACTGTAGGTTTACTATAAAAGTTTAACAATACCACATTCACCAGTAATGACATTCCTTCTACTGCACGTTCATTACATCAACCAACCTCAAAATGCTTATGCAACCTTCTCCTACAGGATCGGATACACAGTGACTCCTGAAAAGGAAGAACACAGGTACAGCCATGGGAGGTAACAAGGTGAACTGGGCCAAGAGAAAAAACATCTCAAAACAATCAGAAAAAAATGCCTTTAAACCAAAGAGCCGCTTTAACCACTATCTCAGATACTCATTTCCAGTTTAGCCTTAGGGTCCCCAACAGTTCTCCTCCTTTGTTCAACTGCAACTCTGTCTACTCATAAATTTGAGAAATTCCAGCAAAGTAACCTCACCACTCCCTATGGCAGTGCAAATTTCCTGACACTTGTAAACACTGTATATTTTACTTTTGGCACAGGGGGAGAGCTTGCGGTTCCTGTATCTTTGAAGTGCAGATTCTAAACACAGCTAGTTCCTAGTCTACAGCCATTGCTGGCAAAGGCAACCTAGTCTTGACCCTGTGTGTGCACATGCATGCATGCTCACAAACAAGGGACCAGCAAAATGAACTCTTCCCTAGAATATGAGTCGCAAGGATTTCAGCACATAATGGGCTAAATGGAAACAACAGATTCACAGTATCTCAAGCTATGTACTTTTAAAAGTCCACATAACTCTGCAGAAAAAAAAAATACCTAATAGCTGCTTAGCGAGTTTCCACCTTTCTAAAGTGAACAGAGGTAACATTACAATAGCTTTGTAGAACCCAAGAACATTCTCCAATTTCTCATGAGTGACTTTTCAAAGCCAATGTTGCACAAGTGAGCACACACAAAAGTTACAAACTGCCATGGTCTTTAAAAATAACTCAAACTACATAATATTCTACAAAGTATTACATATATCTAAGTATAATAAATTATAACTAAAACACAACACCATTATTTCAGGTGCTTGGCAGTGACTCAGTTTACATGAGAGGAGCTTGTGGCAGATTGGAGGCTGACCTGGCTGGATCCCCGCACTGCTCAAGCCTGCGACTGGAAACCTGGGCTGTCCCTAGACAAGACTTTGGGAAAATGGTGATACCAGGTTAAAGGCTTCAGCTACAGTTTTTGAGTCTGATTTAAGTACTAAATACAAAAGCATACAATCACTAGTAAGTATACTATAAGGAGAATGAGTAATGCTGTAATCTAGGAAACACTCTTCTAATGATTTATCATCTCTTCTCTAAACCTTTTGTCCAAAGTAACACGAGCATAAATACTAACCTAAATTACATTTACGATAAGAACTGTAATGCTCATGTGGTGTGGTCTCATTATTCAGTCTATGGCACGATGCAGCAGAACGTGCTGAACTCTAACACCTACTTTAAAAGCTCCATCCTCACAATCAAGATTTCACCTGAAGCAGGGCCATACAAACCAGGGGCACACAATTTAATGTCCAAATGCAGACATCTGAAAATAAAAGGAGAGAGACCGTGACAAACTGAGTAGAATGCTGAGAAGAGGCAAGCTGGTACTGACTCTGGAAAATCAGCATTATGTTGCCACCATCAAAGCTAAAAGGCAATGGGAGTATATGCTACAGAAGTAAACTTTTTTAACATTTCATAGGCAAACTGTGACTTACTTTAGTAGCAGAGAGTAAAAGTATCTGTAACCTGGTGACAATGAAAAAAGAACAAAGCCAGGCGTGGTGGCACACCCCTGTATTCCCAGCACTCAGGAGGCTGAGGCAAGAGGATCACTGTGAATTCAAGGCCAGCCTGGGCTACACAGTGAATCCAAGGCTAGCCTGAACTACATAATGAGACTCTTTCTCAAAAAAATAAAAAATGAAAATAAAATAAAATAAATTTTAAAATTTTTTAAAAAAGAAAAAAGAACAAAACCATCTGGCTGTGGTGACACATGACTCTAACTCCAGAAAGGCTGACACAGGAGGACAAGTACAAGTCCAGCCAAGTCAGTTCAACTTAGCAAGATGATGGCTCAAAAAGCGGGGGCGAGGGGTCCCCAGTTCAGGTGGGTGGGCAAAAATGGACTAAGAAGATGGTTTGAAGTTTCCTGCAAGTAAACACAAGGTTTGGCTCAAACATTATCCCCAGCAGCATAAAACAAAACAATTTACACTTACATCTTCTAAGCAAAGTACTTGGTACTAAGAGGGATGGTGAAAATCAAAGTGAGCAAACAGGAAAAGGAGGAAGTTGAGTGGCCTACAGGGATTTCGTGCGAGGTAAAGATGTACCAACAGTACCAATACATACCTACAAACATAAATGTGTAGTTCTTACATTAAAAAACCCACAAGTTTACATGAAGGGATTGCAGCCATAACTGCAGTTCCCTAATTCTCTCAGCACTCCAGTTTAACACTTACAATGCCTGACTAATAAAACAGTTTAACACTTACAGTGCCTGACTAATAAAAATCAAACAATTGACAGCTATCTCTTAGGAGGACAATGCTGCGGGGAGGAGACAGGGAGAAAATTAACCTTCTATACTTTCAGACCATTCACTGTCTTCTCACAAACAATCTGACTAAAAGGAATGATAGTTTTGCTTATAAGGGGAAAAACACTCATCCTTAAATGCCTAAACAGCAGTGTGAGCTTCAACCAGGACAAAAAGTTCAGGTCTCTCTGTTACCTTTACTTGCTCTCACAATGGGGCAAGTAATGTTCTGATGAGCTAAACCTGACATTTACAGAGTCTTTCTCTTTTAGGAGAAGTATTAAAAATCACTGTTCTCTCTAAAGTTTCATTTTGGCTACAAACCAGTCTCTAGTACTAATTATTAAAGATCTGTATTTTAAGCTTCTTAGTTGTCCCGTGTTCAACAGGTCCCACATTTAAAGTATTTAATAAACAAGGTGGCACACAGCTGCTATCTCAGCACTCTGGGAAGATGAAGCAGGAAGACTGAACGACTGAACTCAGCCTGGTCAACCCAGTGAGACCCTGTCTCAAAAAAGTTAAAAAGGGTTGGGGATGTAGCTTAGGGAGAAAACATGGGGTTCAATCCCCAGGACCACTACAAAAAAACAAAACAGTGGATAGGAGAAACATGTATTTTTAAAAGATTTACTAGTTAAGACATTGGGATTTTAGTAATACCTCTACCATTAGCTATGTCATGTGGCTTCATGAACTAAAAAACTGAGTGCTTTATAGTTTCAAAATTCAGAAAATTTGCCAGGCATGGTAGTGCACTCATAATCCCATCATTTGGGAGGCTGAGGCAGGAGGATTGCTGTTAAGCTTGAGGCAAGCCTGGGCTATGTGAGTTAGTTCAAGACCAGCCTGCATGACATAGTCTCAGACAAGATCAGGCGTGTTCAGGATGGTCTGGTCATAGACAACATAGTCTCAAAAAACAAACAAAAAAAAAAACAACAGGAAATTTTAAGAAAGCTTTTCTTTTAAAACTAGATATGACCCGGCATCCTGTTCTGTCTTTCTGTCTTGGATCTACAAGAACAAGAGAGAAAAGCCCTCCCTTCTAGGATAGGGATAATCAGTCTCTGGGGTCTTGGGCACTTTTAACAACAACCCAGGAGATTCTTAGAACTCACAGCCAACTTCCTAGGACCTTTGTCCTCAATAATATAAATCACATCCCTGGGATACACGACAATTTTCCCATGGGTTAAGCAGACATAAATGGCAATAAAGAAATCAATTTGAATATCTTCAATTTCTGTATTTTTCTAAAATTGATGTGGTTTAAGATGACTGCAGAAAATTAGATTCATTTCTCTTAATTACTTCCTTTGCCACAAATGCTGTAATCCCTTACTCATGTGAATCTTACTGTAGGCCATTGCCTCAGTGTGAACTCCAGAGGCAGAGACCAAAAAAACACCTGGAGGCCTCCCAAGAGACCAGATAAAGAAACCAGAGGAGTATGGTTAAAAATTCTGTGCTCTTAAGAAGTGATAACTGAGAAGGCTGTGCTAAGAATCACATGCTCATGTATATACTGAGACATTTTCTGACTAAGTTTAGTCCAATTTAGCTGATTCTGAAATGAAAACAGCTTTTGTCAGTTTATATGACTGGCTTTCAGCTAAATCTATAGGTATGACTATTTTCTTTTTCTGTAGTACTGGGTGTTGAATCCATGGCTTCACACAGAGCTATACCCCTAGCCCCTCCCCCGCTTTTTAAGGTCTGTTACTAAGGTGCCCCAGGCGGGGCTTGAACTTGTGACCCTACTGTCTCAGCCTCCTAGAGTGCTGCAATTACAGACAGGTGCTGTCATGCCCAGTTTGATCAGGGCATATATATTATATGCATAATTTTTGATGGTATATTCTTTGTAAGTACTTCAATTTTAAAAATTTAAATATCAAAGATGTGCAAAAGGAAATTAATCTAGGATGAGAGGCACGAAATGAAGGACTGCTTGAGAAAGGATACAGGGGATATTTTGGGGAGACAGGAATGTTCTGTAACTAGGAATGGTTACTCGGATTTCTCCAACTCATCCAAAAGAAACACTTCATTATATGTTAACTATACCTAGATTTTTTTAAAATGTGCATAAGGTACTTTTCTCAGGGTTGCAATTACTCAACTGAGAAACTTAAATGTGATGGGTTTAACAGGATCCGGGGTGTCAGTGCTCAACCATCAAAGGCCTAACAGGGCCATCAGTGCTGTAATGAACAGGAGAAGCAAAACAAATGATAAGAATGATCTGATATAGCTGGGCATGGTGGCACACAGCTATAATCCCAAAACCTGGGAGGCTTAGGCGGGAGGATTACAGTGAACTTGAGGCCAGCTTGTGCTACACAGTGAGTTCAACGCCAAACTGAACTACACAGAGCAAGACTGTGTCTCAAAAAAAAAACAAAAAACAAAATGTATAGACCTATGGTACTGATTAATTTACCACGTTTCCAAAAATGAAATACATAGGAAGCCTACCAAAAAAAAGCTATAGTTTCTAAAATTATTTTAAGGGTATGATACAAAATTGTTTGATAACTATAGACTAATGCATACAGGAAGAAATTGCTTATATTTCAACTTTTTTCTTGAGCTGGACACAGTGACATGAATCTGTAGTCCCAGCTGCTCAGAAGACTAAGGGAGGAGGGCATCAGTTCAAGGCAGCCTGGCTAACATAGTGAGATCCTGACTTTCATAAGAACAATAAAGAATGTAGCTTAATGGTACAGCACATACTCAAGCCCCTGCATGGATCCCCAGAACCCAAAAAGCAAACAAAACCAAAAACAAAAAATACTTTCCCTTTTGGCTTAGCAGAACTAAACAGCCTTACTACAACACAAAGTGATTCACAGCACTTCTCAATTTGATGAGTCAGATAATTTGTTTTTTCAGTGTTAGCGCTAGTATTTTTCTAACAACTATCTTGGATTTTGATGGCAGAACATTATATTAACAGGACGGTAAAAAACAAAATTAAGGCCAGGGATGTAGCTCAGTGGTACAGTGCTTGACTGGCAAGGCCAAGGCACTGGGTTCAATTCCCGGTACAAAAAAAAAAAAAAGAAACAAAATGAACTAAAGAAGGAATTAGTCTTCAGATAATTTGCTAAGTGAATGAATAAATATACTTTTAAGTTCATACTGGTAGTTGTTCCCTCTCAGACCTTCATCTTTGGAGAATGAAGTAGCTTATGTGTTTTTATTTTTATTTTTATCTTTATGTTAATGAAGTCTCCAAACTGATGTCTAGTTCTACATTACTCATTCTCAAATTCCGTAAGTTTATAAGCAAAACTGACCCAGAACACAGATGTTTACGTGAATAAATAAACATGGGGAATGGGTCATACTTGGCAGACAGGCTCAATACTGACGTAGAGACCTGGTCCTCTAGTATTTCACAACTGATTCGGTTATGCTATAAAAACCTTAATAACCAACTGAATCTCTTTCTGGCAAATAGGACACGAGGCCCCAGCCTTCTTCAGTCTTCTAGCACAGTGAAAACAAGTGGTGAGATGGCTTGTCCTCCCATGGATAATGTTTCCGTCTCGTGGTCTTCTCTCACATAAACTACAAGGCTTCAGGATATTCTGGCAATCCTCCATATTTTCTATATCTACTTTCTGCTCAAAAATGCTGTCTGATTGTTCTCCCATGCTTGAGATGGTCTCTTGGCTTTCAGAACTGTGAGCCAAATCCAAAAATTCCACTGAGCTGCAGGGATTAAACAGTTTGGAACTGTCTTCCTTGACAGGTACATCTTTAGGTCTAACAACTGGAGCTGAAATGGTTCTTCGGCAATCAGGGACATCAATTCCTTCATTTTCCGTCTTTTCAGGTATAGCAGTGATATCGGATGTGGAGAGAGAATGAGTTAACTTAGAACAATCAGAATACCAATCCTTCCTCAAGGCCCAGCAACGGAAACAGTACCTCTTGCTTGGAGAATTAAATTTCTTGCACTCTGTACACTGCCACTCGTCCTACAAAGACAAACACAGCTAATTAACACTCGGCAGTGACCATGACGCTAGGAGGAAGGGCCAAGTTATCATCACACTGAACTAGCAACAGGGCAGACATTCCATACCTGTGATCCAGCCTAGTATTTGAATATATTCCATAGCAATGTGGAAGAAAGTCTTTGGAAGCTGTATACTGATAGTGCCACAACTGCATTTTTCAAGCCAAATTCTGATACAGCTATTTTTTAAGAAAGTTAAAAAGAAAGACTAGCCAGATGTGGTAGTGCATTCCCTAATCCCAGCCCTCTGAGAGAGGCTGAGGCAAGAGGACTGAAAGTTCAAGTCCAGCCTGAGCAACTTAGCAAGACCCTGCCTCAAAATAAAAATATTAAAAGAAGGCTAAGGATGTATCTCAACACAAAGGCCCTGGGTTTAATCTCTAGTACAGGGAGGGGGAAAAAAGCTAAATTATTTTGGCTTCCCATCCACTTCAGGTGAAATTTCTATTGTTTGTTTTCCTTGTTACCTTCTTCAGAGCACTTTCCTATGCACAATTTACACTTTCAACAAAGGAGAACAAGATAATATTTTTTTTCATATTAATTAATAAATAATAAAACTTGGCAAAGAGGAAACTAAAACTAAAATGGGATTTGAAAACTACTCAATTTTACAAATGTTCTCCTACTGCTCTGAGGATCACAGGTAGACTGTAGGCCTAAATCACATACTCTTTTTCAGAGAGTACTTATCCTTGAACTCCAACTAGTTTTACTCCTACTTCTCAAATATTCAAATTAGAGGACACCAGAACTCAATAAATTTTAAATGCCTTCCTTAATTCAAAGGTAGCTACCTGGAACAACTCATGTGTATTTAATGTGGGTAAATGCCTGCTTTTGACCGGATCAATGATTTGACACAGACAGACTTCATTTCTTTCAGGACAGAGACCAAGCCCTTCAAGTTTAGAAATCATAACTCAACTGTCACTCTACATGGAGAGGCAGGGATACAACCATTTGTTAAACTAAGATCTTCCCCAGAGAGTCACAAAACACTCTCACCAATTTATGATCCTCTGATCTCATAGGAAATGCTATACTCAAAGGAACTTCATGAACAGTTGGAATTTGTAATTGATGGCATGTTGCAGTTTATTGTTTTTTGTTTTTGTTTCTTTTGTTTTTCTTCCAGTACCAGGAATCGAACTCACGACCTTGTGCTTGCTAGGCAGGCACTGTGCCACTGAACTAAATCCCCAGCCCCCATGTTGCAGTTTAATTCGCAACACTTTTTCTCTCTTAATAGTACATAAAATAATAAGGCTTATTAAACTCAGTGGTATCTCTGATTCAATAAAATATAGGCTATTTGCTTAATAGGTTTTCTGGGCCCAAGTAGCCATGGAAGTCTGATTAAGATGGAAACATTTATCTCTGCTGTTTGTACTATGGTCAAGCACACTTATTGGACCAATATATTATACTTTATTACTTAGCTATGCACAGGTAGACAATTTGCAGTGAATTAGGATGGTCAACAGCAGTGCAGGGCCAGGGATATATAGCTCAGTGGCATAAGTGCCTGCAGGGCAAGCCCAAGGTCCTGAGTTCAATTCCCAGTATCAAAAAAAAAAACAAAAAAAAAACCAGCAGTGCAGAAGGAACAGAGAAGATCAACACCAGGACAACCTAAAAGTGTTTCTATTCTCAAACAGCAAAATATGGTCTCCTTATCCATGCTCGACCACTCTTCTCCCAGAGTCAGTCAGTTATAGAAAGTACAGCGCTAAAAGGAAAATAAGAAAATTACATGAAAAGGGAAAAGCAAAGTATACACTTGGGTCTGGGCTTATGCTCTCAATCTGTAATAAATCATTCCTATAACCTAAGAGTCTAATACCAAATCTTCCTTCATAGTAATCTGTGAACTAAGCTGTCATTTGCTACTTTGTAAGAAAACACTGACAAAAATTTTTTTGTATTGTACTCATCACCGAATCTTAGATAGCCTACAAGTCTGTCCTTGGGATTACAGAGAGGTGTTTAGGGGGGAAAAATTATTAAGGAGTACTTTGAATAAGCTGTGTATCTCCACTGTATTAAAACCGAAGAGTTTTGATAACAGGGACATGGAGCCATTGAGGTCATCTTTCCAAGAGGAAAGGGCAGAAATTAGACCAAATTATCCTTTTCTCCTCTCAAATTCCAACAAAACCCCTAACAAGATGTAAAGAACCCAGTACCTCTTAGCAGCTAGGAAAAGTAGATAGAAACAGGAAAAAATGGCATTCCTTGGCACAACAGAACTGCTGGGATTATATCACCTAAAGATATGGGGCCAGGGCAAAAGAGCCCTGACCAGGTGTTCATACCTCAGAGGTAACTTCTACATCAGTATCATCACTTAAGGACTTGGAGTCCTCAAGGTCATCATCTTTCCCCACTTCAGTCATCTGTGAAGGCAAAGACACCTCATTACTAAAGTTTATCTGTTTTAATTGAGGCCATTATTACCTGAAAGCAAAAAGACAAAACGGCTTCAGTTTAAAAATCACATTCTGCCTCCATCACTAACATTTAAAATGCGATAGCGTAAATGCGAGACCAAATGTGATTCTGTGGACATTTAGCTAGCATTTTAGTGGTACAAATGGTCGAAAAGCATCCAGAAGGGTTACCAAGTATCCTCTACCTTCAGAAGGGAAAGAGTACCCAAATTTACAACTTTCAAGAAAATAAATATTATTAGCATAGGAATGCTACAAGTTACTGAGAAATTTTTCATCTTGGGAATCTAGGTAGACCATAAAAGAATGAAAATAAACCATTTAAAAACTTTTCAGATTCAAAAGTAAAACTAGTTGTTACTCCGGTTGTCTTATAAGAACCTTCCCCATAGTCCAGGAAACAAAAGTCAAGGAATATTTAGAATTTAAAATTCTAAAACCTAAAACTCTAGTTTTGCAGTCCAATAAATGGAATAAAAACAGCTAGGAAACAATTATGAACCTCTATTTAACAACTTTCTCACAAAAGTATTTTAACCCCAGCTCTTTATGTAAGTTCCCAAATGTCACTTTTGTCTTTATTCTTCCACCAGCATTCCTTCCTTCCAACTAGTCTAAGAGAACCCAAGCTATATAGCAAACTACCCAAATTCCTATGTAACTCTCATAAATGAATGGATGAATAAGACAACTCAACTTAGGCGTGCCTGTCCCCGCCCAGTATTTATTCAATAGCTGTTTACTGAAAATCTATATGCTGGGCACTAGGTGTCTTGCCCAATCTCTTTTGAGACATGAACATACAGCCTATTATGACTTCATTTTGGTGTATTCACACCATATTATACTCAAGATTCTAATTTCCCTCTTTTCTCCCAACTCTAGAGTAGGTAGAAGGAAATCATCTACCTTCCCATTTAGTTATGGAAAATGTTAAGACAATTCAGAACCTTGCCTTTTCAGCACAGCAAGATTCTGAAGGGAAAAAAAAACACTTCACAGTAGGACAGTAGGTAAGCAGTAAGGAAAAGAGTAGCTTGTAGCTTCTGATGAAGAAGGAGTTTCACCATGACACTCTATCTTACTTCTAAGGCAGCCTAGATTAACTTAGTGTAAAACTGAAAACGATATACACGTAAGATTAAAAACTAAAAGAGATTATACAACTTGTTGTACAGAGAGAGAGATCAGAAGAAATTAACACTATGAACACATAAATACAATGAACATTGAATTTTCCAAAACGTACCTTTTTGTCACTCACTTTCCCTACTTCTTCACTTGCTTGTTCAGTATCAGCAGCTTCAACTTTTATTCCAACACCTAACTGCTCTGATACTGACTCATTTAAAAACCACAAATCATCTGTAGTATCTGAAACAATGGCAGTACCTATATCCTAATAGAGAAAAACAAACGTGAGCCTCTATAGTTAGTGACTTATCAGAGATGCCGAACCAACACAAAAGAACCCAAAACTATAGTCTTCACATTACATCTCCGAAGAACATTTCACCTTCCCTCAACCTCAACAGATACCTACTTGGCACCTAACTACTAGGAATTTTCTTTTACTTTTTTCTTTTTTTTGAATGGGGGAGGTATTGGGAATGGAACCCAGGGTTTGTGCATGCTAGGAAATTTTCTATTGTAATAGTAATCCAGAAATAGTACTATTTTAAAAGGTTAAGGACTCTCAATTCTTAAGTAAACAAAATTCATTCTTGGTATTCCTTTCCACAGGAAGCCTTCTAAAAATCCAGAAAACATTCCACTACTTCTGGCATAGTCTTCCTTCTAATGGTCAATGACTGCTTGCTGAAGAAATACGGATGGTAATCCAAACCTTTAGTCTCAACATCTTCTGAAGTTTTAAGCAATTTAAAATGTTCAAAAACTTACTTTCTGCATTTATCTAAAAACATTTTATGACATGCATTTCTACAACATTCATAAAACTACTCATCATTTGGCCATTGTTATATCCCCATTCATTTATTCAATAAATGCTTACTAAATACCTATTATGTATCAGAAACTGTTCTAGGTACTAGGCAAGGGAATAGAGTGGTAAATAATGCAAAAGCCCTGGCCTTACATTTCAGTGAGTGTAAATGGACAATAAATGCATACATAAAGTACTGATAATATTTTTACAAAATGAAAAGTGCAGCACAGAATAAAGATTAAGATAAAAGAGCACAATGCACAGTGGCCAGGAAGGAACTATTTTAATTAGGGGTGGGTTTTGCCAAGGCTACCACTTGAAACTGCACAGATACAAACATCAGCAGAGTGGACACCACAGTGTGCAGCATGACAGTACTGGCACTCAGGCACAGCCTCTTTAAGGACAGCACATGGGAGCCAAGACCTAACTCACAGAAGAAAATGAAAGGATTTGGGGGAAGAATGTTCTAGAAAGAAGAAAAACCAAATTTAAGTTGCCTGAAGGTGAGAAAAATTTTGGGCTACAGGGTCAGAAATAAGCCTGGTGTGTCTGGAGGGCATGCAGTGAGTAACGATAGAAGGCAAGGCAGCAGGCTGGGCCCAGCTCCACTACGGCTATGGTAAGGAGTCTAGATTTTACTGTACTTGCTTTCTGAACTCACTGAAGAATAAGAAATAGGACACTGATATAAATTACCCATTTAAAAAGATTTGCCAAGCATGGTTGAACATGCCTGTAACCCCCAGGCTTGAGAGGCTAAGACAGGAGGACCCCCTCAAGGTCTAGGCCAACCTGGGATACATAATAAGTTCCAGGCCAGCAGGAATCACATAAACTGCCTCGCAAAGATAAACCAAAGACAAAAAAATACCTTTTACTCTTTGAAAGGACTCAACTACTAAAATGAACGAGAATAAAAACAGAATCACTGGATAAGGATGTTGCAATACCAGTCTGAAAAAGAATGATGGCTTGAATTAGGTTATGACAGTAGAAGTAGCCAAAACAATAAATTTTGGATAAAAAGCTGATAATCCAAATGTGGCCTATGGTTGAGAAAGAAGGCCGGGGGTGGTGGCGCATGCCTGTAATCCCAGCACTCAGGAGGCTGAGGCAGGAGGATCGTTGTGAGTTCGAGGCCAGCCTGGGCTACAAAGTGAGCTCAAGGCCAGCCTGAACTACAAAGTGAGACCCTGTCTCAAAAAGACCAAAAAAAAAAAAAAAAAAAAAAAAGAGAGAGAAAGAAATCAGTGCCTCCTTGTGTTTGGTCGGAAGAACAAGGCAGATAATACGAGTACAAAAACGGGAAGTGGAGTACCGCAGTCTGAAAAAAAAAAAAAAAAAAAAAAGAGCTCATGTTAAATGTCAAATCCCCTAAAAGTAGAGGTGCTAAGTAGGGAACCTGATATGAAACTCCGGCATATGGGGGAGCACTCAGGACATAGAGATATAGATTTGGGCCTCCAATGTACATAGATAGTATTTAAAGACAAAGCAGTGAGTAAGAATTCTTAGAGAACACAACATATACTGAGTAACCAAAGAAAGTCCCCCTTCAAATGTGAAATTTACCTGATGTGTCTGTAAATCAGTTGAGCCATTACTTCTACGTGTATAGTTGCTTCTCAAGTTTCCTAGAAACCACCAAGGGAGGCCAGCCACATCCCACTCCTCAAACCCAAGGTCCAGCCTAGAAGTCTCTTCTTGGGTTAAATTTTCTATCAAGTCTTCATCTATAGAAGTTAAATGAAAAGAATAACTACATATACAATATTTGAAAGCCAAGGATCTCCTTCAAGAACAACTAATATTTACAAACTCTATAAAATAGGTAAAACAAAAATTCCTACTCTCAGTACAAATGAACCAAAAATCAAGTATCTGTCTTAGTGGAAGAGCCCAAACCTTCTCCTACTTAGACTTCCTTAGCAAATAATGAGACTAAAAGTAGATATTCACTTATCAAAGAACCTAAACTTTAAAACCATCTGAGCAATGAATGGTATTATTCCAAAAGGATTTCTACGTGGTTAATAACTGGTGCGTGCATGCGTGTGTGTGTGTGTGTGTGTGTGTGTGTGTGTGTGTGTGTGTGTATGGTATTGGGGACTGAACTTAGGGTTTTGTACATGTTAAGTAAGTGCTCTACCACTGAGCAACATCCCCAGCCCAGTAAGTATTTCTACCACTGTAGACTGTATGATATCAGATAACGGCTTGACCCACTGGACTACAAATAGAAACAGCATAGTAGCCTCATTCTTGAGATCAAAGCAGAGTGGTACAAACCTAACAGGCAATCACAAGGTTATCAAGGCATTCTTACTTATACATCATGTGGGACACTTCTCAATAATTTATGTTTTAGTAGGTAACAACTGTTATAAATACTAAACTCTAGGTTGTCCAAATACACACACACATACATATATCCTTCCTGGGTCAAGAGGGTCTTTTAGAGTTAAGTTTATAGAACTGTCGCAAATATTTAGCCTCCTGCCAATGTGTTTCAAGCAAAAGATATTATACTATACATGTAAACCACATTCCAGGTAGTTACTAACACAAGTCTGCTGCTACCACACAAAATCTTTTTTTTTCTTCTCACCCTCCAGGTTTGTTTTTTGTATTTTATGCTTCTCCTACTTTCTCACTCTCTTCTATCTTTTCTCAATGCCCCAGGCTTGCCAATGGCAATCACAGGAATTTAAATATAGTGAGGTACATATGGCTGAAAAGATTTCTGCAATAAATAGATCCCTGACACAACCTAAGGTTATCCTATCTACTGACAAATTATGTTGTTCCTACTTATTATAAATGTATCTGTGCACATGGGAACTTCAACTACTGTTTTACTTATCACTAAAATGGTCAAAAGCCAAATTCTGGAGATGGCATCATATTGAAGTTATGCTCATGTATGCAAGCCCTATAATTTACTGTGAATGGAATGTAAATAGGTCATTTTTACACAAATAAAAAATTTTGTCCAATCTATAGGCCTTCCTGAAAATTCTAAACAATTGATTTTCAAATTACCATCAAACACTACATAGTTGTTGGACCTGACTGCTCTTGTATTTATTGTCTATTCTTATACTTTTTTTTTTTTGGTTTTTTCTCCGGTACCGGGAACCGAACTCATGACCTTGCGCTTGCCAGGCAGGCGCTTTTGTCGCTGAGCTAAATCCCCAGCTCCTTATTCTTATACTTTAAGCAGCCTTTTAGACAGAAAGTAAGGAAAGACCTGCATTCCAATAAACAAAATTACATATTTAATTTTATACATACAGACTGCAATAGTTTCAAAATGAATACAAAGCCCAAAATTCAACTTTTGTTCAAATGCACTTTGAAGGAAACAATCCAGCATGATAAACTAATTCAATGTGACTTAAACATATAAAAAAACTTCTGCACCATAACTTTCTGGGATATAGTCAGAGGCCCAACCTGCCTTGATCCAAGTAGCAGACAGGTACCTAGACTAGAAACTATCATGTCATAAACTGCCTTTGGGAAATTTATTATCTTATACATTAAAAAAGCATACTTTAGAAGATAATGTATAAAAAGTGGGATTCTGGAGAACTTCTAAAGTATCACTTAACTCATTTAGCTTCAATAAACCGCAACTAACAGGGTGATAAAGATCTGGTGACTACCAGCTAAGGCCAAAGAAGTACTAGGCTTACTATACCTTATTCTTGGCTCTGTGGTACTGAATATAATTTGTCACTTTTTGCAAACTTCAAAATCTGCAAAAATTAGCCTTTCCCTCAAAAGGTAAATACAAACCAAGATAAAAATTCTAACCATATCAAATATATACCGGTGTACTAAGATTAAAATAATCAAGGCAGCTGTGAAACCATGTATATAGAAAATTCACCAAGGGATAAACTGACAAATGTAGAGCTACTTTAAACTAAGCATACTAGTTAATAAAAGGGTCATACACTGTCCAAGTAATCATGGACTAGGCAAACACTACCATCTTCAAATTAACATGGTGACTAGGCTGAAAAAAGGTGTTCAGAAAAGAACAAGGAGTGTGACATGGCCAAGCGTGGTGGCCCATGCCTGTAATCCCAGCACTTAGGAGGCTGAGGCAGGAGGATCGTTGTGAGTTTGAGACCAGCCTGGGCTACAAAGTGAGCTCAAGGCCAACCTGAACTGCACAGGGAGACCCTGTCTCAAACACCTCCCCCCCAAAAAAAGAGAAGTGTGACATATGCAAATGCAAAGAGACAGCATTATTTTTTGAAGTTTTCTACGTAAGTTTCTAAAATGGTCTTTATTACAGCTAATACTTAACATGGTTAGATACCATTTGTAGAAATAATCAACCCAAGGAAGGGAGGGAGGGAGAGAAAAAGAGAAGAAAAAAAAAGCCTATATACCCTTAATCCAAAACTTACCTCCTGTAGAATTTCTGTGTTTATGTTGTGAGGTAGGCAGTGTGTGACCATCACCTTCTTCGGCTCTTTTCCTGGGACTGGAACCTTCCTGCGCACTTTGCTGAAAGAAGGGAAAGCTGCCCATCAGTGCAACAGAAACGACTGAGACCAGGGGATGTAGCAGTTCCACTCTGGCTCACCAGTTAGTGTGCAACACAATGGGTTAAGCACCAGAAAGAGAACTCTGGAGTTCACAACAGTCATCAAATAAAGCAACACAACACCTCTCAACCCACCATGAGCAGAGCTAGGAGAAACCCACACCTACAAGGGAGAAAAAAATCCTCTGCACAAAGGCCAAAATCTTAAAAAACAGGCTATTTATATAAAGCCTACAGCCTACTATAAAATTAGGCATAATGCAAAAAACTTGTGAAACCTCCAACATCTATCAAGATGATCATAAAGCTTCTTCAGGTTTGAGGAAAAGTTAGGAAGCGGCCTGACACAAGCTTAACTGCAACAAGCCTACTAAAATCTAATATAGTATGTAAAGCAGTTTGCCAATACCTATATAGACACAAGAAGACACAAGACTGCTCTCTTTCTCTCTCACATACACACTTGCAGAGGCACACACAAACCCCAAAAAAATGCAACTGGAAGAACTGAAGAACAGAAGTGCTACATCCCAAAGAAAGATTCAGAGACTGGAACTCTGTTATGGGCAGAACAGAGAAGTTCACTCTGTCCCTGGTCTGTGAACTCCCAAGAACTTTTCTTGCAAAATTCTTACCACACCAAGGGAAAGGCCTTGGGAGTTCACGATCCACAGGTACAGAGAAGGGGCCACTCTGTACAACAAAAGAAGTCACCGTGTGGTGATTTTACCTTCGGTTGGTCTTGACTTGGAATATCCATACTGTGATCCTGTGCGAGAGCGAGAGTCTGAGCAGCATCTGGATAGCAAGTAAAACAAAAGGAAAACCTTCCCTGGTAATAACCATTCTTTCCACAGAAAAATGGACCTCAGCAAACAATCCTGCAGCCAGGCCCCTATAGCTATGCTTCACGTTGGCTGGACAAGGCGCACGTGCAAGAAGGTAAGAAACAAAAGTGATAAAAATGACAAAGGCCAGGACAGGCCCTGTTCTAAATAATACTAAAGCATAATCTTGCGGAAAGTGAAAAATGATTAAAAATGTTCTCCATGCAAGCGTTCAAATTTTTACAGGAAAAGTGTTTCCATGCAGGAAATAACGAAAAAGTATTTTTACCATTTCCTACATTATCAAACTTGCTAAATAAGCAACAAAAAGCCTGGTTTTTTAAATTTAATTTATATTTTTAAGTATTAAATTCTAAAGCTGGGCAGGGTGCAACATGCCTATAATTCCAGCACATGGGAGGCTGAGGCTGGAGGATCACCATGAGTTCCAGGCCAGCCTGCACTATATAGTGAGTACAAGGCCAGCCTGACCAACACAAAAAACAAAAACAAAAACAAGTTGGATTATAAAATGTGAAAATCTGATTTTTCCCTCACTTGCTTCATAAAATAGTAAGTTTCAAGCAAACCTACATTTTAAGTGTTAATCTTGATTTCACGACCTAAAATTCCCATCACCTTAATACAGACTAAGTTCCATCACCTTAATACAGACTAAGCTTTTTAAGCAAAAGTCTAACTACAAACATTTCCTAAGCAGAAAGACAAAGCAGATGCAGTTTTCTCAAGACCAATAAAAAGAAGTAAAGAAAAAAATAACCTGAGACAAATTTTTAGATAATGCATTAGGCTAAGAGAGAAATGCATTTCAAGGACTTAGAAACTTCAAGCAAACAGAAGAAAAAAACTTGGCTCCAGAAAACAAGCTGCAGGGATTTAATGATCTATACCCAAAATAATTCTGTTGTGGACTGGGTTCCTCAGCCACTACTAGGTCCAGGGAGAAAACATTTATGACAAACATTAACTTCCTCTATTAAAGATTGTCAGAGACTATCCAGACTCTACAACCAGTCTGACAATTCAGCTGTTTTGCACAAAGCAAACGTGCAATATTTTAATAAGGAACACTGTTCTGAGAAGTATTTTTACAGCTAAGTGGAGATACTGAGTTCAAAGACAGTATTTTCTGATCACAGTGGTTTTAAAAGCAAATGTCAATTAACATGCAATGCAGAAGAAGCAGTTCTTTAATAAAGCAATTCTATTCTTGCCAGTTATATTACTAAAGCCTTATTACCTTACTTAGGCCAAAATAATTAGAAACAGAAAGAATTTATCTAGAAAAGCTACCAAGTAAAAAAAACACCTACTTTTTTTTTTTTTTTTTTTTTTTTTTAGTATTTGCGGAGTAAACCCAGGACTTATTAGGGATGGAACTGAGCTACTTCCCCAATCCTTTTATTTTGAGACAGTGCCTCACTAAGTCACTAAGTTGCCCAGGCTAGGCTTGAACCTGAGATCTTCCTGCCTCAGTCTGCCAGAGTACTAGATTACAAGTGTGAGCCACCATGCCCAGCTGTAACAACAAAAAAATTAGTATAAAGCTTGTTGTATCTATTTCATTTTATTAGTATACATGGAAAAGTTTGGAGAAATGTTTTAGAACCACCTTCACTTGAATAACGGCATTGTCTTCAACTATCTACATAAAGGTTTAAGCATTTGCAAAGGTGTAAGTCATATGAAAAGTATTTTCCTCATTTGTCCTTTCACCCACAGTGAAATAGTTGTGAGCTAACTTATGAAAATCAACAGAGATGGCTAGCTGTAAGCACCAGTGCAAGGGCAAGTAAGAACAGATAGTCAACCAACATTACTTGGGCAGTGTCCTGGTTTTAGTAACTGTAATGTTGCCATGGGGGCATCAGGAAACTATATTTTGCAACTTTTAAATCCAAATTTTTTTCAAAATGCTAAATTAAATAATAAAAACATTTTAAAGACAATGTTCAGAGGAAAGAAAAGTCCAAAACAATGGGGAAAAGGCCAATTCTGTTACAATAACGGGTGAAGGAGACACCAATGTGTGGCATAATGGGCAGAGCAAGGCCTGGCCAGTCAGAAATCTCTGCTCTACCCCTTACCAGTGGCATCTGACATTGGGCAAATCAGTTATACTATTAAACAAAAAAAGTTTCTTCATCTCCTGACCCTCCTCCTCATAGGGTTTTTGTGAGGATGAATTGTAGTGTTTATTACAGAAATGCTTTTTAAAAGAAAAAAAAATGAGAAGGGAAAGTTGAGAACTGTATCTACTCCAGATATTCAGAGAACAGATCCATCAGAAAACAAATTTTAATGAAAGCGATCAGCCCTTATAAAATTCTCCATATACTTCAAGCCACCAGAAACTATCCCAGGAAAGTCATATTATTTCATAAATGACTGAATTTCAATAAAGCTACTGTAGCAGCTACAAGGCTTTCCCTCCCAAAGAGAAATGCACAGCTGCAGAGTGGGTAAAATAGATAAATGGCTCTATGAAATGAGTAGGCTTCAAAAGTCAATGTAAGTTTGGGGGCTGGGGATGTAGTTCGGTGGTAGGTTCCATCCCGAGCATTGAACTCCTAAAGAGTCAATAAAAATTCAAAATCATGTTTCAGCATGAGAACAAAATCTTCCCTACCTAAAAGCATAAATCTTTATTTGAAATGGATTCTTTTACATCTATTTCAGTAAACACAGCCAATTTAAAGAGATTACATGTTCTTTCTTCAAAGGACAATGTACCCTACAATCTAATTTGAAGCTAAGGAAAGGTCTTTAGGTAGGGGCAGGGGCGTCATTCTGTGAAGTGAATGAAAGTTAGGAGTTACATTCCAGTTGTGTCTAGTTTATTCACCTATCTCCACCACACCACCACCTTGGAGACAGACTCCAAAGCAACCAGTTTCCTGTGCACACCGAATAAACTCAAAGGGCAGTATTTAAAAGGTTTAGAATCAAACAAAGGGTTAAATAAATTAGCATTCAGATTAGGTTAAAGGTTCTTGGGAGAACCTTTGTAACAGGTAGATCAGACTTAGAGCACCTGAGCCCACAGAATCTTAACACAACTGACAGAGGGAGAGGCAGACCTCATATGACTCAGATGTGATGAAATAAAAGTACAAATCACCACCTACAAAGATCTCTTGGCAAAGAAATTTAAACTGGAATCTCTTCAAGCACTACCAGCTTACCAAAAATAGGGAGGATAAAGAAGTTAAATAATTATGAAGATACAATCTGCCAACTCAAGAATGTGGAAAATTCTCCACAAATGATCTATTTCTTCCATAAATAAATAATATGAAAACAAAAGGAGTGTTCTATACCATAATGGAGTGACTGTAGTTAGTAATTTATTGTCTATCTCTAATTACCTCAGAGAGGATTTTGAATATTTCCAACACAAAGAATTGATAAATGTTCAGGGTGACACATGTAGATTACCCTGATTTGATCATTATATACTGTATTCCATAATCCATGAATACGAGCAGTTAATGTGTGATTTTTTTAAAAAGACAAAAGTTTTTGTTATTGAATAAAGTTACTAATTAAACCAATCCAAACACATATATTCTCACATAAAAAAGTGGATTAAATTAAAGACACTCATCAGATCTATCAGCCAAATGCAACATGTATGGTCTTTGCACCTTAATTTGAACAGGTCAAAAATAAAACTTTTCTAAAAAAAATTTCTAGATAACTGGGGAAAATAAACCATACACTGGCTTATCAAAGAGGATTATGGAACAATTATTAATTTTGTTTGTTATTACCTTTGTTGGATATATTTAGGATGCTACAGTTATGTCTGAAGGAAAAAGCCCTTATCAGTTAGAGACTTAAAAGTTGTCTAGATGAAGCAAATATGACAATGTTAACAATTGCTATGTCTAAAAGGTAGGCATCTTTCTATGCTCAGTAGGTTCGACATTTTTCACAATGAAAAGCTGAATCACGTACACCGACCTATAGCACAGATAGTATATGTGCCCCCAGTCACACCAGACAGCACTTCCATCTTGGAAGCAACCCCAGCACTGGCCCTCCCTCCTGAACTCAAAGCTGTGATACAGACTGAAGAGATATGTGACATACCTGTAGTAGCCATAGCTAAAGTGACAAGATTCTTTCTTAGCATATCATAGAGAGGGCTGTGAAAAAGAAACAAAAATTAACTCCAAATGGCATTCTGAAGATATTAGAGGCTTTCTAGTAAATATTAAATGTATTTCTGGAATGCTATCCCTCATCCAACTCCAAAATTTGGGGAGGGAGCAGTTTTAGACAGTATCTGATTATACATAACTACAGTTCAGGCTGACCCTGAACTCATTATGTAGCACAGGCTAGCTCAAACTTGCAGTAGTCCTCCTGCCTCAGCCTCCTGAGTGCTGGGATTATAAGAGTGTGCCACTAAATCCGGCTCAAAATTTTGTTTTAGGGGGCTGGGGATTTAGCTCAGCAGCATAGCGCCTGCCCAGCAAGTGCAAGATCATGAGTTCAATCCCCGGTACCGGGGAAAAAAAACAAAAACAAAAAAAAAGAAGAAAAAATTATTTTGTTTTAATTATTTAAATATTAAGATGTTAATGCCCAGACTCTTGTGCTACTTTGTCCCATTAAAGAGCTTTTCAATATATACATTTTATCTCATTAATAACAGTAACCAACCTAACTGGAGATATTTCCTTTGGAAATTACCCCTATATGTTAAGAATTAGATTTAAAATTTTAACTGAAGAGTAGAAATGGAAGAGATTCTTAATACTGTAAAACAAATGAGCTGAGGAGAAAGCAGTTTTTACACTAACCTAGAGAAAGAATGAACACTGACTCCTCAATTACTAACTAGTTTGTCTAAATGAACTAATGACCACACACCCGTGCAGCTAGAGAAAGTCACACCTAGGTCAAATTAGCTCTACTATGATTTTTTTTTTTTTTTTTTTGGTTTTTTTGGAGACAGGATCTCACTACATAGTTCAGGCTGGCCTTGAACTCACTATGTAGCCCAGGATGGGCTCAAACCCTCAGTGACCTTCCTGCCTCAGCCTCGTAAGTGCTAGGATCACAGGCACCATCAAATCCAGTTTCTACTGTTACTCTTACCAGGCTTAGGATTTACCTCAAACAGCCATGCAGTTCTACATTTCTCTACCTGTTCACTTCTTCTCCGCACAACTAATTCACAAAACCCTAACCTAGCAACACTAACCTTTCACATATGATGTTCAATCTGAAGCAATCCTTCAACTAAGCTCCTATAATCAACTCAGCCCTACAGCTCAAAGATCAAAGCGTCCTCTCACACTCTAAAACTGCCACCCACCACTGACTTCATGTACAGAGCTCCTGTGCAACACTGACCACAGTGTACTGGTACCACACAGTAGCACAATTATCTGACTGTCTCACAACTCTGTAAGCTCTGTAAAACTAGACTGTGTGTTCACTACTGTATTCCCAGTGCTTCACTGCCTAATAGATGCAGGTCCTTATCTGCTTACTAAAGGGACCATAATAATCATTAATAACACAGACAGATTAAGTGGGTAGGTAAAAGCACTCAAAGAGATATACAACCTGTCCTTTTTACCTTGGATCTTTCACGGAGAAGCTCTGACGTCCTAATAGTTCTCCCAAAAGATCTCCACCACAGTATACCATATGCTGCTCCCGAGGATCATAAAGCTGCTTCACCATTATATACTGGCCAAGATAGTGCATTACCTACATGGGAATGAAATACCATGAAACGATCTGTCCAGCAGCTACCACCACCACACGTTAATTATGAGGAAACAGGTAAGGAAGTTTGCTAGTGAAAGAAACAACATACACAAGATTGTCAGAGGAGGTACCCTGCTCCGAAGGGTATGTAGGAAGGGTCACACAACAATCACTAGGTGACCCGCTCATTATCTTTCTGGCCATCAACAGACCTGACTTTTTAGCCCAGACATGAATGATGTCACAATGAAAAAAAATGATGAATTTATGTAGTATTCCCTTAAAATTCTTCTTACCAGTTCAAATAAAGGAGTCTGTTCTATCACCAGAGGCAATAAACTTTAAATATGCCTGGGCCGAAAAAATACTTTCCAAGTCCTGGGGCACATAACCAGGCTTTTGATGTTTATCCACTTATTTCTTTTTGGCAAATGTACAATGGTTAATAATACATCAGCACTGTATGTGCACAAGAAAGAATGTAGGCATTCAATAAATAAATACTTAATCTATTTGGCACTTACCACAGACACCACAAAATGTAAAGGAACACAGTTAAGTTCACGATTCAAAACTTTAAAATGGAGATGAAGCATTTCATATAACCTTTACTATGTTATCTAGGCTAGTTCTTTTTGCCAATAGACTCAGCTAAATTTTATTATAAAATTAATTAAATTTATTGAAAAGAAATGTTTTTCTAAAGCTAGCAGACTAAAACCATTTTTTTACTTCATGATTACGTTCTTATCACAGAACACACAAGCAGACCAAAATAGCCATCTTTATCATTAGGCCCAATTTCTCAGCAATTATTAAATATCTTGTACAGAATTTTTCTAACAGGGCTCCCATTAACCAGCACAGTGATACTCCTAGTCATACCCCTAAACATGTTTCAGTATTCACAACTTAGCTGAGCTCTCAGATCTGATCAGCTAGGAAAAATAAGATGAAAAAAAGCACGTCCCTGAAGAGACCGGAGGACATTCCTTGTAGCCATCCAATTTCCAGAAAAAAAATAATTCAACTCCAAGTATTTAAAATAGAATTTTCTAAAACACTAGTCTAGGGCCAGGGAGATAGCTCAGTGGCATAAGCGCCTGCCTGGTAAGCACAAGGTCCTGAGTTCAATTCCCGGTACCAAAAAAATAAATAAATAAAATAAAACACTAACCTAAATGTACATGATACTACTATTCTCATCGTGTCATACTGCTTCAATGTACATAATGAGAACTATATTAAAAAAAAAAAAAAAAAAAGAAATTCCCTTTTACAGTTCTTAAAAAAAAAAAACTCATCCTGTAAGCACAGGCAGACTACTATGCAAACAAAGGAAATGGCACAATTTGTCCTAATAACTTCATTGGTAGTATAAATCCATACTTTAGTAACCGTTTCTGCTATGCAAATGAAGAAATGGCACAATTCATCCTAATAACTTTAATAGTAGTATAAATCCATACTTTAGTAACAGTTTCTGCTATGCAAACGAAGGAATGGCACAATTCATCCTAATAACTTTAATGGTAGTATAAATCCATACTTTAGTAACAGTTCAAGTAAGTCTTATGTACAGTATTAGAATTTTAGAGATACCGTCCAAAATGGTACACTCAATTTAAACAAGGGGGCTGGCCCATTTTTTCTCCCTTTGCCCTTGAGTCCTTTTTTCCCTTTACCCTTCTCCTGCTTCCTGTTACCATCCTGTGATCTTCAATAAATGTAGTTACTCACTACAAAAGTGGGGGTTGCTGAGGATGTGGTTCAACGGTAGAGCACTTGCCTAAGCATGCACAAACCCCTGGGTTCCATCCCCAAGCACCTCAAAAAAATAAAATAAAAGATGGAAACGTGGGCATTAAAAAAAAAAAAGAAACACCTCCGGCTCAAAACAGAAAGAAGAAATGTCTCCAGATTTACTTCCTGGAGAGGCACAATGATTTAGGAATGCAGCAGTACTGACAGGTATGGAGCTTTTCACTTAAAAGAAAAAAAAACTTAGTATTTTTGTTTCCTCTATTCACGAAGGACTAGCTATCTACCCCACTAAATGCAAACAGTTTCAAGAAACGAACATTTTAATGTTGAGTCTTTTCTACTTAAGGAATTAATTTGTTTTTATTTAAAAAAAAAAACTTTAGAAGCTAAATAAGTTATTTAAATGCATAAGAATTTAAAATAACTTACAGTGCTCAGAAGGGTATCTGACATATTTATAATGAAACACCACTGCATCAAATTTAGGCCTGGCTGAGTATCTTGTAAATCAGTGTCATTTTTAAGCTGCACATGTTTGCCTTTTAACTCTGAGATCAATGAATTCATTGTTAATCTTATATTTACGAGACACTTTAAAAGGAACTCTAAAGGAAATATGAAGTTCAATTTAGCAGGATGGTCTTTAAAATGGAGTAAAGTTGCCCCATAAAAGCCTAGGTGTAGAACTGATTTCAGAACTATGTATTTTCTTCATTCTACTTCTCAACTGTTCTTAAAACTGAGAACTTCTTTGCTGTCTTACCTCTTTAACAGTGAACATTTCACCTTGTGCACCTGCTGCCTGCAGTATCTTCAAAAGCGGCAGTTTTGGTCGTACCTGACAGAAACACAGCAAATAAATCTATTTACTTTACAATTAGACTGGCTTCTGAAGTCCTAAGGAACAAGAAAACTTCCTTACATGCATTTTAAAAAATCCTAGGGAACACTTTTCACCTGATAAAGCACAATCTTCCAATATATAAAATAACTATGGATGATTATTAGCTGCTGCTTTCTAACAAATCATATTCATAAAAAAAAGCACATTCACACAAGAATGGCTACATTTTTTTTTTTTTTTACTAAAGAAAGTAAGTGTTGCCCAGACATGCCTGTGGCACGTGCCGTAGTCCCAGCACTCTGAGAGGCTAAGGTAGAAGGCTCTCAAGTTTAAGCCCAGTCTGGGCAACTTAGTGACTTAGTAAGGCCCTGTCCCAAAATTAAAAACAAAAAAGGACTGAGAATGTAGCTCAGTGGGAAGACTGAATTCAATGGATTCAATCCAAATACTGGAAGGACAGAAGGACGATGAAATGAAGGAAAGGAAATGAAAAAGTAAGTTTTGGGTGAGGATACAGAAAAACTGGAACCTTTATGCACTGCTGGTGGAAATGTAAAATGGTATAGCTGCTGTAGAAAATAGTTTGGCAGTTCTCATAAAATTAAACACAATTACCATGTAACACTCCTAGCTGTATATGAAAAAAACTGAAAGCAAGGACTAAACTAAATGTCTGTTCACCAGTGTACACAGCAGCAGTATTCCCAAACAGCACAGAAGACAGAAGCACCCAAAATGTCCATCAGTGAATATACGGATAAATAAAATGTGGTACATGTATCTTTGCCATATTTTGACTCTTGACTGTGGAGGTTGTGGAATCTTTAGCCACATAAATGTGGATGGTTTTGTTCTATTTTCAGATATAATGTCTATATTCATTACTAATTTTTAATGATTACAAAATGCACCATTCATGTGTATCTTTTTATCAACTACTTACCTAGACTAGGGAATGGCAAACTACAGCCTGCCCCACATTTGTAAGCCAAACTTTTATTGGAACATAGCCATTCCCACTTGTTTACACACTGCCTATGACTGTTTTTATGCTACAAACAACAGTGTTGAGAAGTTATATGGACACAGTACAGCTTACAAAGCCTAAAATATTTCCTTTCTGGCTCTATACAGAAGGTTTGCTGAGCTATATCACCAGCCCAATAACAACATTCTTAAGGCTATTACTACCCATCATTCTCCAATATTACAGCTGGGATATAATAATGAGAGATGTGACAAGAATGGAAAGGAAAACCAGGTGTGGTGGTACACGCCTGTAATCCCAGCAGTCTGAGAGGCTGAGGCAGGAAGATCCTAAATTCAAATCCAGCCTGGACAATTTAGCAAGACCCTGTCTCAAAATAAAAAAATTTTAAAAAGGGTTGTGGATGTAGTTCAGTGACTCAGCCCTGGGTTCATTCCCCAGTACCACTACCAAAAATGAAAAAAAAAAAAAAAAAAAAAAAGGATGGAAAAAAGACCCACTTCTCTGGTCCCTGTTAATTCAGACATGTAAGTTTATATTCTGGATAAACATACTTTCAGTTTTAATTTAAAATCAACCAAAGAAGGGGCTGGGGATATAGCTCAGTGGTACAAGTGTCTGCCTGGCAAGCGCAAGGTCCTAAGTTTGATCCCCAGTACCGGAAAAAAAAAAAATCAACCAAAAAAGGAAGTTAACAAGTGCAAGCTGGGTGTGGTGGCGCACACCAGTAAACTCAGCACTCTGGAGACTAAGGCAGGAGGACTGCCACAAATTAGAGGCCAATCTAGACTACATAGTGAGTTCAAAGCTAGCCTGAACTATATAGTGAAAGCCTGTCTAAAAAAAAAAAAAACAGTAAATGCAACAGGAAAACCAAATGAAAGAACTCTTTTTACTTTCTACTGAGTATAAAAAATGAGACAGTCACAAATTCTCCAGGTGTTATCAAAGCATATGTAAAATGCCATCTCAAACTTGCTGTGGTAGGCAAAAGGCACCGGAGCACTGAACAAGGAAAGCAGTGTCAGTTTCAACAATGAGCTAACAGTGGTAGCAAAGAACAAAGAGGCAGCAATGTGTGAGACAAGAGAAGTACAGGGGTCTCCAGAGCGTGTCCTTGCATAACCCTACATACAACTATAATTAAACTGTCCACACATTAGAAGGTCTAGAACAACTACCCTACACTGTGAACAATAAAAATTATTCCATCTGGGAAACTTCTACTCTTCAGAAAGAAAACTTATGGAACGGAGACCAGTTAACCCCATGTCTACGATAACAGATCTCAGATACAATTCATGGGAAGTTTAGATATTATTTTATATATTCCAGCAGAATAAATCCATCAGTAACTCTATGATGGACTACTGTGGACTTAAGACAAACCAAAAGACACCAGCAAACCTGGATAACCCTGTAATTTTCAAGATCTCCCTTATCCTGTTATGACTGAAGGGAGTAAAGAGGTACAAATACTGTACCACAGTCTGCAGCCCGGCCCCTTCTATCTCAGTATCCAGAGGCAGATGGGCTGGAATTCTGGTAATCCCACACAGCTCACTTTGTGCTACATAAACCTGGCTCGCAGCTCCCATCATTTCTGAATACCTAAGATGAGCATCCATCCAGGCATCCTCAGGAACGCACAAGTGACCATGGCTGCCACCTCAACCCAGACTCACGATACAGCCAGAGTCAGCTCAGAATTGCTCACTCTTCCACACTGGCAATGCTATGTGCCCACAGTGTACAATTTTGTTTTTTGAATTTTCTATGGTCAAACTTCTTTCTTCCTCTTACACAATCCCCAGTTTCACCCTAAGACCTGTCCCATTCTAAAGTTTCATATGTTTCATACATTTTTCTCCCAATATGTACTTCATTTTTACATTTAAATCTTTAATCCATCTAGGATTTGGTTTTGTACAAGGTCCTCAACCCGCTCCTGCCCTGTGGCACTGAGCTATATCCCCTGCCCTTTTTAGAATTTTTAGCTAGAAGCCTAGTGTGGCAGTATACACCTATACTCCCAGCTCTAACCCCAGCACTCAGGAGGCAGAAGCAAGAGGAAAGCCACAAGTTTGGGCCAGCCTGGAATACACAGTGAGTTCAAGGTCAGCCTGAACTATATGGCAAGACCATGTCTCAAAAACCCAAAAGTAAAAAATAAGATAAAATTTTGAGGTAAAGTCTTGCTAAATCACCCAGAAAGAGCTCAAACTCATTCATATTGCCTCACCCTATGATTACAGGTATTTACCACTACACAAATTTAAATTATAAATTTATAATTTTTAAAAACTGATTTTTACAGAAAACAAAGTATAACAAAATGAAAACGACAGAAAATAAATTCACATAACCTGGCCCCAAACTCCCTACTAGCCACATCTAACGTAAAATACTCTGCCAGTTTTCCAAATTACCAGTGTGAGCAATCATCATATTTACTACATATTTACTCAATCGCTACATATTTACTCAATAAGCAATTCAAATGTATGAGCACTGCTACTGTTCAACCATTTCGCTACTGTAACGTTTTTAAAAAATAACCACTTCTGTATAAGCTCTAGTCAATGAATTCCGTTGGGGCTGGGGATTTAGCTCAGCAGCACAGCGCCTGCCTGGCAAGCGCAAAGCGCAAGGTTGTGAGTTCAATTCCCAGTACCAGAAAAAAAAAAAAAAAAAACACCAAAAAAATGCATTCTGTTATATACCTCAACTCAATTTTTTACAAATTTATGAAGAAAAACAGGAATGGCCACTAAGGATCTACCTGGTTGATTCGCTCTGGAGAGATCCTGCAAGCACTCTCAGATGTTGAACACTGGGCAGAGGTGGAATATGATGTCATTTTGGCAGTGAAGATAGTTCAGTCTGTCGATAAAACTAAAAGTAAAAAAAATAGATATATAAAGAAACAATTATGCCAGCAAGAAAAAAAAAAAAGTAAAAATAAAAACACTGTAACAGGGCTGGGGATTTAGCTCAGCCGCACATCGCCTGCCTGGCAAGTGCGAGGTTGTGAGTTTGATTCCCAGTACTAGAAGAAAACAAAAAAACAAACAAAAAACAAAACACTGTAACACATGTATCACAGCACTCTACACCCATGCTGAAATTCTCTACACATAACTTTCCAGTTCAGAAAAAACTGCAAATTCCTAGAGTGCTTAAATAAGAACCATCTCCTCCTCCCTCAAGTGAAGCCTGAAGCAGCAACAGGTTTGGGCATGCTCCAACCTCACTGATGTTAATGAGCAAACTGTTTCAGTGAAAGTCACATTTACATCTTACTACTTCCCAGGGCTACTAATCAGATGGTATCAGTTATCTTCTCCTTTGGGTGGTGCTCAAGAGAACCTCTCAAAGACAGAAGAGCTGGAGAATTATCAAGATAAGTAAAGCATCCCTGAGAACTTCAGGAAAACCTCCTCCCGCAGTGTGTTGGAACTGGTCTGCAAGAGGCAGCTATGAAAAAGTGAGAGTATTTTCAATACCAGTTAAGGTGGCTTTCCAATGCAACAAACCTAAAAAAAAGGCAGGTCAACCAGAAGTCTCCTACAAAATGGGATTAAACCAAGACAGACATGTATCACTAGGGAAAAGATACAGCACAAATTGAAATAAAACTTAAATGTTTTCACTCTCTACTTTTCCTCCTGAAACACATACAAATGGAAGGAAAATAAAATTTTCAAGTAAACTTGAGTTTGCCTTTAAGCCTTTTTCTAAGAAATAGGTGACATTCAACTACCAGTCATGAAAATGTGACTTAAGCCACATCAGGGAAAGGGTGAAAGGAGCCTAGAAAAACTCACAGTGCTGAAGCTAACAACAAAGTATATAAATTCCTCCCCGAGCCACCCTTCGGTTCATGAGCCTGATGACTGGGTGTTCCTGCCATCTGCATGAGATGTGCCTCCCTCAAATCTTGTTACCACGTGGAGAAAAACAAAAATAAAAACAAAAACAAAAACAGGAAGCCAAAAGGATATAGGCACAACTTACAGCTTTAAAGCTGGCTTTTCTCTTTTCTTGTTTTTCTGTTTTTTTTTTTAAGACACGGTCTGATCATGCAGTTAAGGCTGGCCTTGAATTCAGTATGTACACCAGCCTCGCCTCAAAATCAGAGATTCTCCTGTCTCAGCCTCCAGAGTGCTGAGGTTACAGAGGTGCTCCACCACACCGGGTTAAAGCTGGTTTTTAAATGACATTTCAAACATTACAAAATTTAAACATTAACATGTTTAACATGTTTAATTTAAACAATTTAACATTACAAAAATTAAACTAATCTTGTTCTTAAACCTGCACAGTCTCAGTAAACAGCAATTCCATCCTTCCAGTTGCTCAAGTCAACAACCCTGAAGCCATCATTACATTCCACACCCAGTCTATAAACAAATTCTTAGGTTTTATCTTCCAGAAGACATCCAAAATCTAACCACTTTTCACTACTCCCACTATTACTATACTAATCCAATATATCTCGTTTTTCCTGTCTCTTGTGGTACTGGGAATTGAACGCATGCTAGCCAATCACTCTGCCACTGTATCCCCGCCCCTCCTCACTTCTTTCCTTCAGCAGGCATCTTGCTTAGTTGTTCCATCTAGTCTCAAATTTGAGATCTTCCTACCTCACCCTCCTGAATAACTGAGATTATAGGAGTGTGCCTCAACTCAGCAGATACCTCAGACAGCATAAAAATAAACTGTTTCTCTTATATTCTCACTCAACAATCAACACAGAAAACTTCTATCTATGATCTGTGGTCACCCAGAAGTACAACAAACCAATTCTGCACCTGGGTTGAGTGTCCTCTTTTTTTTTGATACAGGGTCTTGCTATGCAGGACTTCAGGCTGGCCTTGAACTCAAGGTGATCCCCCTGCCTCAGCCACCTGAGCGCTGGGATTACAGGTGTGCACCACTATGCCTGGGTGTCCTTTAACTCTTACTGGAGATAGCATCCGATCCCACAGGTTCTGGACTGTCCCTCAGGACTGCCCCCCACTTCAATACCAACGGCTGTGCTTAACCGACTGGCTATAAATTCCCTTGATCTTCTCAGGTTTGATCAATTCGCTAAACACTCACAGAACCTGGGGAAACACATTTATAATTTATTACAGGTTAAACAATGCACACCACTTGGAGATGCACAAGGACAGCCTCATGGGTGTGAAGTTTCCAGGCTCTCTCTGGGCAAACTGTGCTCCGGGACACAGTTCCAGGACATTCATTCACAGGCCTAACTGGCATCAGATCAACTTATCAGGCCCCGCCCCACTCCTCCCTGCCATCTCTCCCCCCTACACACACACACACAGCTGGAAGGGTGGGGCTGAAAAGGCCCCACTAATCCTGCCAGTTTTCCTGGTGAGTAGCCCCCATGCCACAGCACCTACGGGCTGCCAGCCAATAGTCATTAACATACAAAAAGACAGCACTTCGGAGACTCTAAGATTTAGTAACCTTTTTTGGTACTTTTGAGACTGTTTCAGAGTTGTTAAATTGCTCAGGCTGGACTCAAAGTTGGAATCCTTCAGCCTCAGCCTCCCAGGGTGCTAGGATTACAGGCACACCCTCGGCTGCAACCATCCACTTTTAAAAATGCAAGTCCCAAATCTCAGTATTCCCTGTCTCCTTCCTTGCTTTTCCTTCACTATTCTTACCAACCAATACACTACAGATTTTTAATTACTTACGCTAAAAAAAGAAAAAAAAGCTAAAAATGGGTAGAGACTTCTATCTCCCTGTTCATTAATACATGCAGTTAGTGTTATGGGTCACTTAAATTTCATACTCAGGTCTGTTTGCTCACTGCTGACCAAACCAAAGAAGTATTTATCTTGGTACAGAGGAAAAAAGGTTTATTCAAAGCCAGCTCCGAGGAGATGGAGGAACCTATTTGCCTCAAATCGCCATCTCACACATATAGGTGTGCTGGGGTCTTTACAGCACGCAACAGTCCAGAGAGGACAAAAAGAACCCTAGACTTGTTCAGGCTTGCTCCATTCCTGGATGGGACCCCTCTCCCCCTAGCCTAAGGGAATGAAACTGACTTGACAGCTGAGAGGTGGGGAGTGGCAGTTTATGCTCTAGGCCTGAGGACAGTTGGAGAAGTAAACTGTCTCTAAAGGAAAAAAAACTACTGTATTAAAGTTCCCTTTTGCAGGGTCAGTTACATTAACATGCACAAGGATATTAACATGCACAAGGCCCTGGGTTCAATCCACAGCACCACAAAAATATATGTATTTGTCTATATATGTTATACATATGTGTATATATTCCCAGCATTCAAAACTGGCAACTTTAGGGCAACATGGCACAGCAACATGGTGGATGGTGATAGGTTTTTTCCATTACTATAATTCCTTTAGAATCGCTGTGGCGCCACCTACTGGAGACTATATGCCATGGCCAATATGGCACTGGAGCCTAGAGGCCATGTGCTAAGCCCCACCTTTCTTCCTGGAGTCAAATTACGACTTCCTACTCCCCTTTATGCAATATCCTGTTTCATTTTCCCACGCTCCTACCCAGTGCTAGCCTGCCACATCAGCTAGCCCACCCCTTAAACCCCGCCTCTAGCCTGACCATATTTAACCATTGTTCCCTTAGCCCGGCGCGCCCCCCCAGAAGATTTTCTCTCTGTAATCTTCTCCGTGCCCTGAAATAAAGGCATTTTATTGTTTTATTACTTTCTGCACCGCCGGCCTGAAATCTATCAGATGGTAACATTAACAGTAATGGGAGGGGAAGGAGAAGTAAAAAGGATCAAGATGCAATATGTATGTACCAATTCCTCAGGATAAACACACACTATTTGTTATGTATCACAAGCATATACTAACACAAAGGGGAGAGAAAATAGTAAAATATTAATAATGGTGTGGATAGTTTCCAAAAACGGCCCCCAATGAAGCATATCATCTCAATGGATTGCAACTTAATCAACGGAATGCACTGGTGATAGACAATGAACCAATTCCAGCCTGGCAGCTTCATTTTTTTGGTGCTTTCATTTGCTTATTTTTAATTTTTATACATGTTTTTGAAACCGGATCTATGTAGTTCAGACTAGCTGTGAACTCACTATATAACCCAGGCTGTCCTCCAACTCTAGGCAATCCTTCTGCCTCAGCCTCGTGAGTATTACAGGCACGTGCCACCACAGTGAGCTTTGACGCTTTCAAAGGCCCCTGAAATCTGGCTACCTTACTGGAGACCACACAAAAAGGCTACATGCAGAGGGAAAGTCATCAGGCTGCCCAGTCATTGGGCTGAACCCAAGACTTGCAGCCATGCCCTTCAAAGAACCACATATCTTCCAGCCAGATCTGATGCCACCTGACTACAGCTACTTGATGCACTGACAGCTCAAGACTATCCAACTCAGCCTGGCAGCCAGAGAATCCTAAGAAATGAAATGGTTGTTTCAACTCACTAAATTTTGGGGGTGCTGCGGGGCATGGCAGTCCAAGCATTCAGAAGGCCGAGGTAGAAGGATGACAAAAGTTTCAAGCCAGCTGGGCTACATAGCAAACTACATCGCAAGAGCTTTTCTCAAAAAAACAAAACAAAAACCAAAAGAAAAATAAATCAATTTGGAGGTGATTTATTACATAGCATTGGGTAATCAAAACAAATGACGAAGACTTGAGTTTACTTTGTACAGGTACCTACTTATCTGTATAAATCCACTTCATATCCAAGCAGCTGTATGATGTATATTTATTTTAAAGATGAGGCAAGGGAAGCATAGATATTACTGTATTTGCCCCACTCACAAAATTAGTAAACTGTTAAGAGTCAGACAAGCTCTACAAATACCCCTTTAGCAATATTTTTCTATTACATGTGGAAAAAAAAAAAAAACAGAATTAGCACCAGCCATAAGGGTATATGCCTGTAAACTCAGCATTTGGAAGCTGAGGCAGGGGCATCACCAGGAGTTCAAGGCCTGCAGGACTACATAATGAGCTCAAGGACATCACAAACTGGGGGCTGGGGATTTAGCTCTGGCACAGCACCTGCCTGGCAAGCGCAAGGTCGTGAGTTCCATTCCCGGTACTGGAAAAAAACCAAAACCAAAAAAAAAAAAAAAAAAAGGACATCCCAAACTAAAAAAATTAAATTAAATTAAGATAAAAGCTCTTACCCTTTATTCCATACATAATCTCACTGTTCATACATACATAGCCTTTTGCAGTGAAGGGTGTTATACTGGGGATTAAACCCAGGGCCTTCAGATCTGAGCTACATCTCTAGCCCTTTTTATTTTGAGACAGGGTCTAAGTTGCTAAACTGCCCAGACTTGGCTCAAACCTGAGATTCTCCTGCTTCAGTGTTCCAAATAGTACTGAGATTATAGGCCTGTGCCACCACCACACTGGGCTTACAACAGCATATTTTTATTTTATTATCTCTAATAATTTAATAAGTACCCACAAAGTAGGACCTGAAAATAATCAACATTTAACAGTAATATCCCTATCCCATGCTCCTACTGCTCTGTAACAATCATCTTATGTTTTATTTCCTTGGTTTCCTTCTTACACACTTTACTGAATCAAAATGGATTCCTGAAAGGTATGTATTTTTAGTTGTGCTTTAAAAAAAAAAAAAAGGCCGGGCATGGTGGTGCACACCTGTAATCCCAGCACTTGGGAGGCTGAGGCAAGAGGATCATTGTGAGGTTCAAGTCCAGCCTGGGCTACAAAGTGAGCTCAAGGCCAGCGTGAACTGCATAGCAAGACCATCTCTTAAAAGACAAAAAGGCAGGGCTGGGGATTTAGCTCAGCAGCACAGCACGTGCCTGGCAAGCGCAAGGTCGTGAGTTTAATTCCCGGTACCAAAAAAAAAAAAAAAAAAAAAAAGTAAAAAATAAAATAAAATAAAAGACAAAAAGACAGTAACACTATACGTAACTTGGGTTTACTGTTTCACTAAAATAATTCTGTCACTTTAATTCATTTAAATTTTCATTTCATCATGGTAAACTGTATATAACAAAATTTACCATCCTGATCATTTTTAAAGGTATAATTCAGCGTAATTAAGTACATTCACAATGCTCTATAATCACCACTATCCATATCCAGAACTCTTTCATTAGCCCCAACTGAAATTCTTTACCCATTACAGTAATTCCTCTGTCCCTTCTCCAGCACCTAGTAACCACCACTAGCCTATCTCTAGGCACTTGCCTGCCCTCTATAACTCATATATATGTTTCTAGCTTACTTCGCTTCTATGTTTTCAAGGTTTATTATTGTACTGCATGTGAAAAACATGTCTCAGTTTTACTATTATGAATAATACTATTAACATTACAAGCAATCACTTACTTCCCAAGGTCTTCTATTCACCTATGCATTCCATTTAGATCAAGGTGAGCAGGATCTACTAAGATTCTTAAACTTTATGCTACTTAAATCCTTAAGTATAGTTTGGAGTTGATTTTTTTTCCTATTTCCTATTTTACTTTCACAAGGATAGCCACTGGGCAATTTACTGAATATGCTTTAATGACTAGCACTCACCTCTGATATGTATATTTTCCAACATACATCAGTGTTTGACTTCTCTATTCTGTTCTACGTCAACTATTCTATGTTAATGCAATTAGACACTATATCCTCTAAAAAGTCTGGCTATCTGGTAGGACAAGTTTTTCTTTCACTGTTCCTTTCTAGAAAGGACTTACTATTCTTAGCCCCTTAACTTTTCCATACAAATTTTACTATCACGTTTCATAAATATACCTGAGATTTTGAATGAAATCACAATGAACTGCTTTCTAATTCATATACATGTTATGTTCTTTTGTTTATTAAGGACATTTATTACGTCCTAACAAATTTTCCCTTTAAAGGCTTAGCATATGTGTATTGTTTCTGAAGTTCATATTTTGGTTTGGCAGATGCAGAGAATAACAAATAAATTTCATTAATCTTGTATCCAATAATCTCAAAACACTTAAGTAATTACTTCTAATTTGTCTGTAGATGCTTCTAGATTCTCTATATAAATGATCTTACCATATATGAACAGCAAAACTTTACTCATCCTTTTCCAGTTTCTTCGAGACTGGGTCTGTGTTGCTCAGCTGCTCTCAAACTTGCCATGCCTAGAACATGCAGTCTTCTCACTTCACCTCCCCAGAGTAGCTGGAACAACAGGGGCTCCACTCCTTCCTTTACAATTCTCATGTCTCTATAATCTTTTGTCTTACCCTGCTTAAGACCACCAACACTGTGTTGAATACATATATTGAGCACCTTTGTCTCTGACTTTAAACATAATGAATGATTGCTCTCCTTCCCCTCCCTCCCCTTCCCTTCCTGTTCTGCTGGGAACTGAACCCCAAGAACACATGTACTAAGCACACCACTCTGTTTCTTCTACTTTTTAATAGTAATTCTTTATCACTTTTGAATGGTTCTCTTCCCCACAAAGAATATATTACAAAAGGTAAATTACAAACTGCTTTTGCTGCACACGTCAAGAAGCTAGGGAATGGGGACACAGCCCAGCAGTGTAGTACTTGCCAAGCATGTGGGAGGCCTTGGGTTCCATCCCTAGCACAGAATAAAGAAAAAAAAATTTTCTGAGACAGAGTCTCAGTATAATAATTTAGGCTGACCTTCAATTTACTATGTAGCCCAGGCTGGACTCATGCTCACGGCAATCTTCCTGTCTTATGCCTCCCAAGTGCTAGGATTACAGGCATGCACCAGCATGCCCAGCTCCCTAGCACAACAAATTAAAAGCAGCAACAACAAAAAAAAGCTAGGAATTTTTTAATGTTTCACCACAAAGAAATTATGTTTGAGTAACCTGATCTTTAAATATACTGTGTACATGCTTCAAAATATCACATGGTACTCTATTATTGTGACTTTTCAGTTTAAAAGTCAATGCATAATTTAAAAAAAATTTAAATTATAGAATGCCTTTCTTGCACCTATTATCTTCCTCTTTTTTTTTTTTTGAGACAGGGTCTCCCTATACTGACCAAGCCGGTTAAACTCCTGAGTTCAAGTGATCCTTCCACCCAGCCTGAGTGTTGGCAGTATAGGTTTGCACCAATGCTCTCAGCTTAAAATATGTCTTTCTGCTTATTTTAAATTCCATTTATAGATTTCCTAATATTAAATTCTTGTACATCTGAGATAAGCGCAACTTGATTATTAAGCATTATCCCTCTTTTTGTCCTGGCATTACTGGCACCTGAACCCAGGGAGCACTGAGGTACACCTCCAACCTTTTTCATTTTTATTGAGACACAGTTTCACTGAGTTCCCCTGACTGCACTGGACTGTTTTTTTTTTTTTTGGTTTTTCTCCGGTACCGGGAACCGAACTCACGACCTTGTGCACTGGACTGTTATTCATCTGCCACCTGCCCCTCAAACAGTTGAGACTAAATGGGTGTGCCACCGTGCCCAACTGTGTACTATCCTTGTTTCTTAAGACTGTTGCCTTGGATATGCTAATATTTTGTTTTGTAAAATCTGTATTAATACATTGAAAGTGTCTCTAAGTTGCCACCTGCACTTTGTGTCTAGTTTGGAAGTCAGTGTCATAGGTGCCTCACAATGAATTAAGTAGTCCTTATTTGTTTGTCTTTCTAAAAATTCTACAAAACAAGGATTTCTGGTCTTTGAAAGACTGAAAGACTTTCACTTATAAAATGTATAACCCAAACCAGGCTCAGTGATGCATGCCTATAATCCTAGCTCTCTGGAAGTCTGAGGCAGGAGGGTTGCAGGTTCAAGCGCAGCCTGAGGAATTTAGCAAGGACATCTCAAAATAAAAAAAAATTTTTTTAAATGGCCAGGGAGGGGCTGGGGATTTAGCTCAGCAGCACAGCACCTGCCTGGCAAGCGCAAGGTCATGAGTTCGATTTCCAGTACCGGGAAAAAAAACAAAAAACAAAAAACAAAAACAAACAAACAAACAAAAAATGGCCAGGGATGTAGTTAAGTATGAAAGCCCTGGGTTCCATCCTAAGTACCAAAAAACTCCTTGTAATCATAAAAATTTATAATCCAATATTTTCTGTGGGAAGATTTTAAATCATTGCTTCATGAATGTTATTCAAACCTGTATCTTCCAGCACTCGGAGGCTGAGACAGGAGGATGGTTGTGAGTTCGAGATCAGCCTGAGCTACAAAGTGAGTTCAAAGCCAGCCTGAACTGCATAGCGAGACCATCTCAAAAAGACAAAAAAAAAACTCTATCTTCCATTGTCTACTGTACATACATCTTCCTTTGCATTCACAATTCACTTTTTTTAAACCAGTCTTGTTATAGGCTGTCCACTTTTCCCCCTTAAAAAAAACAATTTTTTACTTTAATTTTTTATTTCTTGTTTTACTACTTCTTTCCAATATTCACTTACTCTTTCTGTAACCTCTTCTATTTTTCCCAAATTTATTCTGGCTATTTCCTGATTTCTGAAGTTACTTATTCCTTCTTTGAGAATTTAGGGCTACAAGTCACCCATTCTGAACTTTTTTTTTAATATGGGCATCTCACTGTTGCCAATTGGTCTCCAATTCATGGGCTCAATCAAGCCTCTCTCCTCCACCTCCCAAGTAGCTAGGAATATAGACTTGTGCCACTGTGTATGTCTTAGAACTGTTTTTTTATTCAGCTCACATGTATGTGTTCTCATTTATAAATTTTTATAGTAATTCTTTAAATTTATGAGTTATGTAACTATGCTTATGCACATGGTATTTTTCTTTTTTCTGTGATGAACTTCTGATCCAGCTGCTGTGTGGGGAGTTCATTCTCTGCATAGAACACACCTCTAGAGCTGTTAAAGCTTTCAACAGGGCCTGGTGGGTATCAATTCTATAACTAATGTTTGCAAACTCTGTTCAGCAGGTTAAATTTGTTGGTAAAAAGCTTACATCTTTCCTAATGTGTCAGCTTGACCTACAAATAAAGAGATGCAGTAGACTCTCCAGCTATGGTTCTGAGTTTGTCCATTTAGTCAATGTGGTTCTGCCAATTGTTTCATCCATTTTAAGGTTTTTAATCATAGCTATTATGTTTTAAATTGTATTTTCTTGCCAAACTGTCATTATGTAGTGACCTTCATAATGTAATGACTTCCTACCCCACTTAAGACATTCTGTCCTGAAGTTTATTTTTCCTATCAGGATGATCATGCAAACTTTCTTTTATTTAGTATGTCTAGGGCTGTCTTTTCCTAACCTGTTACTGCCAATCTTTGTGTGTCCTTAGAAAATTTTGGCATGCCCTTTGTAAAATGCATGTATCTGGACCTTGAGGACTTAAAAATATTGATACATCAATTTTCACTCTTTAACTGGTAAGTTTAGTCCTTTTAATATGATTAGTACGTATGGGATCTATTTCTTGCATTTTAATTTGTCCTACTCTTTGTGTGTGTGTGTGTGTATGTGTGTGTTTTGTACCAGGAATCAAATTCAGGACCTTGCTGTCCTTCTCTTTTTAATTCTTCTCTTTAATATGCACTTATCTTCATTAAAAATTCTCTGTACTCAACTTTAGCAGACTATCATCTACAGTTAAAATTCTGGGATACAGTTAATGTTTTTTCTTCTCTGCCTTAGCCTTTAAGGCAAGGCAATAAGCAACATAAAAAATCTCCACCTTTATTCATGTATCTCACAAGTTTTTGGGTTGCACTTTCAGTACTGTCTTCAACACAGCTCTTTGAGTAGCAGTCTCTAAGACCTCATACGCTTCAGAATGTATGTTTGCCATTCCCTATTTAAATGTTTGGCTACAAAGTTCTAGACTGCCCTTCAGTACTCTGAAACATATGTTTCTTCTTGGGTGATTCTGCTAAAAACTGCTATCAATTCAATTTTGCTCCCTTGTACATGATCTGTTCTACACTTCTGATTTTCTTTTGCTCTGATTGTCCAGACTACCATGTGAGTATTCCTGATCTATCATCTTTTGCGATGGAAGTAATCTTTCAGTCTGAATTATTCTATTGTCTCTTCAATAACTTCCTCCTTTACATTTTTATTTCCCTAAAACCTTTATGAAATCAAATGTAAGTCCTTCTACATCTACTGTTTATCTCTTACTGTTTCCTTTGTACTGTATTTTTTTCCTTACTCTGGGAGATTTTTATTTCTCTGTTATATTTATTCCATAGGTAACCCATCTTTGATTTTCTTTTTTTCCAGCCACTGTACTTTTTATGCCTAATATTTGTTTTTCTCAACCTCTGCTTATCTTGTTTTAAGTTCTTAATATCTACCCTCATTTCTGTTGGTATGATTACTGGTCTAACTTTAATCTCTTGATCCATGTATTCTAATATTTCTGTTCCAAAGAAGCTTACATACTGGTTTTCTCTTAAAATACCTGTGCTCTTCAACTGTCTTTATTATTTCCTGGTGGAGATCAGCTACAGTGACAAGCAAAGCACATGGGGAAAATACAGTGCGTATCAGCCCCAGTGAACTGCAGGAAGGAAGGAAATGAGCACTAAAGTAGGCGCCCAAACCACAATCACTCCTCATCCAATCACTACTCAGATCAGGGCTTCATTGCTTATTCCCCTGGGAAAAGAAATGAAGAAGAGGAAGAAAAAGAACAGAAAGAAAGAACAAGAGGAAAAGCAGGAAGAGAAAGAGAAGGCGGAGGAAGAAGAAGAGGAAGGGAAGGGGAGGAGGGAGGAGGCAGAGAGCAAGGAGAGATTAGACAGCTGAGAAAGAAGAGAAGGAATTCCTTGACTGACTTCAAGTATTTTCTCAGCTCCTCCCAAAAATGGGTTTCTGTAATGCCTCACTTACACTTAAGAGGAGCTAGACTAAGACTGTGTACACAGGAGGTATGGGAAAAGGTAATTGCAAGGTAAGGAAGTAGGGAAGAACCAGAGCAGTATTCCAACAGTTCTGTCCCCCATGGTTTCAGTATCTCACAGCCATACCTATTTGTTTCTGGCCAGTCCTCTCATCCCATCATTTCAAACCAGCCCCCATCACACATCGGTTTTCTCACAGTAGATTCCCTTTACAGTTCCTCCAGGGATGATTTGGGGGAAGGTAGCCAAAGGTTACACTAGTTCAGCATCTTGGTAGAAACAGGAATTGACCTCTTGGCAGTTCTAAAGAATTTAAGCCACAGTAAAGGTTTCTTTTATTAACAACTGGTGGTAAAAATTATTCCATGGGGGTGATTAATGTCCATGGATACTCAGAGCAGAAGAAATTAATTTTGATTGCTAGGTACAGGATGAGAAGGAAGAGACAGAAGTGGAAGGATTTTAAAACGGGAGAATAGTGGAAAGAATGAACAAAGATACTGATCAAGGACACAGGTGAAAGTAAAGCCAGCTGCCAAGCTTTGAATTCAAGGCAAGATTTTGTCTCTTTTCCACTTGGTATAAAAACCTTCATGGGTATTCACTTCTAAGCTTAACTAGCTAAATTACTTAAAGCAGCTCTTATCTTTTGTTTTGTTTTGTTTTGTTTGTTTGTTTGTTTTTCTTCCGGTACCAGAAATTGAACTCACGACCTTGCGCTTAGCCAGGCATGCGCTTTGCCACTGAGCTAAATCCCCAGACCCGCAGCTCTTATCTTGATATGTATGCTATTTTTTTAATCTGACACTCTCCTAGGCTGCCCTGACTGCTTACTTATAAACTATTAAACAATTACATCACTCCTTTTGAATATAAGAGGAATACAAGAAAACAAAGGTTTAATTAAATAAGTCAGATAACTGCCCAAGCTAAAAGTGCACCCTCTTCCACTATGCTGCCAGTTAATACATTCAGTTGCTCAATTGAGAAAGTTAGGAGTTATTCTGGTTTCTCACTTTTTCTCTACTATCACATTCATCACCAAACACTGTAAGTTTTAACTCCTAAACCACTCAAAACCATCCCTTCTCTTCATCTGCATGTTCAATTCCCCAAATCAAAAACCATTATTTCAAATTGGGCATGGCAGCACACAATTGTAATGCAAACACTCAAGAGGCTGGGACAGGCAGATCATGGCCAAGTTTGAGGCCAGCCTGGGCTACCTAGTAAGTTCAAGGTCACTTTACACTACAAAGCAAGACCCTATCTCAAAAAAAAAAACAAAACAAAATTTTTTTTTAACCTAAAGATAAGAAATACTGATTAATTTAAAGGAAAAATGACATACCATTAGAGATAAGAGAAAGCCAGGTAGAGTCATGCACACCTGGAGTCTGAGGCAAAAAGGATCACAAATTAGAGACCAATTTGAGTATCATAGAGACCTAGTCTAAAAACTTTTAAAAATTTAAAAAAGTTGAGGTTCCTCAGCAGAACATCTGCTACCATGTGTGAGCCCCGGGATTTAAACCCTAGTACCACACTTCAAAAAAAAGGAAAAATATTGCTTTGAATAGGTTTAAATTACCTTAGCCACACAGTAAATCTAAAATTACAGAAAAATTCTATTTGTATGTCTTATACCTTGGAAAAAAACCAGTAGTCTTGGAAAAATACCCCAGTCACATTACATTAAAAGAACTATTATCACTAATAGGCTTGGCTTCCTGGAAATGTCTTTCCAGCTCACATTAAATCCTAGGGATTAGTAGAAAGTGTTCAAAAGAATTTGCCTGCTTTTGAAAGATGACAGAAGTCCTTTCTGCAGTAGTCTTTGTTTGCTCTCAAAAGGATCCAGCGTGGTGATACAGGCCTATAAGCCCAGCACTCTAGGAGACTAAAACAAGAGTTCAGCATATTCAAGCCCAGCCTAGGCAATTTGGAGAGACCCATCTTAAATATAAAAAACTGAGCTGGGTGTAGTGACACACAAAGTCATCTCAGCACTCAGGAGGTTTAGGCAGGTGGATGGTTGTGGGTTCAAGGACAGCCTGGGCTACAGAGTGAGCCCAAGGCCAGCCTGAACCACAAAGAGGCCCTGTCTCAAAAAACCAAATGAATGAATGAATGAACAGGCTGGCCTCAAAGGCCTTGAGTTTAATTCCCAGTACTGCCTCCCCAAAAAGATTCTCTCTCAAGAAGGTAATGTTTCACAATACAGGAGCGAAAGAGAAGCCAATCTCACCACTTCATTTCACAATGAAACAGAACTACGGCTCCAAAGCAGTCAAAAGTCCCCTAGTTTTCCAGAGCATTTGAAAAGCAAAGGTGTATACTGCATGGGCCTGGACAGCTGACTCAGTAATGATGGGGCTCAATACACATCATCCCAAAATAGGAGTGTAGGAGACTAAGATGTACCAGTCTCACTGTTTTGTCAGCCTGGCCTTGAACTCCTGGACTCCTGGAATCCTCCCACCTTAGCCTCCTAGAGTAGCTAGGACTAAAGGCTTTCACTGTGTGTCCTTCATTTCTTCGGCAAACTCTGCTGGGTTTTTTTGTTGTTGTATTTTGTTTTTTGTCTTTTTGAGACAGGGTGTTGCTATGCACTTCAGGCTGGCCTTGAGCTCACTTTGTAGCCCTGGCTGGTCTCAAACTCGCAACGATCCTCCTGCCTCAGCCTCCCGAGGGCTGGGATTACAGGTGTGCACCACCACGCCCAGCTCTTCTGCAAATTTTGAACTGGGTTATTCTGAGAAACTAGAGGTATCACAGTAGCTCTAAAAAACTGTCCTTATGTAAAAGAAATGCACACCTAGGAAGGAAATCTGATTGCACACACCTGTAACTCCAGCATTCAGAGAGGCTGAGGCAGAAAGATCACAAGCTCCAGCCTAACTTGGGCAATTTAGCAAGACCACTGTCAAAAACTAAGAAAGTTTGGGGAGGTAGTTCAGTATGAAGACCATAGGTTCAATCCCCAGCACAGGGGGAAAAAAAAAAAAAAAGACCAACCAACTGACCTCTATCAGAAAAGTATCTTTGCTTACCTGACACTTTATTTGCATAAGACTTCTGTCCACCAAAAAATTCCTCCGTACTACATCCACTGTAACTTGTGTTCTCACCACCCTCCAGAAGCCTCAAGCCTAATGTCTTTCCCGTTACTCAAGATATACACGGCTCCAACATCTGATCCTTCTTTGAGTCTCATATTTTGTAGGATTTCTGTGCATGTGCAGATAATTAAATAAGGTTTCTCTCTCACTATGTCTCTGTTAACTCATAGCCTAACCAAACAGCCTAAACAAACTCTTTCCTCACTCCAATTCCAGAAAATCATGCCTCACCAGGTATGTACATAGCCCTTCCTGATTTATCTCCCACTTCCTTTCCCTTCCACTGTTGCACTCTCCAAGTCTCTGTCTCCACCACGCAATACTTGCCATGCTAAAGGAACACAGTTTTGTGAATCTGCCTTGCCCCTCTACCACCCAGTGTTTTTTAGCACCAGCTTTTAAACTGGAAACTGGGGGCTGGGGATTTAGCTCAGCGGCAAAAGCGCCTGCCTGGCAAGCGCAAGGTCGTGAGTTCGGTTCCTGGTACCAGAGAAAAACCAAAAAAATAAAAAATAAAAAATAAAAAAAAAAACTGGAAACTGCACTCCAACTGGCTAAATATGCCTCTAAAAGTAATGGAACAGAACAGACCAGGAAATAAAAGTGCCTAACAAAGTTGTGTACGGAGAACCTGTTCGTTATACAGTAGTGACCAGCACTTACAGTTAAACATCTTTGTGTCAGGCACTCTTTAAAGCACATTACATAAAAGAGTTCATTTAATCCTTACAGAGATCCTGTAGGTAGTATCACCCTCATTTTCAGAAGCGGGAACTAACACAGAGGTACATAACTTGCCCAAAATTATGGAGTCCAAGCACCCTGGCCGCAGAAGCAAGAACTCTTAACCACTATCTCTCTTGTAGTTAACAGGTCACAATGTAAAATTTGAGAAACCGATCTTCTGCAGATGGGAAGAGGATCAAGAGATGGAGGAGGGTGGAAGGAGGAGGAAGGAAAGGGAAAGAGAATGTAAAAAGAATAAGGTGTGTTGTGTACATGTATCAACTCCCCATGATGAATGTAATTACTATGTACTGCAAACATGTACCAATTAAAAATTTTTAAAATTTTTTAAAATGTAAAATTTATTTTTCATTGGGGTTAAAATTTGCAAGCTACTGCTTTAGCACCTGTCCTTTCTTCTTTTCCCATGCCTCAAAAAATCTTAACTTACTTAATCTAGGTGAAAAGTCACTTCCTTAGTAAGGCTTTTCTGACTCTCTAAGGAAAGCTGTAATACCAGAACAACTTCATTAAAAACACTTACTTGGGGCCCAGGGATATAGCGCAGCGGTACAGTGCCTGCCTGTCAAGCACAAGGTCCTGAGTTCAATTTGTGGCACCAAAAACACTTACTAGGGGTATAGCTCAGTGGTCAGTCGTAGAGAGCACACTTAGAACACACGAGTTTAATCCCTAGCCAAAACCAAACAAAACATACTTGGCTTTTGTATGTGACCCTACTGGACTGAAATCAGAGCCAGCAGGAACAGCCTTATTCTCTGTGATGATGAATGAGTGGCCTTTATTCTATACTTATTTTTTAGTTCCTTTTTTTTTTTCCAGTACCGGGAATCAAACTCACGACCTTGCGCTTGCCAGGCAGGCACCGCGCCACTGAGCTAAATCTCCAACACCTTATTCTACACTTAGTCCAACAGCGTCCTACACTCCATCTTCAAATCTCTACTCTTGAAGACAACTATAATTTTAAGACTAAAATAAAAACTTATCAAGTCATAACAGCTGAAGGGACCTTGATTAAACTATTCTTTGACTCAATTGGACACATGAGAAAATATTTTTTTTTCTTTGAAAAAGAAAGTACTAGCTGGGTGTAGTGACACACACCTGTAATTCCAGCACTCTTGAGAAGCTGAGGCAGAGGTTTGAGCCCAGCCTGGACAAATTAGCAACTCATCAAGATTCTGTCTCAAAATTAAAACTTTAAAAAGGGCTGGGGATGTAGCTTAGTGCAAAGGTCCTGGTTTCAATCTCTAGTACAGCAAAAACAACAACAAACACAAAGCACTACTGTTCAGATGTTTCAGTTCTTACCAGATTTGCTACACAGGTAAAAAGGTGGTATGCAAAACAAGCCAGGAAATAACCTAAAAACACACCAATACGAAACAGGTTAAAGAAAACTGCAGCACAACCCTACAAATTGACATTACGTAAGTTCTGGGAAAAAGTATATGTACAGATTATGAAACTCAATCCATCATAATGTCATTTGGAAAACATATGGTGCAGAACAATACATACAAAATGACTCCTCAGTAATTTTAAAATGGCAGTAGGTAGAATAGGTCAGGCTATAAAATAAAGCAGTTAACAGCTAGACTGAGGGAACAGGTTGGAGCTGCTGGACTGCTAACTTAATGCACTTGTGTATCTCGCATTTTCTTAAACAAGAGTTGCAATCTCAACCAGTATGATGAAACAGAGTATTGTGAAATAAACACCTTTCAACTAAAATACTTCTATCAGGAACGTGTGAGAAAGGGACTAAACCCTAACTGAGATGTAGTAACACTTAACACCAAAAGGTTTCAAGTACTTTTGACAGGTATTTGTCCCACGTGGTAACAACCCCAGCCTTGGGAGGAACTTCCTGACACAGAGATCTCTGCTGATAAAGGAAAAGGGAAGCAGCACTAACGGCTGGTTTTCAAACAGGGCATGGGCACTGGGAAGGCAGAGGCACGAGGACTGCCCAGAGTTCAAGGACAGCATGAACTTCATGGCAGGATCCTGTCCCCAAAATCCAAAAAAGTGGTTTTCAAATTTTAGGGTATACAAGAATCATTGGGGCGAGGTGCGCTAAAATACCTACCTCCTGATCCGCATCCCCCAGATAATTCTGTTTCAAGAGGTCTGGGTGTGGACCTAAAACGAGCTTTTTTCAAAAAAGCACTGAAGGGAGGCAACCGGTCTGTGACCCTAAAAATTACTAAACCTTAAGACACGTCGATGTCATTCTCCCCGTCTCCCTCTCTCCCACACCCTTCCTCCAAAGTTCAGCGTTGTTCAAGTTTTGTTCCAATTTTAGGTTTGTAAACTGCTGGCCTCACTCCACTCCCTTTTTATCTTCCGTGGGGCCGTCTCACAACCCTCCCCCCACCAGCCCTCCTTCCGCCAGGCTCGACCTTCCCACGCCGCCACCCATGCCTCGGGCTCCTCCTGCCCGCTTCCAGCTGCCGGGCCCGCAGAACCGACGGAACCGCAGCCTTCCCGACTCTTCCCACCGCCCGCTCCCGGCCTTCCAGCACCCCGCGCCGGAACCCTAGGGCCACACCTTACGGCCGCTCCATGAGGCGCTCCCCGACCGAGCCCAGGGCGTAGGGGTGGCAATCGCAGGTCCTAAGGTTTCAGCGGCATTTTGAAAGGGCGAGTAATGAGTGCGCAACTTCCGGCCTTCCGAACCCATTCTATACGACAGCTTCCGCTTAGACGTCCGGAAACCATAGATGGGAGAACTGGAGGACTAGAGAGCTAGAAAGACTGAGCTCTGTACCATAGAGTAGATCCGCGTCCAGAAAGAGAGTCGCAGAATTTGAATGAGAAGTAGAGAGGTCGCCAGAGAACATTTGGGCAACTGGCAAGATTTTGTGATATTTACAGAAGTGTCTTTAGAGGTGGAAAACCAGGAAGAGAGCTAACAGCATAGTCAGCCTTCAGATTTTGGGAAAAACTGTGCGCTTCTTTGCCATTCCTTTTGTTCCTTAACGTAATTTATTCGCCCTACTCCCCAGAGTTTGGCTGGAGAGGGGAAACGGCAATCCTAGTGTTGTCGCTAACTATGGGCGATATGACTGGTATTTTCACGAAAAACTACACGATAGGTAGTAAATGCTAAACGAGAGGTGAGAACAGTGAGGTGGAGTTTATTTGGCTCACAACCAGGTCCTCTAATCTCTCCCAGCGTTATAGAAGTGCCTCAAGGAAACATCGCAGGCAGGCTGTCTTCGACCTCCCCCACAATTCCCCGTTTCATTTCTTTCAGGATAATCCTAAGACTCAGAGGATATTTTGCCTTTGCATTTCTGTTGGTTTTAGCTTTGTACTTTGGAGAATAGAGTAAGTCAGTCTCCGTTATTTTCAATACGAACACTTCAGTTATTTGAAAAGAGCTTCCAGCTCCGTGCCCTAACCCTCTCGCTTGTTTCTCTGCAGATTTAAATACCCCGATCTTTTTTTATTTATGTATTTTTTATATGGTCGAGTCCCCAGCCAGCTTGACCGCTATGTTCTGGACAAGCACCTGTTCATTCTGTTTAAAATATGGCTGCCAGAGATAGATACAGACCTATGCAAAAGAAAGTAGGGCAGTGACATGCATTGGTTGGCACATTGCACCCTGCTCTACTTCTAACAACCTCCCACACAACTCGGGGAGCCGAAGTTCTGTAAAGGAACTGAAGAAATCGTTTCCCTTTTCACAGTTGCTCACAGTGAGTTTGAAGGCAGCAACCACCTCTCAAAGAAATGAAGGGGAAGCTTTTTTAGCTGAACCACTGTTAACTATTTCCCCTCTCCTTTAGTGCAACTATTTTTTAAAAAGGGATTTCCAAGTGAATTTATTTTGCATCTTTTAAATAGTGTTTGGTTAGTTTAGAGGCCCCTTCTTACTGTCTCCTGGAGTCTTGGAATTATGATACTCTCAGTTTGGTATAAGGTCAACAAGTATTAGTTGACCACCTCCTATATGCTAAGCATTAACCTAAAGGATTCCAAAATGAATAAGGCCTTGGAATCTGGGTAATGAGGGAGTCAGACTGTGCATGTAAAGAATGTGGTAAGTGTAATGATTGATCACCTACAGTTAGTGTCACCTAGAGGCTCAAAAGACATCTCTTTCAGTTTTGCATTTTGCAAAATATTGATCAGCATACTTTATTTGTCTCCACTTGAAACCTTGGTAAATACATTGAATAAGACATGATTAGGACATTTAAGAATACAGGTCATTTTAAGAAGACAGTTTTTCCCATCATGATTCAGACTGATTTGTGATTAATTGTTCATCTTCCAGTGTTGTCCTTACACCACTAATGAGCTCACCTAAAGTTGTTAACATCTGTCATAGTTACCATCTGTCCTTTCTTCAGCCTTTTCCAAGGTTTACATAAGTCTTTATTCCAATAACTTGCTATCCAAAAAAAAGCCTGTATTTCATTTTTCTACCAGTCATGTAACCTTATCAAAAAGAAAATAAAATTGCCTTAAAGACTCATAACTTTTTCTTAGTGATCACCACTTTCTTTTTTAAGAATCACACTCACAAATGGTTGATTGAATAAACAGGTAATCTAGGTTCTAGTATAGCTATTTCTGTTTCTAGAAACCAGAGCATTACAGTTCTTCCAGTCTTGAAGTCCAAATCTATAACATAAAGGGACTGAAATAGACCATTTTTCTATGGCCTCTTCTGGTTTTATTTTTACCTATATTTATTTTTTGAGATGGGGTCTTGCTATGTACTTCAGGTTAACTTTGAACTCACTATGTAGTTCAGATTGGCCTCAAACTCACAGTGATCCTCCCAAGGGCCATGATCACAGATGTGCACCACTACATCCGGTCCCTTCCGGTTTTAAAAGAATTAGAGCTCAGTATAATTGGTCCACAGCTGTTCTGAAAAGATTGAATAAACTAGCTCATACATACAAAAAGGTATAAAGAAGAATGTAATCATTTCCCACCACTCTTTCTAAGAAGGAATACTTTACCTACAGAAATAAGTTCCCTGTAATCTCTTTCACGGCATTAGAGAGCCACTGTTTTGGGGGCAGGGTCTTAACTGTGGGTTGAACCCACAGCCTTCCCACCAAGCTACATTCACACTACTTTTTAATTTTTTTTTTTTTTTTTTGAGACAGGGTCTCACTATGTAGTTCAGACTGGTATTGAACTCACTATGTAGTCCATGCTGGCTGCGAACTCGAGGTGATCCTCCAGCCTCAGCCTCCTGAGTGCTGGGGTTATAAGTGTGCACCACCATGCCCAGTTTCTTTTTATTTTTGAGACAAGACCTTGATAAATTGCCTAGGATGAGCTCAAACTTGCAATTTTCTTGCCTCAGGCTTTCAGAGTGCTGAGATTATAGGTGTGTGCCACCACACATGGTGGAAACCAGTACCCTGAATTTGATATTTGCCCATGGCATATATTTCTTTAGATGTTTAGAATTTATGTACGTGTATATGCCTTATAAGCATTGTATGCTAGTACCTTCTTATAAACAACATTAAACTATTTGTTATGTATTCTACTGCAATTTACCTTCTTGCTCATGATTTTAATGTTCATTTGTGTAGTTAATTTATTTTTACTGTTATATAGTATAGTATAATATATAATGTAAAGTAATACATTGAATTGTATAAATATAGACTAGATTGTTCTATTAGTTTTCCAGGGTTGCCATAGCAAAATACTACTGAGTGGCTTAAGCAACAGAAATGCATTTCCTCACAGATCTGAAGGCTACAAGGATAAGATCAAAGTGTCTGTTTTCTTCTAATACCTCTAATGCTTCTTTCCTTGCCTTGCAGATGGGTACCTTTTCACTGTGTCCTCAGTTGGTCACCCCTTTGCTGTATGTTGTCTGTGCTAATATTTTCTTATAAGGACACAAATCATATTATGTTAGGCCCCACTCGTATGACTGCATTTCACCATAATCACCTCATTAAAGGCTTTGTCTCCAAATATCTCAGAATATTTGAGACAAGACCTTGATAAATTGTACCAGAATATTTGGAGACAAGGCCTTTAATGAGGTGATTATGAGATACCGAGACTGCAACATGAATTTTAGGGAGACACGATTCAGCACATAACATACAAGAATGCACCACAATTTTTATTCATCTCTTTTAATAAATATTTAAGGCAGGCTTAAGGATCAAAAGTTCAAAGGCAGCCTGATTAATTTAGCAAGACCCTGTCTCAAGATGAAAATATAAAAGGACTGAGGCTGTAGCTCAGTGTCCCTTGGGTTCAATCTCTAGTACCATCAAAAGTAAGATAGGGAGGGAGGGAAGTAGACCAAATGTGTCCAGTTGTTTATTATTACAATAGCGCTATCAACATTCTTCTGTTTGTCTCCATCTGCACTGTAGGGAACATTAGTAGGTCCATACACATTGTCCATTCTATAGATCATGCCAAAGTGCTTTCCAAAGTCATTGAAAAACATACACTCTTGGTAGAAGTGTATAAAAATTCTGTTGCTCCATATCTTTGCCAAGCCTGGGCATTTTTGGATTATAAAAATAATCTGGGGCCGGGGATATAGCTCAGCAGCATAAGTGCCTACCTCTCAAGTACAAGGTCCTGAGTTCAATTCCCAATACCAAAAAAATAAAAATAAAAATAATAAAAATAATCTGTTGTGAATGGTTTCTCCTGGTTGTTTTGCATGTCTATGATTAAGGTTAATCCTTTTTCATATTTAGTGACTTAAGATTCATCAGTGAATTGACTAATTGTATCTTTTACCCATTGTCTGTTAGATTGTCTTATTTTAAATTCATTTCTACAACTTCTCTATATAACCTGGATACTAATACTTCCTGGTTATAGAGTATTACAACTAACACCTTTAATCTATCTAGCAGTTCTCTATATAATCTGGATACTAATCCTTCTTGGTTATAGAATATTACAACTAATATCTATCTTTAACCTACATAGAACTTGTTTTCACTTTTCAAAGGCTGTAGTTTTTAAATGAACAGAAAGTTGTTCTAGTACTGGGGTTTGAACCCATGGCCTTGCACATAGTAGGCAACTGCTCCACCACAGAGCTACACCTCCAGCCCCAGAAATTTTTTAATGAAGTAAAATTCATTATTTTTTGTATTTTTAAATTTATTTTTATTAGTATGCATTTGTAGTACATAGTGATTACATTCATCATGAGTTGGTACATGTACATAACACATCTTAATTCTTTATTTGTTTGGTTTCTTTTTTGTTTTGTTTTGTTTTTTGAGACAGGGTCTTGCTAGGGAGTTCAGGCTGGGCTTGAATTCATTATGTAGCCCAGGCTGGCCTCAAACTCACAGTGATCCTCCTACCTCAGCCTCTCAAGTACTAGGATTACAGATGTGCACCACCACACCCAGCCCAAGTGGTAGGGTTACAGGCACGTGCCACCACTCTTGGCTCAGCATTAAGGCTTTGGTCAAAGAATTATAATAGGACTGGGCCAGGACATAGCTCAGTGGCAGAGCTTGTATCTAGCATGCAAAAGTTTCCGGGTTTCATTCTTAGCACCCAAAAAATTAATAAATAAAAATTGAAACCATTTCAAGAGGCAAGGCCAGGAATGCAGCTCAGTGGCACAGTGCCTACCTGGCAAGCTGAAGTTCCTGAGTTCAATTCCCAGCACCTAAAAACAAAACAAGAAAAATGATAAGAGGAGGCAGAGATGGGAAGTCATTTGAGGAAGCAGCACAGGAAAAGAAGGATGAGAAATTAGAAGACACACTCTTTAAAGAGTCCACTTTGAAGTGCTGTTAATGTATTTAAGGTTGATATAGTATTGTCATGTTTTGTTTGTTTTGTTTAAGACAGGGTCTCGCTATTGGGGGCAAAGCTGTCTGTACCTCAGGTATATAGGACAAGGTCACTGCTTCTCATGAGTTTGGCAGGGCCCCATGAGAAGCGTACACAGCTCAGGGAGCTGGTGCACAAAGTGACCTGACTTTCTCCTGAGATAGTATAGACAACTCCTCTCTTGTAACCACCAAGGCATGATGTTTTGTTGAAGATTAGATGGTTTTCCTGTTCTGAATCTTACCCTTCCCTTAAAATTCTTTGTAAATAGCCTCTTATGCTGATTGTACAAGTAAACATGCTGGAGTTGTTGGGCAGTCCTTTCTCCCATCAGAAGAGGTGGGGCTCCACCTGACCTCAGCTTTCTGACTCTTGTCTTCATTTTTTCATCCTTCACTGTCCTCTCTCCGGAATTTCAAGAGCTGTGCTGGAAGTGGCATCTTGCTATGTATTACAGGCTGCCCTTGAACTCACTAGCCCAGATTGGCCTCAAATTCCCTGTGGTCCTCCCACCCAAAGTTCCCTCAGTTGTGCGAAACCATGCCCACCCACCTCTATTGATATATAACACTAGACCACACTATCCAAAATAGCAGTCCCCAGCCAAATGTGGCTTGCCCAAACTGGACTATGCTATAAGTACAAAACACACATCAGATTTCAAAGACTTAGTTGTAAAAGAAGAATGTAAAATAGTTCAATAATGTTTTATATTCATATATGTAAACGATAGTTTTTTGATATATCAGACGGAATAAAATATATTATTAAAATAAATTTCACTTACTCTTTTTACTTTTTAAACTGTGGCTTCTAGGGTTGGACGTGGTGGGGCACACCTGTAATCCCAGCACTCAGAAGGCTGAGGCAGGAGGATTGCTTCAATTTCAAGGCCAGCCTGGGATATATGATGAGTTCAAGGTCAGCCTGAACTACATAACAAGACCCTGTGCCTCCGCCCAAATGTGGCTAATAGAAAATGTTTAATTACATAGGAGGCTTGTATTACATGTCTATTGGACAGTGCTAGTATAAAATCTTAACAAAATTAGTTGGGGCTGGATTGCAGAGGATTTTGAATGTTACTATACAAGCTTTCATGAATTAGTGTATGGTGTAGAAGGATCAAAGGGTTTTAAGCTATCTGACAGTCCTAATTTCGTGATTCAGTGTCCCATCTAAACACAGCCAGTTTTAAAAATCATGGTACATTAGCTCTGGTAGTATTTGGATATGATTCTTGTAGAAAATATTTAATATAGTAACCCTTTTTTTTGGTAACCCTTGTTATTGTTTTTAATGTAATGTGAATATAACAAGCCTAATGTAGATGCCTTTGAGTGAGAAGTTGGAATATTAATGTGACAAAATTTTACAAGTTATAATTTCCCATTGCTTGGGGAAAAAAGTTCTTCCTTTCACCTGGAATTAACTTAATTTTGTCAGCTCTCACAATTCTCTATCTCCCTTCTCTCCAATGAAATATGTTAAGCCTTGAAGGGTGGACAGTGTCAGGGTAAGGTAAAAGAGCAGAATCCATAGTCTGTTTTTGTGATATCTTTGCCATTAAATCTTTATATGACTTCATGTATGCTTCCTACACCCTGACACAGCCTGACATTTGTTAAAACTTACATACATTGTCTTGTTTAAGCCTCACAATCATCCTACTGTCCTAAGGACACAGAGAAATCGCTTGCTGAGTGTTATACAATGGTAGCTGGGATTCAAACAGGGGCACCTGTCTTCAGAACCCACACTTTGCAGAAGCATTTATCCTTTCAGTTTTTCAATGTACATCTATGCATCCCTTTCTTTAAACAAAAATCACTGCTTTGAAATATTTTCTAATGTAACAATATTTTGCAATTTTTCCAAGCTGTATTGTTCTAGAACATATTCAAGGCTGCGTAACAGTCTACATTAAGGCTGTACCACAACGTATGTGGCCATTTACATCATTTCCCATTAAAATGGCATGAGCATCTCTGTGGTAGTCAGATGTTTTTGTACATCCCTGATTATTCTTTGGGACGAAAACCTAATTGCTAAATGCGGCATTGCTGGACCAAAATAATCACCCCGAAAACAGTTAAGAAGGGAACTAAAGGAAAGAAAGCAACCCCAGCTAACAGACCCTTGAATGTCCCTTCCTCAAACCTCTACGTTGGGTATTTCTCAGCCTGACCCGGTAGCGGAAGGCTGTGCTCAGATGACTGAGTCTGCGGTGCGCCTCGCGCAGGCCTCCAACGCTAAGGTCGCCACAGTCTCTCTACAGTCTTCGTCAGCCCTGCGTCTCTGGTGTCCAGGGGCTTCAAGTCCCCTTGTCACTGCTGGTGAGCTCCTCCTGCGTTTGGACGCCACAGGCGACCTCAGGACAATATCATTATCCCTTTATCCCATTTTCCACTGCGCAGCCCAACCCAACAGCTTCACAACAGCACAGCTGCATTCTCTCTCGCACTCTCCTCTGTCGGTAGGTGGGGTTTAACTCCGGGGTCCGCCCCGGTCATCAACGGCGAATACAGTAGATACAAAGCCTCCGCAGGATTTCAAAAGCAAAACCACACCTTTCTCTTAATCCTGGGCCTATTTGGATGATTATTAGGCACACAGCACACTAAAATTGCAAATTGAGTATTAGCTGGTAATGCTGGTGAGAGGTGTAGAATTTGAATATTCTGCTTTTCTTCTGCGCCTGAATCCGGAAGTTTCGCTATATTCAAGGACAGAGTCCCTTGCATGTCGACGTTTATTCTTATGTAAGACATTGTAGAACCTCCTTTTCTCCACAGGAGCCCGGATAGCTCAGTCGGTAGAGCATCAGACTTTTAATCTGAGGGTCCAGGGTTCAAGTCCCTGTTCGGGCGCTAGAGCTTTTAAATACTTTTAACAGCCACACAAAAAATTGTAGACTGTTATGGCTTAGTCAGACTAATAAGTGCATATATTACCAAATGTTTTCTATTGTAGTGAAAACAGGGAGCTTTGTTTTCAGTTTTTGGAGCTTTTGCTTTTTCAATGTGAAAATAAAATTTCCTCATTGCTAAGAAACCGTATAGAAAAGCTCAATCCTTGCCAAGACTCTTCCTTTTCTTCCAAATTCTAAAGCCGACTCTTAGGATTCAATTTAAAATGTATATCTCACCATTTATACATCTAGGGGCTGTTAATATACTTCCTATGTAAGGGAAAAAAGGAAGAATACAAACGCCCGAACAGGGACTTGAACCCTGGACCCTCAGATTAAAAGTCTGATGCTCTACCGACTGAGCTATCCGGGCGCTCCTGTTAGAGCTCCCTCTTTTGTTTACTTGATATAATAGCGATGACTTGCCTCCCCCTCAGCAATTTTATGTAAGTTTTATTTAAAGGTTGTTTGGTTTGTTTAGTAGTTTTAAAAAGATAAGGTAAAACAAAGATATTTTTCTTTTTGTTCCATTTACTTAAAACATAGGCTCAAGATCATTTCGTGTTTGATAAATTGCCAGTATATACTAAACTCTCGAAAACTAAAGTAATGGTGTGATATTACAGCAAAAACGAGCAAAGTGAACGTTAGGTTGCAACCTTTTAAAATTCCACTTTTCTATCCTCTGTCACTTCCCCGATCAGACCCTTTTAGTTTTTCTACTAAACTAGATTACAGTATCTTTCCTATTGACAAAATGCGGTTCCACTCACCAGATGATATAGCTGAGAGATACTTAAGGCTTACTAAGAAAAAAAAAAGAAAGACAAATTTGATTCAAAAGCATAGAAGCTAGTATTGTAGGAAAATAGAAGTGACAGGCGAAAGGTAGACCTGAATTTAAATTGTAGGAAATGAAGTTTAATTATTTGATTTTTTTTTTTTTCTTTTCCTCACTTTTCAGACAAATTATAGTTTTAAAGCAGGCTCACAAGATGAATCCTTCCAAGTGCTATTTGTGCACACCAGGAAGAGAAACATGGTGCATTAAGACTACAAGTCAGCCGGGTGTGGTGGTGCATGCCGGTAATCCCAGCACTCCGGAAGCTGAGGCAGGAGGATTGTTGCAAGTTTGAGACCAGCCTGGGCTACAAAGTGAGCTCAAGGCCACCCTGAACTGCATAGAGAGACCCTGTCTCAAAAAGGCAAAAGAAAAAAAAAAAAAAAAAAAAAAGACTCCAAGTTTCCAAATAGCCTAGGTTTTCCTAACATCAGTTTTGCAAACTTAATGCACTCTAGGGTGTGGAACAGAGAATTATGACATTTCAAAGACTGATAAGTGAATTTACTCTTGTCTCTGGGACCTTGAGTCTTCTGAACACAATGAAAAATAAAATAGCTTAGCTTCAATTGGAGGGAATTTTTCCTTTCTAGAACTGTCTGGTCTTTTAGAACAAAGACCAACAAATTGTGTGATCTTGAACAGGTCTGAGTTTCCACATATATAACATTTAAAAAGTTGATTAAGTGACCTCTAAAATACGTTCTAAATGTAAGTTTTACATTCTGTTAGCTTTTCCGGTGTGAATAACATCAGGAGCAAGCTCCATGCCCTAGGAAGGAGTGACAATGCAATAAACATTTTTGATCATTTATTGTGTCTTAGGCTTTGTGGTACCTCTGGAGTGGGGAACAAGTTAGACATAATCCTGCTAATAGTCTAGAAAAGAAGGCAGCAAATGATTTTGACATAAAGTAATAACAAATGTAGTAAAAAAAAAATGTAAGGAAGGGAATAGTAGAAGTTGAGGGTGGATAGAGGGTAGGGTTTATAAAATGAGGGTGGGACTTGAGTTCTCAGCAAGGAAAATCTGAGTTAAGTTTGTCAAGCAGCTGTCACACTGGGATGGAAGAAATTGTAATGCGCCTTCAGGTACATTTATTATTTATTTAGATATATTTCTTCAGCACCCAGTGTTGGACAAGGAAAAGCTTCTGGCTCTGTTTCCACGAATGAGATGTAGGAATTACACCTCTAAATTTTTAAAGAAGGGAAACGGTGTCTGTCCAAGCCTCCCTTCTCAGACGGGCAAGAAAAGATTAAAGCGCCTTCAAGTTTTTTCCCACCCAAAGCCTTGTTACATCATCATACCTCTCCTGCAGGATAATGATGCCAGCTGATTAAAGTTAAATCAATAGGATTGACTAAAGTACTTACCGAATATCCAGTATTTCCACAGCATTGAGCAAAACAGTAAATCAAAAAAATATATATGTATATAGTGAGTCCAGGGTACCTTTAGACTAGAGGACGGTGAGCAACTTGATCTAGCTCAAATGGTGGGAGGTAGAGAGGGGTAGGGAGACAGCTGACCAGGCTTCTATCAGGCTAAGGAGAATAGTTTTATTTTATAGGCAACGGCAAGCTAACGAACATTCGGCTTTGCAAGGTCCATCTGAAGTAGCAAGACTGCATCTGCTTCACCTGTGTTGTATTAAGAACATCACCGCAGGGATAAAACCTTCCCCGTGAGGTTGTTGAAACTTCACATTACAGAAACTCTTGAACCTAAATTTCCACTAGAGGGCAGGCTAAACACGCTGATTCTCTGTTTGAGGCTTTTTAATTTTCCTCTCCTTCAACCTCTGACCTCCCCATACAGTTAGTGATTATTTTTTCCCCCTAAAGCTAGTAAGTCTAAGAAATAGGAGCGTAACAATAACCTGAAAAAATAGTGAGACTGGGCACTGTGATGCACACTTATAATTCCAGCCCTTGGGAGGCTGAAGCAGGAGGATCACAGTGAATTCAAGACCAGCCTAAATTACATAGCAAGGCCCTGTCTCCAAAAAAAGATGCTATTGGGGCTGGGGATTTAGCTCAGCTGCAAAGCGCCTGCCTGGCAAGCGGAAGGTCGTGAGTTCGGTTCCTGGTACCAGAGAAAAACAAAACAAAACAAAACAAAAAAAAAAAAAAAAAAAAAAAAAAGATGCTATCAAGAAAATGAGGCAACCTACAGAATGGTAAAAACTATTTGCAAAGCATATATTATGTGAGAAGAAGATAAGATTCAAAATATGTAAGGAATTCATACAATTCAATAGCAAAAAAAAAGGAACCTAAGAAATAGGTAAAGAATCCAAGTAGACATTTTCCCAAAGAAGACTTACAAATAACCAACACATTTATGGAAAGGTGCTCAGTATCACTAACAATTAGGGAAATGCAAATCAAAACCACTGTGATAGGTGAGCTGAGGATATAGCTCAGTGGGATAAGCGCCTGCTTAGCAAGTGTAAGGACATGAGTTCGGGACATGAGTTCAATTCCCGGTGCCAAAAAAACAACAACAGCAAAAAACACTATGATAACTGAAGCACTGCTTAACGTGCCCCAGGATTCAGTCCCCAGCATTGCAAGAAATGAAAAGGAACCAAACACAAGGAGCTTCCATCTCAAGCTGGGATGGCTGTTCTTGAAGACACAAGAGATAAAAAGTGTTGGAGGAAATAGAACCCTTGTACATCATTAGTGGGAATGAAAAATACACCCATTAGGGAAAACAGTGTGGTAGTTCCTCAAAAAATTAAAAACAGAACTACCATGCAAGCCAGCAATCCCATCTGGGAATATATCTAAAGGACAGGAAATTAGTGTGTCAAAGAGGTATCCGCATCTTTCATTGCATTATTCATAATAGCCAAGATATGGAATCAACCTAAATGCCCATATCCAGATGAATGGATAGAGAATATGTGGCACATACACACACCATGGAATACCACTCAGCAGGTAAAATGAAGGAAATCCTGTTACTTGCAACTACATGGATGAGGCTGCAGAACATTACATGAAATAAGCCAGATGCAGAAAGCTACTCTATGATCTGAAAAGGAATTATAAAGGTCCAACTCATAGAAGCAGAGAGCAGAATGGTGGTAGTCAGGGGATGGGAAGTGGGGGAAATAGGGAGATGTTACTGGAAAGATAAGAGCTTTCAGTTATAAGGTAAATTTGGGGAATCTAATGCACAGCATGGTGACCACAGTTAATGGTCTTGAGTTGTTTTTGCTCAGAGTGTAGATGGTAAATGTTCCTGACACATACACCCCACACAGTTAAAAGAATCAGTGATTGAACTTGTTACATTCCTAACCACGCAGCCCTTTTTCTTTTTTTTTGAGACAGGGTCTCACTAAGTTGCTAACTCACCCCAGCTGCGCGCATTTCTCCTGCTTTGACCTCTCAGAGTGCTAGGATTAAGCATTTATATTCAAATATTTTTATTTATTTATTTAGCAGTGGCAAAGTTTATTTGAAAAAGTAAAAGTGAAGAGTGAGAGAGAAAGTGGCTCTGCAGAGCAAGCCTGCACCAAGCAAAAGAAGAAAAAACAAAATAAAAGGACACCCTGCAGGATATGGGGTCGGGGGTGGCTCTCACGAAGAAAGCCTCGATAGCCTGAATCTTTTTTTTGGGGGGGGGGTGCATTTTGGAGACAGGGTCTTGCTATACAGTTCAGGCTGACTTGAGCGTACTTTGTAGCCCAGGCTGGTCTCAAACTTGCAACGATCCTCCTGCCTCAGCCTCCCGAGTGCTGGGATTACAGGCATGCACCACCACGCCAGGCACAATAGCCTGAATCTTTTTAAAGAAAATCTACTGAAGGATTTAAAAATAAAAATGTTACAAAAAGTGCCTTTATTAGTTTTAGCTCAAATTTGTTCTGTCCTGGGCCAGTCATGAGATAGTACAGCATGGGTAAACTGAGTCCATCATCTTTCCCTCCCATTGTTTTTAGCCACCTGCTCCTGACCAGTAACTTAGTTCTTGTTGTCACCACTGAAATCTTAACTCTCAAGCCCTCCACCACTGTCTTTCTTCCAGTACACGGTATTGATCCAGTCTCAAATACCAAGTATTTATCGAAAAGCAGCTGTGGCACATAGTGATTAGGCTATCTACTCAAAGGAAGCACAGTGGGGATTTTCTTGCCCTTCAGGAGCTTTTAGTCTAGCTGCCCTCCCCTTCTGTTCCTTTCCCAAATGAGAAAAAGCAGACGATCACAACACCCCATAGTTAGTGTCATACTCCAGTCAGGTATTTCCTGGCCCATACAGACCCTCTCAGGAGGCACTGCAGCCCAACTTCCTGGAGAACCAGGTGTAGGGTACCTTTATTAGTTGTTGCTGGCATAACAGATCACCACAAATGTAACTGATTAAAACAATGTAAATGAGCTGGGTGTGGTGATGCTCACCTATAATCCCAGCGCTGGGAGGTGGAGGCATCAGGATCAAAAACTCAAACCCAGCCTAGACCACTTAACAATTTAGCGAGACCCTGTCTCAGAAGTTAAAAAGGAGTGGGGAATGAGGCTCGGTGTAAAGACCCTAAGTTCAATCCCCAGTACCAAAAACAAAAGATAAGACCCACAAAAACAAAACCAATGCAACAACACAATGTACTTACACTTCTGTAGGTCAGAAACTCACCAACAGTCTCACTGGTGTAGGATCCAGGCAGGTCTGTGTCCTTCCTGGAAGCTCCAGGGTCAGGTCTATATCGTGTTCACCTTCCTTGACTGGGGCCCCTTGTGCAACAACTTGACAGCAGCTCCATTGCACCTTTATGGGCATTCTTCCATCATCACATCTCTCTGACTGCAGCTGGGATACATTTCTAGTTGTTTTGAAATAGGGTCTCACTATGTAGTGCATGCTGACCCCCGGCTCTCAAACTTCCAAGCCTCCTGCCTTCTCCTCTCAAGTGCTGGGAAGATAGGCGTGCACCACCATGCCCAGCTAAGATTCTCCAATTGTAGCCCTTGGAGCATAAGACTAATTTTGTCATCAAGGCACATAAACATGGGTCTGTCATAAAATTATTAATTTTAATTTTATGAGTTTTATATTAAACAATGAGTACTTACAAGGAAAAAAATTACAAAAATAAATTGAGTTTTTAATATTGAGTATTTATAAAAAAAAATCCACATCTTCAACATTGACTGGTTTCTGGTATACAAAGTCTAAAAAATAACATCAGAAATAAATTCCCATGTCAACTCCGATGAAAATACCAATAGCACTTTCAGTCAGGTTTTACTGGGAAGAGTAAGGATTTAATACAGGACACTTTTTTTTTTTTTTTTTTTTTACAGGACACATATTGATGGGATTATTTTATAATCCAAATGAGTCAAATGCAAAAGAGTACCAGAGATCTGTCCACACAGTAGAGACCCAAAGAACCCAGCTGAGGGCCTGGATCCCATGACAATGTCCTGCACGAGTCCAGCTGGAGGCCTAGAGCCCATGGCAATGTTGTCCAGGAGTCCAGCTGGAGGCCTAGAGCCCACAACAATGACTCATGCAGGTCTGCATCAAGGGTCTGCGCTGGGAAGGCTGAAAGGTCAGTGGTAGAAACTAGAAAGTCTGCACCAGTTGGATGAAGGATCTGTGTCTGCAGGCTGAGGGATCTGCACTGGAGCCAGGAAGTAAGGCTCAAAGTGAGGACCAGAGCTTCCCGGAAAAGGACTGCAGCCATCCTCACCAACAGCAAGGACCCAAGATTCTCCAGCGAGGCAAACAGCTGAGTTAATAGCAGGAAAAACAGCATAACAAGCTTCTTCAGGAAAATCAACAGCATACCCTCTTCCCCTCCAGTTCTCCTGTTAAGATGTTGACAACCATCCTCAGGTGGGCCTTCCCAGCACCACGCTGATTCAGTTCAGCTGAATGTTATAAGCTGACCATTAGTTAGTCTACAAAAAGAAAAATCTTTACTTCAATTGTCACACCTGAGGCAGTCAGCACACATGACAACTGCACATTCCATACACTTACATTGCTTATACTGACAGCACATGGCTCTTGCTTTCCTGGCCTTTTTGTAGGACATACTTGACATCTCAGTGGTCTTGCTGTTTTCTCAGGAGGTTCTTATTATATTATACAGTGTGTAGTGAACAGAAACATAAAATATCAATAAAATAATGTATTAAATTTTTAATACGTATTGTGCATTTAGAATAGACATCAACATTTTCACATCAGCTGTTTATTTGCTTACAAAACCTAAAAGGTAACTATAGACAGCCCTTCCCAGTCCTCGTCCCAGCCCAGGAAGTTTGTATTTGTAATCCTATGAAAACTTTTGGAATCCTAGTGGGTTAATTCCAATCTACTACTTCCAGTGCAACCCATGGTGAGAATAAAGATACTAAAGCATATTTGTATTTATGGGGAGCTAAGGGGTCCTAAGTTCAGCCACAGTGATGGCCATCCGGAAGAAAGGCCTCCACCCAAGGCTGAATCCAGATTTTATTCATTTATGAAGAATGGAGTGACTTGAGGATGAGTGACTGAGAATTGTGGGAAGTAGGCGAGCGCCATGAGCCAGGCTAGGTAGGAGGCCTGAAATCACCTCTGCAAATGCAGAGAACTGCAAATGCAGAGAACTGCAAATGCAGAGAGAAGGATATGCAGAAAGAGTAATTTGCATAACACAATTGAGATAGTATCTAATGTTTTGGGGTTGGTGCTTTAGCTCTAATGTGTAATCTTTTTTTTTTTTTGGTTCTCCCCACCACCACCACCACTGGGAATTGAATTCACAACCTTGCGTTTGCCAGGCAGGCGCTGTGCCGCTGAGCTAAAGCCCCAGCCCCTGATGTGTAATCTTTCAAGCCCCAGGAAGTCATAGCCTCTATCTTGAGCTCCATCCCAGTTGATAGTGTGGAGCTTTGGCTCTACCTCCCGTCTCCTCCAGCTCACTGGGGGAACACGGGGCTGGGGAAACATTGCTGAGCCTGCCATCTTCAAAGACTACCATCAGCAAATTGGCTAGACCGATATGCATTGTTTAAAGCCAACTGAAGGAATAAGGAAAGGGTCCTAGTCAGCTCTGTACATATCAATACATGGAAATAGGGTCAGGCTCAACCAGAATTGAGGCAACTGCTCCTCTTTAAAGGACAGTTGCCTAGGTGGTCCTCCACAGATAACATAAAAAATAAAAACCTATGTGAATGACAGTGTAAACACAAACAAAAGTCTACCACAGAAATAAGCTTTGCCTCAACTGTCACACCCAAGGCAGTCTTCACACATGACAACTGTATGTTCCATATACAAGTATGACTCACACTGATAGTACTATGTTTTAATTTCCCGTCCTTTCTTGTAGGGCACAGTTGACATCTTTTTTGTTTTCCTGTTGTCATAGTCGGTCCTTGTGATGCTGTGCCTGCCTGTTCACCTGTCAGCTCACCAGTGTGCTCCACAATTGTTTGCATAGTCCCCTGGGCAGAAACATTTGTTTTTCCCCTGCTGTAAATAAATGATCTCTCATGAGCTCTAGTGCCACTCCTCTAAGAAAATTTCTCCGTGACATTTTGTATTTGTTATTTTCTTTGTAAACTATCAAACTATTTATGACACACATGTTTAGGATCAAGTAAATGCTTTGTGTTTCAAGTGACATCATAGTTGCTGCATAACTCATCAACATCTACTCCACCTTCAATTTTGTTGTTGAGAGTTTCCATCTCAGGCTTTCGATCTGTCAAGGTTTCCCTATCAATATTTCCATCATGGTGCAATGTTGACATCAGCAGTACCAGTTTGCTTTTCTTTGCCATATATAAGGCCAATGTTATATCTTTCAGAAATTTGAGGATTGTATTGTACAATTCTCCGTTTTGAAATTGCAACTTTTCATTTGGAATTTCTGCTTTGTTCCTGCATATAGCTCTTGTCCCGGTCAACTTGTATTCTGTTAACAAATGGAACATTGGTTTATTACTATACAAATAGGGACCTGATGGCTGAGTTCCAGGATAAAAGTTCAAATTGAAAGAATAATAAATCTTTGCATCTACAAAGGCATACATTTTTATGCTATATTTTGACCTATCATTTTTCCATAAGTCTTTTCCATACCTGTGATCACATGAGAGATCTGTGCTAAGTACAGCAGACCAATGAGTGCTTTCGGTTCAGCTAGTGAGGTATTATGCTAAATACATTTTTTAATGTGGCTACTGGTGCACACAGAACATTTTACTTGCATTTCAGCCTTTATGTGTTTGATGGCATCATGTAGCATTTCGTCTGTTGCAATTCCCAACATTGAATGGCGGTGCTGGCATTCTGTCCAATACTCTTCACCCCTGCCATGACCACTATATTTTCAGACCTAGTTGTGTGTGTGTGTGTGTGTGTGTGTGGGTACTGGGGATCAAACCCAAGTCCTTATCTTTGCAAGGCAAGAACTCTACCACTGTGCCACATCCCCAACCCTTTCTGACCTAGTTCTAATATTGGATTGTTCCATTTGGTTGCATGGCCATTTCAAAACATTTCAACTGGTCAAATATGTATTCACATTGCTGTTTTCTGTCTCATCATTTGAATCAAGGAAGTTGGAGTTCTCTGTGTCTCTATCAGTCAATTCTTGCTCCATTTCACTGTCACAGGAACTTTGGCTCACATAGCCAAGGTCAAGTTCATCATCACTGATTTCTTGATGACAGCCATTCTTTCTAGGGGAAGTGAGGAAAAAAAAGAAGGAAAAGAATACACACACACACACACACACACAATAGCAAAGATAATTGTACTACTAATTTCTATTGGTTTATTGAAAGAAACAGTTAATGCCTAATTGACCAATTTTGCATGCCTATATCTGGTAATCTGAACAACTACTTTGAAGATAATAATATGTAATATAACAACCACTGATAATTTCCTATCATTTGGTTTTGAAATTCTATATCATTTTTACTTTTTTTATTCTCTTTAAAATAAAAAAAATCATCATCATCATCCACCCACACCACTCTTCTGTTAGGAAAACACACATTTTACCATAATGGACCATCTCCATCATCCAACATGAGTAGTCTGATGATTCACTTTTGACCTCTTCCAAAACCTGCAAATCTGGTTTTTCTTGTGCCATTGTAATGAAATGGGCTACTTCTACCAGAAAAATCAAAAGGAAAATTTTTTTTAACGAATCATGGAGTGATGTGGGTCCATTGGACCCTCTGTGATGCTCAAGTAAACATGCAAAACCAGTTAGACTGAGCATAAAGGTGGTCCAAATCTCACTTTGACACTTTTATACAGGTGCACATCCCTTGCTGCTTGTCATACCAAGTGGGTAAACACATAGATTGTTTCCTGTATCTCTCAGGGAAAAGTACTGAGGTGCACAGCCAGCTACTGTAACACTGAAGTACAATTTTACAGTAGAAAATAGAGGGTAGGTCCACTGGACCCAAGCTTATGTCCAGAGGGCTAGAGAAAGTTCTACATGGGGGAGAAAAAAGCAATATAAAAAATAAGTTCACAGTCAAAAATGGTGGCACAGTACATGCCTGTAATTCTAGCTACTTGATATGCTGAGGCAAGTTTGAGGCCAGCCTAAACAATTTAGCAAGAGCTCATCTTAAAATTAATAAATAAAAAGGGCTGGAGGTGTAGTTCATTCCCCAGTACCAAAAATAAATTAGTAAATTTAAAATGAGTTCACAATGCTGAAGGATTTCTTGGAATATTATTTTGTCCTCATACAAGATGAAATTTGGGCCATGCAAATCATCACAGGCCACCCTGGGCGAACAACAGGAGGAGAAGCACATGAGGAGAAAGTCCTAGGCTTGTGTGTCTCTACTCGTTGCTAGGTGACTTTGAGTAATTAACTTCACTCTGAGCATCAATAAAACTTCAAAGGCCTGGCTGCGAAACTCAGTGGAGCAGCCTCGATGCTCAGCAGAAGAATGCCTCTGGTTCAGTCTTCAACAGCAATAAATAAGTAGCATCCATCTCATTTAACACTCAAGGCTGTTGTGAAGCTCAGAGGAACATGTCTAAGGGAAACATGTTGGCAACTAGGCAGCCTGCTCTATATGCATATCATAATGTGTATGAGGAGTCTATTCCTGATCCCCTAGTGTAGTGATGGTGAAACTTTCAGACAGTGTGCCATAGGTTCGCCACCACTGCCCTAGAACTGCAGAGGCTACACACACCTGAAGCCTCACTCATTCATTGGCTACTTTCTCACACACAAATATTTTGGGCAGCTTGATCTGATCAGGCCAAGCTCAGCAACATGGGCAAAGAGAGTAGCTGCTCCTTACTGGAGTGGAAGGTCTGCCATGGAGAACGAACAAAAGAGAAGCCTGGGTTATTGATAGATGGCCCAGATCAAAGGCTTTCCAATGCATTTTGGTAAAGAGAAAAAATTGGTAATTTACTTACCAAGAAGTTCAGATTTTATGCGTGATGGAGAACCTGGGTATGGACAAATGGAGCTGGGGAGGGAGCTGGTCAAATAAAACTTTCTGGCATATTATAGAGGGGGATTTGGAAGATGCCTAGCATGCCCTCCCTTTGCCCCTCCAGATCTTTGTCCTCTAGCTTCCTAGTAGGGTCTGACCAATGAGGAGCCATGGCAGGAGATTGGGTGAGGAGAGGTGTGGTGGTGAAATTTTAATGTGTCAGCTTGATCCACTTGGGAGCCTCCTAGGGCATTCACATTTCTGGGTGTGTCTGGGTGAGTCATGGTGGTGTGACCTTGGGTAACATAGTCCCTGGCTCCTTTCTTTCTGGCACTTTTCCCCTGCTCTGCTTCTAGCCACTGCGCCATGCCCTTCCATCATGATGTTTCTGTCTTGAAGCCAGCTGACCATGGACCGGATCCCCTGAAATAATGAGCCAGATTAAAACTATACTTTAAAGTTTGGGTGTCAGGTATTGTGTCTGGTAATGAGAAATCTGACTAACACAAGAGATCAAGGAGGTCTGGGTATTTGTTCTTCAGGATAACTTGTTTTGGGATCACTGTGGGCTGGCTGCCACTGTCAACCAAAGATGATAGGATATTCCCTACCCAATGTACTCCTCTGTCCCTTTTCCTCTTATTTCAGATGATCACTCCCTTCCTTTGATTTTTCAGGCCTAGATGAGGAAATCCTGGTCTGCTGCTGGCCTACTGTAATGCCCACTATTCCTGCGGTCTTCCTGTGTCCTGCTGAGCTCTCATAAATTGTTTTTTCCGTGCTGGGAATTGAACTCAGGGCCCTGAGAACACTAGACAAGCACTCTACCACTGTGCCATACCCCCACCCTTCTAAAATATGTGTGTGTGGGAGCTTGGATTATAGGAATGTGCCACCATGCCCAGCTCTCTCATTTTTTAAATGCTCCTTGAATTACACTTCAAATTGTGTGCCATTTGCCTCCTGACTGGTACAAAGTAGAAGCTCAACAGGAGACTGTGGCCACATTTTGCCTGCAGAATCAGGGAAGCTCAGAACTATTGCAGAGGGATGATAAGGAACAGACACAAGAGCTAGGATGCCTAACCAGTGCTATGTAACCAAGTGTTGAAAGCCAAGTGTAGTGGCTCATGCCTCTAAGATCAGCCCTTGAGGTGGGAGGATTGCTGTGAGTTGAAAGCCAGCTTGGGCTACATAGTGAGTTCAAGGCCAACCTGAACTACATAGTGAGACCCTGTCTCAAAAACAAACAATGCCCTCCCCTCAAATGTGTGGAAAGTAGGAAAAACTTTTTCTAATTTAAGAAAAGAATGTAGAGAGTTTGGGAGGGGGTGGAATCTTGGATTACTCCCCTTTGCTCCCTTAGGACTTGGTGGCCGATGGCACCTTTCTCTAGACTGCTACTATTAGCAAGACAGGGCTCGGGTACTGGAGGAGTGATCATGAGTTTCATTTTGAACAAGTAGGTGCGTGGTGTCTGTGGAATGTCTGGGTGTGGCTGACTCTAGGTGATAGGTGGTCAGTGAACTTACGGGCATGCACGAGATCACCCAATAGGTGCACAGAAGAAGGAAGTGACCTTTAAAAGAAACTGAGAGAAGGCTGGGCGTGGTGGCGCATGCATGTAATCCCAGGAATTCAGAAAGCTGAGGCAGGAAGATCATAGGTTCAAGGCAAGTTTGGGCAAATTAGTGAGATCTATATCAAGATTTTAAAAATAAATAAAAAGGACTGGGGATCTAGCTCAGTAGGACTGTTTGATTGAACACTGTTGGGTTCAATCAATCCCCAGTGCCGGAAAAAAAATAATCTGAGAGAAACAGCTAAAAAGGTAGGACAGCCAGGCGTGGTGGTGCACACCTATAATCCCAGCACTCAGGAGGCTGAGGCAGGAGGACTGTTGTGAGTTTGAGACCAGCCTGGGCTAAAAAGTGAGCTCAAGGCCAGCCTGAACTGCACACTGAGACCCTATCTCAAAAAGACAAAAAAAAAAAAAAAAGATAGGAGAAAAACTGAAACCATAGGGTCAGAAACTAGGATAGAAGAGCTTATCAGGAAAGAGTAAAGCCAGGCGTGGTGGTGCATGCCTGTAATCCTAGCATGTGGGAGGCTGAGGCAGGAGGATTGCCAACCTGCACTGCAAAATGAGACCCTGTCTCAAGAAAACAAAAAAAGCTAAAGTGAAAGTATAACTCAAGTGCAGTGGGGACATCTAGCAGGGTAGGCCTGGAAAATGCCTTTTGCAATGGCCAGAAAATCACCAGTACCTATGGAGTAGCAGCAGCTATAATTAAATCACGTCCCATTGATTTAAAGAGTAAAAGAAACATACTCTGCCCAGAAGAGTATGAAAATATGACACAAAAGAGCAGGAAAATATAAGGCAGTAGATAGAGGGGAAAGCCAGATTAAGCAGGGATTTGTTATATATATAATTTCTTTTTTTGAGACAGGGTATTATTGCATGTAGTTCGAAGTGGTCTTGAACTCACAGCAATCCTCCTGCCTCAGTCCCCTGAGTGCTGAGATTACAGGCATGTGCCATCATGCCTGGTTTTCTCTTTTTAAAATAGGAATTAACATGCTCATGTGTTAAGAGGCAAGACCAAGGAGCAAGAGAAAGAAAAAGACAGAGAGAATAAAAGACTGAATGACAAACATCCCAGAGCAGATGGGAGGAGCCTGGGAAGTCTCTGAGAAGAGGGGAGTGAGTATACGGACTTGTGCTGGACTCTACAGTGAGCTCCAGGCCTTGGACTTTTGACTGAATCCTCTGCCTCTCTGGTGCACAGACAGCCCTTTTGCACTCTTCCACACCTGACTCTGCAGGTGGTAAGTCCTTTCTAGGTCATATATTTTATATTAAATCTGTTCTTCTAGTGAGTCCTAACTGATACAGTGTATAAGCAGATGCACTTACAGGTCGGTAAATCTAGGGCAGTGGTGGTGAACCTATGGCACACATGCTGCAGTGGGCTGTTTGTGTCGTTGAAAGCTCTAAAAGGCTCACCATCGCAGACCTAGAGGCTAGATGTTTGCTCTCTGATTATCTCTAAGCAGTCTGCTGAGAGATACAGGGTCAAGATGCATTTGAGGACTTAAATGGGAGCGTGATTAAGGGTAAAATGCCCATAAGGAATGAGAGCACTAGAGGAGTAACTCGATGGTACAGCATACAAGGCCTTGAGTTCAATCCCTAGGAGGAAGGGGGAAAATGTCACAGAAATGAAAGAGAGCAGCAGTGCAAAGAAAAAAAAGAGGATTCCTGACAAAGGGAGGGTTGCCCAGCAAGGGAAGGGAGGGCCAGAAATTCCTGGGAATCTTGATGATCAAGGAGGAAAGGGGGGGGGCTGGGGATTTAGCTCAGTGGCAAAGCGCCTGCCTGGCAAGCGCAAGGTCGTGAGTTCGGTTCCCGGTACTGGAGAAAAACCAAAAACCAAAAAAAAAAAAAAAAAAAGAAAAAAAAAGGAGGAAAGGGACTGGACTGTCTCTAGTATTACTTCCTCTCCAATCTTTCTCCAGCACAATCACCTGCTTCCCCTGCTTATGATCAACTAGCATGCGGGGCACTGGACTTTTTAGTTCGTCTTTAAACTTCTGTATTCATAGAACCTACAATAGTACCTGACTCATAGCATGAAAAAATTTTAGTCGAATGGATGAGTGGACAGCTCCCTATTACTCCTGGAGAAAGCCTGCGAGACCTCATACAATTGGGCCTTGCTTTCTTTTTTTTTTTTTTGTACCAGGAATTGAACTCAGGACTTTGCACTTGCGAGGCAGGTGCTTGTGCTGCTGAGCTATAGCCCCGGCCCAGGCTTTGCTTTCTACTCTAAGCTCAGAGGACAAAGACTTTGTTTTGTTCATCCTGTCTCCCCAGAACAGCACCTGCCACATAGTGTACAGTAAATGTGCTGAGAGAGAGGAAGGGGTGGAAACGGGGATGAACAAAGAATTGAGATATGTTATGCACATGTACCAATTTCCACAGGAAGGTAAACATTATGTGCTACACACATGTACTAAAATAAAATTTAAAATGACTGAAAACAAAAACTAAATGCATCAAGTGAATAACCTTTCACATTCCAATGAAAATCACATACTTCAGCCTTCCAGAACTCCTTGCAGTTCCTAGACACACTATATTCTCACCCAGGGGCCTTTTCCACCATCTAGAAAGGGCCTCCTACTTCACATCCCAACTTTGTTCTTTCACTCTTACGAGCCTGCTGCTCTACATGACAGATAGCATAAGGAATCCCTAAAGAAGGAAATGTTGGGCTGGATATATAGCTCAGTGGCATAAGTGCCTGCCTGGCATGTGCAAGGTCCTGAGTTCAATTCCTGGTATGAAAAATAAAAAAAAGGAAAAAAAAAAAAGGGAGGAAATGTCCACTTCCAAATCCCTGAAACATGTACATGTTATTTTACAAGACCAACTGATTTTGTAGACATAATTAAGCTAAGGACCTGAGAGTCACAGATTATCCTGGATTATCAATGTGAGCTCAGGCTAATCACACTGGTCCAAGGGACAAATCTTGGTCCAGCAGAGCAGTCCTTTACATTTCTACCATAAATTTGTACTTCAGTGTTATAGTAGCTGGCTCTGTCTCAGTACCTTTCCCTGAGGGATACAGCAAACAATCTATGTGTCTACTCATTTGGTATGACAAGCACCTGTGCAGAAGTGTCAAAATAGGATTTGGACCACCTTTTTGTGCCATTTTTGCGTATGTTTACTTGAGCATCACAGAGGGTCCAATAGCCCCACATCACTCCAGGATTTGCTAAAAAAAAAAAAAAAAGTTTTCTTTCTATTTTTCTCATAGAAGTAGCTCACTTGAGCACAATGGCACATGAGAAACCAGATTCACAGGTTTTGGAGGAGGTCAAAAGTCAATCATCAGATTACTCATGCTGGATGATGAAGATAGTCCACTATGGTAAAATGTGTGCTTTCCTAACAGAAGAGTAGTGCGGGTGGATGATGATGATGCTGGTGATGATGATGATGATGAGTTTGATGTTGGCCATGTGAGCCAAAGTTCCTGTGACAGTGAAATGGAGTAAGAATCAACTGATACAGACATAGGGAATGCAGAACTCATTGATTCAGATGATGAGATAGAAATAGCAATATGAGTACATGTTTGACTAACTGAAATGTTGCAAAATGGCCACCCAACCAAATGGAATGATCCAATGTTAGAGCTAGCTCTGAAAATATAGTGATGGTCTTGGGAGGGTGAAGCTTCTTGGACAGAATGTCAGCACTGCCATTTAATGTTGGGAAATGCAACAGATGAAATGCTACAAGATGCCGTCAAATACACAAAGGCTGAAATGCAAGTAAAATGTTCTGCATGCACCAATAGCCATATTAAAAAATGTATTTATTATGACACCTCACTAGCTGAACTGAAGGCACTCACTGGTCTGCTGTACTTAGCCCAGGTTTCTCAGGTGATCACAGGAATGGAAAAGACTTATGGAAAAGTGATGGGTCAAAATATGGCATAGAAATGTATGCCCTTATAAATGAGAAGACATATGATTAGTATTTTTTTTGTGACAGGGTCTCACTATGTAATGCAGGCTGGCCTTAAACTCACAATGTATCCTAGGCTGGCCTTGAACTCTCAGTGATTCTCCTGCCTCAGCCTCCTGAGTGTTGGGATTGCAAGTGTGTGTTACCAAGCCTGGTTTATTCTTTCAATTTAAACTTTTATCCTGGAACTCAGCCATCAGGTCCTTATTTGTACAGTAATAAACCGAATGATGTTGTTAACAAACTTGTTGCTCCCATCTCCCAAACTAATCAGAATGTGACATTGACAATTGGCTTACTGCCTTCCAGTTGATGTTCCATTTGCTCACAGAATATAAGTTGACCGGGGCAAGAGCTATATGCAGGAACAAAGCAGAAATTCCAAATGAAAAGTTGCAATTTCAAAACAGAGAATCGTACAGTACAATCCTTGGATTTCTGAAAGATATAACATTGGCTTTGTATATGGTAAAGAAAAGCAAACTGGTACTGCTGATGTCAACATTGCACCATGATGGAAATATTGATAGGGAAACCTTGACAGATCGAAAGCCTGAGATGGAAACTCTCAACAACAAAATCGAAGGTGGAGGGGATATAGCTCAGCAGCACAAACACCTGCCTGGCAAGTGCAAGATCCTGAGTTCAATTCCCGGTACAAAAAAAAAAGGAAAATCAAAGGTGGAGTATACGTTGATGAGTTATGCAGCAAGTATGATGTCACCTGAAACACAAAGCATTGTGTTTTACTCAATCAATGTCATGGAGAAATTGTCTTAGAGGAGTGACACTAGAGCTCATGAGAGATCATTTACAGCAGGGGAAAAACAAATATTTCTGCCCAGGGGACTATGCAAACAATTGTGGAGCACACTGGTGAGCTGACAGGTGAACAGGCAGGCACAGCATCACAAGGACCGACTATGACAACAGGAAAACAAAAAAGATGTCAACTGTGCCCTACAAGAAAGGAC